>NW_017189516.1:3141052-3490640 GCF_001704415.2 Capra hircus | reverse complement strand
CACCCCAAGTATGTTTGTACATTTGTTCATATTGGTTGTTTGCCTATCTTGTTCCATAAAGCCAAGCTTCTGCCATGAATGCTTCCCTGAATACCTCAGGTAGAAGTGATCCCTTCATCTTCTACTAGAATTAGAAAATTTATAACTTTAAAGTTGTTGGGAAACAGCCTGCATTTAGAATTACCTGATATGTTTGTCCATATAGTGTTAAGCCATCAAATCCTAGGAACCCTAGTACTGGTACCTGAGCTGCATGTTCCAGATTGCCTTGCATAACTGGAAGTGGGGGGGGGTGTTTAACTATTTTTTTTAGAAAAGAATCCTTTGTAATATTTTTGGATACTCTTATTTTTGTATTATAAAAATGCTCTCACGATATATATTTATTAGACAGCCACCACAATAGTTCAAAGAATAGGGGAGTTTATGAACATTAAGGTTGCTGTACTGGGTCAGACATTAATGGTGAGACATTAATTAATTTAAAAGATATTAGAGAGCCTAAAAATCAATGCTAGCCTTCTAGCCAAGACAGAGTACCCCATAATTCCAGGTCTTCCCTCTTACAACCAAAAAATCCTGAGCATAATACAATAAGCAAACATAGGAAAACTCTGAATGCTGAAAAAGAAAGAAAAATGTTGGAGAAAAAAAATCCTGGGGAAACTCACAACTTGAATAACACAGTGGTTGAGCCCCTGGACTTCCTTATCATCTCTCATATAGCCCAAAAAGGGTGTGAGAGAAAGTCTCCAACTCAAAATTTCAAAAAGGGACAGACAGAACAAAAACTCCAAGAAAAGCCTGTTCCACCTCAGCCCCAGCAAAATGACTGGCAATAGGGTGCTAACAAAAGAAAATATTGTTCACAATACCCACTTTACTCCACCCAAACATCAACAGAAAATTACACATATCCCTATCCTTCCCCACCCTGAAATTTCAACAGGCCAAGTAGGAAGCTGACTATCCAATTTACCCCAAAGCAAGCAACATGCTCTAATTTCCCTAGCCAGAGGTATCAGTTTTGGCAGGGCCAAGCAGGTAATTAACTTCCATCTCTGCCTGGCAGAAGCAGACAGTACTCTGCTTCCATTCCCTGCTAACTGGTGTCAGCATGGCCAAGCAGGGAGCTTCCAGTCTTCCACACCTCTCTCATGGAAGCAGGCAGCAGCTCTCTAATTCCCCTGTAAGGGTAGTGTTGGCAAGCTCAGCCTCCACCCTCACCCAGCAGCAATGTACTGAACAAAGTGGTATGATTTCAGGCTAGTTAGCTCTCTACTTTCCTCCTGCCCCTGTGTCAGTGAGACCACGAGTGAAGCTCAACTTACATGTGCACCTACCAGCCCTGAGACTGAAAGACAATATGGGAAGCAGAGCTAGTCAGCACTCAGGCCCACCCGCCTTCAACTGCTGTCAGTAGGTTCCAGTGGAGAGCTCAGTCTCCATATCTTCTCAGCCATTAGAGAGGATCTAGGTGTTGAGAAAGTTATGCTACTTGGTGCCTCTTTCTCCCATTCTCTTCCCTTGGTGTCATTAAGACCCAGCTGGTAGCCAAGTTCACACTTCCACCCTTAATAAATAGAGGTGTTAGTCCTGCACTTCCTTCTCCATGGTATCGGCACAACCCGGTGAGGAGTTGAGTTTATACCCACACTCAGAGACAGTGATGCAGTACAAATAGTTCCCTACTTTTGCTAGAAAAGAAATCAAAGGGCCTAGACAAGAGCTGAACTTCCACCCTACCCAACTTTTGCACTATACCTCTGGAGGGAAAAGTCTACTAAATTCAGTTCAATTCAGTTGCTCAGTCATGTCTGACTCTTTGCAACCCCATGGACTGAAACATGGCAGGCTTCCTCGTCCATCACCAACTCCCAGAGCCTACTCAAACTAATGTCCATTGGGTTGGTGATGTTATTCAACCATCTCATCCTTTGTTGTCCACTTCTCCTCCTGCCCTCAATCTTTCACGCATCAGGGTCTTTCCAATGAATCAGTTCTTCGCATCAGGTGGCCAAAGTATTGGAGTTTCAGCTCAACATCAGTCCTTCCAATGAATATTCAGGGCTGATTTCCTTTAGGATGGACTGGTAGGACTTCCTTGCAGTCCAAGGGACTCTCAAGAGTCTTCTTCAACACCACAATTCAAAAGCATCAATTGTTCAGCACTCAGCTTTCTTTCTAGTCCAACTCTCACATCCATACATGACACTGGAAAAACCATAGCTGTTGACTAGATGGACCTTTGTTTGGTAATGTTTCTGTTTTTTAGTATGCTATCTTAGGTTGGTCATAGCTTTTCTTCTTTTAATTTCATGGCTGCAGTCATCATCTGTTTTTTGTTTTTTGTTTTTTTTTAATAGTCTACTAAAATATGATTAAATGAGATCCAGGTCTCAAAGTATAATATTCAAAATGTCCAGAATAAGTAATCATTTGTCATAACAAGAACCAGGAAAATCTCAACTCCAATGACAAAAAACAACAGACTCTGTGAAGTAAGTCAGAGGTTTGAGTTATCTGAAAAGGGCTTAAGCAGCCATCAAAAAAATATTCTGACCAGTAATTGTGAGTTATCCTGAAACAAATAAAAAAATATTAAAAATCTAAACAAAGAAATAGAAGTTGTAGAAGAAAAACCAAATGGAAATTACAGAACTTAACAATACAATAACAAAATAAAAGCTTGATTGAATGGGCTTAATAGTAAACTTGAGATGGCAAAAGATATAGTCAGTGAACTTGAGGACAGATAATAGAATTTACCCATTCTCAACACCAGGAAGGATTTAGAAAAAAAAAAAAAAAGAATGATTTCAGAGATATATGAAATAACAAAATACCTAATGTCCATATCATTAAACCCCAGCAGGAGAGAAGAGAAAGAGAAGGAGTGAAAAATTATTCAAAAAACAATAAAAAGCATTACAATTTGGGGAAAAAACATAATCCAAAAGTTTTTAAAAGCTGGATAAATCCAAAATAAACCTGAATAAACCCACACAACTAAGCCACATCTTAACTAAATTCTGGAAACAAAAAAGAAAGAAAAATATCTTAAAAGTACCCAGAGAAAAATGGTACACTACTTATAGGTGAACATCAATCCAGATGACAAAGGATACCTCACCTGAAACCATGAAGACCAGCAAGAAATGGCACAACATTTTTCAAGTAGATAGGAATTGGCAACTGCAAGCTATATCCAGTCAAAAATATTCTTCAGGAATGAAAAGAAAATAAAGACATTCTCAGATGAAGGAAAACTAAGAATTTGTTGCCAGCAAAACTACCCTAAAAAATGTCTACAGAAAGTACTCTAAATAAAAAGGAAAAGATGACAGAATAAGGTTTAGAACTTCAGGAAATAAATAACATTGGGATTTTGACTCAAGATGGTGACATATGAGTCCTGAGCTCACCTCCCACAGGCACACCAAAACTATAGCTATACAGTAAGAACTCCCCCTGAAAGAAGTCCAGGAATATTTTACCCAGCAAAGTTATCCTTCAGAACTGAAAGCAAGATCAAGAGTTTTCCATGGGAAAAAAATAAAACAACAACAACAACTCACAGGATGGGAGAAAATATTTGTAAATCAAGGGACTGACAAGCGATTAATCTCAAAAATATACAAACAGCTCATGCAGCTCAATATCAAAAAAGCAAACAACACAATCAAAAAAATGGGCAGATCTCAATAGACATTTCTCCAAAGAATACATACAGATAACCAACAAGCCCTTGAAAAGGTGCTCAATGTGGCTCATTCTTAGAGACATGCAAATCAAAACCACAATGAGGTATTAGCTCACACCGGTCAGAATGGCCATCGTCAAAAACTCTGCAAACAATAAATGCTGGAGAGAGTGTGAAGAAGAGGGAATAAACTACACTGTTGGTGGGAATGCAAACTGATGCAACCACTATGGAGAACAGTATGGAAGTTCCTTAAAAACTAAAAACAGAGCTACCATATGATCCAGCAATCCCATTTCTGGACATATATCCAGAGAAAACCATAATTCAAATGTATACATGGATACCAATGTTCACTGCAATAGCCAAGACATGGAAGCAACCTAAATGTCTGTCAACAGATGAATAAGATAAACAAGATGTGGTAGATAGATAGATATAGCTATAGATAAAATGGAGTATTACTAACACTGAGTCATCAAAACAAATGAAGTAATGACATTTGTACAACATGGATGGACCTAGAAGTTATCATACAGTAAAGTAAGTCAGACAAAGACAAATATCATATGATAACAGCTACATGTGCCATCTAAAAAAATGATACAAATGACCTTATTTACAAAACAGAAACAGACAGACTCACAAATTCTGAAAACAAACCTATGTGTACCAAAGGGGAAAGGAAGCAGAGAAGGATAAATTGGGAGGTTGGGATTAACATATACATACTACTATATTTAAAATAGATAACCAAGTACCTACTATATAACATAGGGAACTCTACTCAATATTCTGTAATAATCTATATGGATAAAGAATTTGGAAAACAATGAATATAAGTATATGCATAATTGCATCACTCTGCTGTACACCTGAAACTAACACACAACATTATAAATCAGTAATACTCCAATGATTTATTTTGCTTTTATTTTATTTTTATTTGGAGAATAATTGCTATACACTATTATGTTGGTTTATGCCACACAACAACATGAATCAGTCATAAGTATACGTATATCCTCACCCTCTTGAACTTCCCTCCCACCCCCTCATCCCACTCCTCTAGGTCATCAAAGATCACCTGGCTGAGCTTCCTGTGTTACACAGCAACTTCCCACTAGTTTTATGCATGATAACATATATGTTTCAATGATACTCTCTCAATTCATCCCACTCTCCCCCTTCCTCACAGTGTCTACAAGTCCACTCTCTACATCTGTGTCTCTATTCCTGCCCTGCAAATATGTTCATCAGTAGCACTTTCTGGATTCTATATACATGTGTTAATATACAATATTTGTTTTTCTCTTTCTGACTTACTTCACTCTGTATAACAGTCTCTAGGTTCAGAAGCCTCAGTTCAACTGACTCAAATTCATTCCTTTTATGGCTAATATTTCATTCTATATATGTACCACATCTTCTTTATCTGTTCATCTGTCAATAGACATATGGGTAGCTTCCATGTCCTGGCTATGGTAAATAGTGCTGCAGTGAACATTGGTGTCCATGTGTCTTTTTGAATTATGGTTTTCTCAGGGTATATGCTGAGGAGTGGGATTGCTGGGTCATATGATAGCTTTATTGCTAGTTATTTAAGGAATCTCTATAGTGTTCTCCATAGTGACTATATCAATTTACATACCTACCAACAGTGCAAGAGGGTCCCCTTTTCTCCAAATCCTCTCCAGCATTTATTGTTTGTAGATTTTTTTATGATGGCCATTCTGACTGGTGTGACATGATTGTAGTTTTAATTTGCATCTCGCTAAAGCTCAACATTCAGAAAACTAAGGTCATGGCATCCGGTCCCATCACTGCATGGCAAATAGATGGGGAAACAGTGGAAACAGTGGCTGACTTTATTTTGGGGGGCTCCAAAATCACTTCAGATGGTGACTGCAGCCATGAAATTAAAAGACGCTTACTCCTTGGAAGGAAAGTTATGACCGACCTACACAGCGCATTAAAAAGCAGAGACATTTCTTTACCAACAAAGGTCCATCTAGTCAAGGCTATGGTTTTTCCAGTAGTCATGTATGGATGTGAGAGTTGGACTATAAAGAAAGCTGAGCACAGAAGAATTGATGCTTTTGAACTGTGGTGTTGAAGAAGACTCTTGAGAGTCCAAGGGACTCTGCAAG
Source organism: Capra hircus (assembly GCF_001704415.2). Lineage (NCBI taxonomy): Eukaryota > Metazoa > Chordata > Mammalia > Artiodactyla > Bovidae > Capra > Capra hircus. The sequence goes on along the minus strand of NW_017189516.1, from coordinate 3,484,787 downwards.
GAGATCCAACCAGTCCATCCTAAAGAAAATCAGTCCTGGGTGTTCACTGGAAGGACTGATGTTGAAGCTGAAACTCCAATATTTTGGCCACCTGATGCGAAGAGCTGACTCACTTGAAAAGACCCTGATGTTGGAAAAGATTGAAGGCAAGAGGAGAAGGTGACGACAGAGGATGAGATGGTTGGATGGCATCACCGACTCATTGGACATGAGTTTGGGTAAACTCCAGGAGTTGGTGATGGACAGGGAAGCCTGGCATGCTGCGGTTCATGGGGTTGCAAGAGTCGGACATGGCTGAGTGACTGAACTGATTCTGACTGAATTGAACTGAATATAAATGAAAATGACTATATTTGATAACACTATCATATAATTGAAATTTGCCAAACAGTATAATTTAAATGTCCTTTCCAGAAAAGAAGAAAAAAGTGTGAGGTGGCAGGTGTAGGAATCCTCACATAATGTATATTTATATCAAATCACCACAACATACCATCTAAATACTGTAATAATTTTATTTGTCATTTATATCTCAATAAACCTGAAAAGTAAAATTGTAATTGGTTAAAAACAGGGATAAATATAGTAGAATACCCTTCCTCTCACAGGTTCTTAAAATATATTTGATGTTTGAAGCAAAAATTATAACATCATCTATTGTGGTGCTCAATAAACAGGGAGGAAATACTTGAGAAAATCATATTTTTTAAGTGAGGAAGGTAAAGGTACATAAGTTGAAATAATGTTTCTGGGCCTCACTCAAAGTGGTAAAACATTAATACCCACAGACTTTAATAACTTACATATGTATATTTTAATACCTGGGAAACTACTAAGAAAACTTTATAGAGTAACATACACAAAAATAGTGTAAATAAGTGAAATGAAATTAGTTTTCCAAAAAGTATTCAAGTTATCCCATAGAAAGGTAAGAAATTGGCCAAGGAACTTGTGACTTGAACTCCAGAAATGTTCAGGGAAGAGGGAAGTGGTCTGTTAACCAGGCTTCAGTTACACAAGTCCCTATCCTCACTCCTTGCCATTAAAAAATCTGCTGAAGCCAGAGACACAGTGAGCTGAAATACCCCCAGCCTAGGGGGAGGTGTCCCTTGAGGAATTAGGTCACCACCTGCCAAGTAAGAAATAGAGGAAAGAGAAACAGAAGTAACAAACAGGAAAATTAAAGGCAGACTTAAGCTATAGCATACTAATTATTAACTTCAATGTAAAACAGCCTAATTATACTTATTAAAAGCAGAAATGGCATAATGACTCAAAAAAATCACAGACCAATAGTCTGTCTATAAGAAACTTACTTTAAATACAATAACATAAGAAAGTTGGAAGTAAAAGGGAAAAAGATATATCATGTAAACATTAATAAAACAAAAAATCAGGAGTGATTACATGTATATAGATAATGAAGACTTCAAAACAAAGGAATTACTGGAGACCAAAAGATACATTAGTAATGCTAAGAGGATCAATGCACCAAAACACATAAGCATCCTAAACTTGTATATATCAAGCAACAGAGCCTTGAAATATATGAAGCACAAAGTGATAACCAGAAAGGAGAAATTAGGCAAATACACACTTACAATAGGGAACTTCAACACCTCTCTCAGCAACTGATAAAACTACTAAGTAGAAAATGATCAAGGATAGTGAACAACTGAACAACACAATCAACCAACAGGATCTAATAGACATATTTAGCACACCGCTCAACATCAGATTACATACTCTTTTCAAGTATCCATAGCACATTCCCCAAAATAGGCCATATCCTGAGCCATAACAATGTAAAATAATTGAAATCACACAAAGGGTGTGTTCTGACCATAATGAAATTAAACTAGAACTCAGCAACAGAAAAATAACAGGAATGTCACTGAAAAGAGGCAGAAGTTAAACAATACACTTCTAAATAATCCATTTACCAAAGAGGAAATGTCAGAAGAAAAAAATTTAATACATAGAATTGAATGAAAGTGAAAATACAGCATACCAAAATAGGTGGGATGTACCTAAAGCAGTGCCAAAGAGAAATTTATAGCATTATACACTTATCTTGCAAAAGAAAAAAAGAGACTCAAATCAATAATCTAAATTCCTACCTTAATTAGTAGACAGAAGAGTAAAATGAACCAAAAGCAAGCAGAAAGAAGGAAATGATCAAAAGTCAATGAAATAAAAAACAGGAGAACAATAGAGAAAAGTCAGTGAAACAAGAAGTTGGTTTTTGAAAAAAAATCAATAAAATTGATAAACCACTCGCAAGTCAAAGATAAAAAGAGCAGATACAAATCACTAAAAGAACAAAACATCAGATGTCACTACAGATTTGTCAGTCATTAAAAGCATAATTAGGGATGACTGAGCAACTTTACACTCATAAGTGCAACAATATAGAAGAAATGGACCAATTTCTTGAAAACCACAATCTGCTAAAACTGAGCCAAGATGAAATGGACCATGTGAATACCCCTATAGGTTTTCATCAAAGAAATATTCATAAATAAAGAAGCCCTGGAAAAGAAATCTCCAGGCCCAGGTGGTTCTACTGGAGAATTCCACAAAGCATTTAAAGAAAAATTAACATTAATTTTAAATCTCTTACAGAAAATGGAAAATGAGAGAGCTCCCACTTCATTTTATGAGGACAGTATTACCCCAAAACCAAAATCAAAGATAATACAAAAAAAAAAGAAATCTGCAGACAGATTATTAATAGATTGTTAATTTAGAAACATATTTTTTTAAATCCCTTGACAAAATGTTGGCATTTCAAATCTGACATTGTATAAAAAGAATTATATACCTTGACCAAGTGGAATTTATTCCAGGTATGCAAGCCTGGTTCAAAATTGGTAAATCAACCAACGTGATGTACTATACAAACAAGTTGAAGAAGAAAAAAGTCGTATGATCACATCACTTGACCAAAAATATGTCTGACAAAATCCAACAATCATTCATGCTTTTTTTAAATCTCAAAATTAAGAATGGATGGGGGCTTCCTCAACTTGATAAAAGCCATCTACAAAAAACCTATAACTGACATCATATTTAATGGTGAAAGATGATTCCCCCAAGATTAAGAACAAGACAAATGATCTCAGCACTCTTACCCAACATAAAACCAGAAATTTTCAGACACTGAAATAAGGTGAGTAAAGAAAATAAAAGACATACATGCTATAAAGGAATAAATAAAACCATCACATTCTGCAAATAACATGTTTATCTACACAGACCATACCAAGGAAAGTACCAAAAAAACCTCATAGAACCAACATGTGAAATAAGCAAGATCTTCATGACACAAGATCAACACCCCCAAATCAATCACATTTCTATATACTAACAACAAATATGTAAAAACAGAAATTTAAAGCATAATAATGTTTACAATAACTCTAGAGAAAATGAAACATGTAGGTATAATTCCAACAAAACATGCACTGTACATATGTGCTGAACTTTACAAAATGCTGATTAATCAAAGACCCAAATAACTAGAGAGACATATTGTGTTAAAAATTGGAATACATGACATTGTAAAGATGTTTAATGTTTAATTTCCCCAAAATGATATGTAGGTTTAATACAAATCCTATCAAAATCTAAGCAAAATTACTGATAGATACATACAATCTCATTCTAAAATTTATGTGGAAATTCACAGCATCTAAAATAGATCACTGAATCTTGAAAAACAAAATTAAGGTGGAAGAAACTATTCTATCTACTGTTAAAAACTTACTGTATGGATATAGTAATAAAGACAGTGTAGTATTAGTGAAGGGACACATAAGTCAATGGAACAGAATAGAGAACCAAGAAATCAACCTACACAAATATGCCCAACTGACTTTTGGCAAGATGCAAATAAGTTAAGGATGCCCTTCTCAAAAAATTATGCTGGAGAAATTGAATATATAGCCAAAAAAACATAAATCTCTCACTTTATATTTATAAAAACTACTCAAAATGGACCACAGAAAACTGAAAATTAAAACACAAAACTTTTAGAAAAAAATCACAGGAGGAAATCTTCAGGATTTCCTGAAGCTAGGAAAAGAGTTCTCAAACTTGATATCAAAAGCACAAGCCATAAAATGAAAATTTGATAAATTTGAGCTCCTTAAACTTAAAAACTTACTCTGCATAATCCCCTGTGGAGAAGATAATAAAGCTATGCTACAGGCTGGGAGAGAATCTTTACAAAACACATATCCGGCAAAGGAGTAATATCTAGAATATATAAAGAACTCTCAAACCTCAACAGTTTTAAACCTGAAAAACCTAGTTAGAAAATACAATTCACAGAAAAGAATATACAGGTGGTAAATAAGCACATGAAAAGATTTTCAACATCATTAGCCATTAGGGAAATGCATGATGAGATATCATGACCCACCTATCAGAATGGCTAAAATAAAAAATAGTAAAATAAATAAATATAGCGATAACACTAAATGCTGGCAAAGACATGGAGAAACTGGATTACTCATATATTTCTGATGGGAATTACATCCACTCTGTAAAAGAGTAAGGCAGTTTCTTACAAAATTAAACATACACTTAACTATATTCTAACATTCTTGGGCACTTAGACAAATAAAAATATATATCCACAATAAAAACGTGTACATGGATGTTCATAGCACTTTTATTTCTAAGGACAAACAATTAGAAACAGATCAGATGTCCTTCAACAGGTAAATGATTAAAGTAACTGTACTACATCCATACCATGGCTAACTATTTGAAAATAAAAGGAATCAAACTATTGATGCACACAACAGCTTTGATGGATCACAGAATTATGCTGACTAAAAAATACCTATCTGAAAAATTCACATACTGCTTTATTCTATTTACATTTTTGTAAATAATGTTTTTGAAAAAACATAATTATAGTTATGAAGAACAAATTACTGGTTGTCAGGGCTTAGAAAAAGGGGGGAGGGAGAAAAGATCACTGAGGCTATAAAAGGGTAAATTGTGATGGAGCTTCTATCTTAACTGGGTTGATGATTACATGAAGCTAAACATGTGATAAAATGTCATAGAAATAAATGTACACACAAATGAGCACATGTAAAATTGGTGAAATCTGAGTAACATCGATAGAATGTATTAATGTTAATTTCCTGATTATAATATTTTACTATAGTTATGCAAAATATTACCTTTGGGGAAAGTGGGTAAAGGATACAATAGAATCTACAATGATCTCAAAATAAAAAATTTTACAAAGTCGGTGAAACTTGAATAGATGTGGACTTGGGGCTACCACCAACAGAGGTAGAAACTACAAGTTGAAGAAAAGGAAGAAAGTTTGATGACACCACCCTTATGGCAGAAAGTGAAGAGGAACTAAAAAGCCTCTTGATGAAAGTGAAAGAGGAGAGTGAAAAAGTTGGCTTAAAGCTCAACATTCAGAAAACAAAGATCATGGCATCTGGTCCCATCACTTCATGGGAAATAGATGGAGAAACAGTGGAAACAGTGTCAGACTTTATTTTGGGGGGCTCCAAAATCACTGAAGATGGTTATTGGCCACATGTTCAAAAGCAAAGACATTACTTTGCCAACAAAGGTCCATCTAGTCAAGACTATGGTTTTTCTAGTGGTCATGTATGGATGTGAGAGTTGGACTGTGAAGAAAGCTGAGTGCTGAAGAATTGATGCTGTTGAACTGTGGTGTTGGAGAAGACTCCTGAGAGTCCCTTGGACTGCAAGGAGATCCAGCCAGTCCATTCTTTTTTTTTTTTTTTTTTTTTTTTTTTTTTTTGCTTTACAATACTGTATTGGTTTTGCCATACATTGACATGAATCCACCACGGGTGTCCATTCTAAAGGAGATCAGCCCTGGGTGTTCTTTGGAAGGAATGATGCTAAAGCTGAAACTCCAGTACTTTGGCCACCTCATGCGAAGAGTTGACTCATTGGAAAAGACTCTGATCCTGGGAGGGATTGGGGGCAGGAGGAGAAAGGGACAACAGAGGATGAGATGGCTGGATGGCATCACTGACTCAATGGACGTGAGTTTGAGTGAGCTCCGGGAGTTGGTGATGGACAGGGAGGCCTGGTGTGCTGCAGGCCATGGGGTCGCAAAGAGTTGGACACGACTGAGCAACTGAACTGAACTGAACTTGATGGGATAAATGAGTTTGGTTTTGGTATATTTTTCCTGAACTGTCCATATTAGCACTTTTCATTTACCTTCCCAGTTTTAGACTCTTCACCTTCTTAAATATGCAACCTACAGATTTCCGTGTATATGTCAGCATTTTAGAACCATATTGTTTCATATTGCAATATATAAATGTAACAAATCAATGTTATACACCTTAAAACTTATACAATGTTATGTGTCAATTATATCTAGAATTTTTATTCCATATTGTTAGAACTGGAGTTTAAGAAAGTGTATTTTGTGAATTTGTATATACAAAGAAATGAGAAAACTGATCACCTGTTACTCCCATTCCCAACGTTCTCTCTGCTTCCTCTTAAGAGAGATCCATGAAAATTGTAAAGAAGGACAAGATGGCATGCATTCTTGCAAATGTGATGTCACTTAGGCAAGGCCTGGTTTCTTGGGTATGAGAAGATCTCACGTGTGAAAATAAAGCCACAAGCAAAATCCAAATCACATACACACTCAAAAAAAGAAAATTTGTTTCTATGCAACAAAATGGTTTATGTACAAAAACAAAGTAATAATGAATCTCTAACAGAATATACTTTCTCAGGCTGTAAATATAGTTGGAGTTGGAATGTTTGGAGAAACTGGCATAGTAACCACACCAGCAACTGTACCAGCAGCAGTAACAGTGTTACAAGAATTTGAAAACAAAGTTCCTGCCAAATTGGCATCATCTTGCATTGCTATTCAATGGGAGGAACCAGATTGCCATGGTTCTGCAATCACCGGCTATAACATTGAATATGGAGACAGAAAAATTGTGACTGTTAGTAGAGTAACAGAATGTCTTCTGAAAAATCTACAGCCTGATACCACATACAGGTAAGTTGCTTATATCTTACTTAGGTAGATGGAAAGCTTTTTGAGACTTTTGAGCAGTTCTGCGTTTGTAGGTTTATACAATCTACATAGCATTTTCTTTGAAATGGATTTCTATTGTTTTAGAAAAATTGGGCATTACTAAAAGTCAATTTCTCCTCCTCATTAATAATTGTTAATAGTGACTATGCAAATTCAAGATTTTTGTTTCAGAAATTTGTCTCTAATAATTAGTATAATAGAGCTGAACTGAACTGAACTGAATAGTTAATATCCTACATAGAGTTACTAGGGGGTTAACTTAAATGTAGAAATGTATTTTCTTTTCTAAATCTAGATTAATACAGTTTATTTTTTTTCTCACCACTAGAATCAGAATTCAAGCTATCAATCATTATGGACTAAGCCCTTTTAGCCAATCAATAAGAACCAAAACCAAGCCACTGCCACCTGAGCCTCCACGACTTGACTGTGTGGTCTATGGGCACCAGAGCCTCAAACTGAAATGGGGTAACTCTTCAAGCAAAAGATTACTTTCTAACCTTACAAGCTATAATTTATTAATGGGAGATCAATCTGACAGGTAAACTATTTTTTACTATTTAGCATGTATTATAATAAAGATATTTAAAATTTTCCTATTTTAATTCATAATCCAAAGTGGTTTCAATGAACTAATAAAGCAGCCCATTAACATACTAGCAATACCTTATTACTTTCTTAAATTCTTAGTGATAATTCAGCTCTCTATTTTTGCCTCTTTCAAAACATTTCTTCCCTTATACAACAGATATTAATACTATGGAATATAGAGTTACCAAAGAAATATGAAAGCCTGCACTTTCACATTGTGATATTTACAATTTGATTTTTTTTCTTTTGTGTTTTACCTTTATGGCTTCAAGTTTATTTATTTAAGGCTTATTGTAGTTTTAAAAACAGTTTTAAGTCAGTCATATAGAGTTAGTTGTACCTGTAGGCCAGTTGATTAATAATATTGCTTCCTTCCATCTTGATTCCCACTTCCAGATTTTCTATTATTTATCATGGACCTTGTCAAAGTCACAAAGTACAAAGATTGAGGGAACATACGCAATATAAATTTAAAATCCAAGCATGTAATGAAGCTGGTGAGGGGCCACTGTCTGGTATCTATACTTTCACTACAACCAAAACCCCACCAGCCACACTTAAAGGTAAGTATTATAAGCCATGATAATGAAGACTATGTTAATTTGAGTTCCAGTAGCTCATATATAAAATTTCACAGTAAGGTTTATTTTAAATATTCAAAAATAGAACACCAAAATTACTTAATTACAGATTAAAAGGGCAAGATAAAATTTAATGATGTCCCAGAATCATGATTTTTTATATGTTAATTTTATTGGCATATAGTTGATTTTTAAAATGTTGTGTTAGTTTCAGGTGTAAAGCAAAGTGATTCAGCTATACATACATATGCATACATCCACTCTTTTTTTAGATTCTTTTCTCATATAGGTTATCCCAGAAAACTGAGTAGAGTTCCCTGTGCTATTCAGCAGATCCTTGTTGAGTATCTATCTTATATGTAGTAGTGTGTGTGTATTCATCTCAAGTTCCTGATTTATCCCCTCCCCCCATGTTTTCCATATCTGTAAGTCTGTTTCTGTTTTTGAAATAAATTCATTTGTGTCTTTTATAATATGAGTGATATTATAAAATATTTGTCTTTCTGACTTCACTTAGCATGACAATCTCTAGGTCCATCCATGTTGCTGCAAATGGCATTATTTTATTCTTTTTATGACTGAAGCTCATAATGAGCTTCCTTGGTGGCTCAGTGTCAAAAAACACACCCACCAGTGCAGGAGATTCAGGTTCAATCCCTGGGTCAGGAAGATCCCCTGGAGAAGGAAGAGAAGGAAATGACAACCCACTCCAGTCTTCTTGCCTGGGAAATTCCATGGACAGAGAAGCCTGGCAGGCCCCACTCCATGGGGTCACAAAAGAGTTGGACACAACTCATAGTGACTAAACAACAACAAACAATACTCCATTGTATATGTACTACATCTTTATCCATTCCTCTGTCGATGGGCTTTTACGTTGTTTCCATGCCCTGGCCACTGTAAATAGCACTGATATGAACATTGGGGTGCATATATCTTTTCAAATTATGGTTTCCTCCAGATATATGCCCAGGAGTGAGATTGCTGGAACATATGGTAGCTATGTTTTTAGTTTTTAAAGGAATCTCCATACTGTTCTCCATAGTGGATGTACCAATTTACATCCCCACCAACAGTGTAGGAGGGTTCCCTTTTCTCCACACTCTCTCTAACATTTGTTTGTACACTTTTTGATGATGGCCATTCTGACTGGTGTGACATGATGCCTCATTGTAATTTTGATTTGCATTTCTCTAACAAATAGTGATGTTGAGCATCTTTTCATATGCTTTTTGATCATCTGTATGCCTTCTTTAGAGAAATGTGTATTTAGATATTGTGCCCATTTTTTTATTGGGTTGTTTGGTTTTTTTTTGGAAATTGAGCTGCATGAGCTGCTTGTGTATTTTGGAGATTAGTTCCTTGTTGGATGATTTGTTTGCAAATATTTTCTCCCATTCTGTGGGTAGTCTTTTCATATTGTTTATGGTTTCCTTTGCTATGCAAAATATTTTGAGTTTAATGAGGTCCCATTGCTTATTTTTATTTTTATTTTCATTATTATAGGAGATGGATTGAAAAAGATATTGCTGCCATTTGCATCCAAGAGGTTCTGCCTATATTTTCTTCTAAAAGTTTTATAATATCTAGTCTTATATTTAGATCTTTAATCCATTTTGAGTTTATTTTTGTGTATAGTATTAGAGAATTTCTAATTTCATTCTTTTACATGCAACTGTTCAGTTTTCCCAACACCACTTACTGAAGAGACTGTCTTTTCTCCATTATATATTCTTGTCTCCTTTGTCATAGATTAGGTGACCACAGGAGTATGGGTTTATCTTTAGATTTTCTATCCTGTTCCATTAATCTATATTTGTTTTTGTGCCTGTACCATACTATTTTGATTACTGTTGCTTTGTAGCATAATCTGAAGTCAGGGACCCTGATTCTTCCAGCTCTATTTTTCTCTCTCAAGCTTGCCTTGGCTATTCAGGGTCTTTTGTATTTCCATACAAATTGTAAATTTTTTTCTTCTAATTCTGTGGAAAATGCTATTTTAATTTGATTGAGGCTGCATTGAATTTGTAAATTACTTTGGGTAGTATAGTCATTTTCATAATATTGATTCTTCAAATCCAAGAATGTAGTATATTTCTCCATCTGTTTGTGTAATCTTTGATTTTTCTCAAATCAAAATTTGATTTTTTGATTTTACAGTTTTCAGAGTACAGGTTTTTTGTCTCCTTAAGTGGATATTTTATTCTTTTTGTTGCAAGAGTGAATGGGATTGCTTCCTTAATTTCTCTTTCTGATTTTTCATTGTCAGTGTATAGAAATACAAGAGATTTCTGTGTATTAAGTTTGTTAGTCTTTGGGAATTTTTTTACTCAGCATAATTCTTTGGAAATTCATTCAGCTGGATGTGTATATAGCAGTAGTTCGTTTCTCTTTGCAGCTGAGCAGTATTCCATGATATAGAATAGCCACAATTTTTTTAAACACTCACCCAAAGAAAGATACCTGGTTGTTTCCAGTTATTAGCTATTATGAATAAAGCTTCTATAAGTATTCATTTATAGGTTTTTGTCTGAGCACAAGTTTTCATTTCTCTGGGATGAATGCCTAGGAATGCAATTGCTGGAAGTTGCATATGTAATTTTTTTAAGAAACTGCCAAATTGTTTTCAAGGAGGCTGTGCCAATTTATTATATATTCCCACCAGTGATGTATGAGCAAGCCAGTCTCTACACTTTCTCATCAGCATTTGGGATTGTCATTATTTTTTATTTGGTCAGCCTGATAAGTGTGTATTGGTATTCAATTTTGATTTTAATTTGCCATTCCCTCATGGCTAATGATGTTGAACATCTTTTCATGTGCTTCTTTACCATCTGGGTATCTTCTTGGGTGATATGTCTTCATAATTTCTCCCATTTTCCAATTGGATTTTTTGTTTACTATTGAGTTTTGAGAGCACTTACATTCTAGATATTAGTCCTTTTTTGGATATGTGGCTTGATAATATTTTCTCTCACTTTGTAGTTTTTCATTTTCTTCACAGGGTTTTTTGCTGAGCAAAAGACTTTAATTTTGATGAAGTTATTTTTCTTTATTGTGTTTTTGGTGTCAAGTCTAAATTCTTTGCCAAAATCTAAATCCTGAAGAATTTTTCCCACGGTGTTTTCTTTTGTTTTGTTTTGTTTTGTTTTCCCAAAGGTTTCATAGGTTTAGGTTATACATTTAAATCCATGAGCTGTTTTGAGTTAATTTTCTTTTTTTTTTTCAATTTTCTTAAAATTTATTTATTTTAATTGGAGACTAATTACTTTACAATATTGTAGTGGTTTTTGCCATACATTGACATGAATCCGCCATGGGTGTATGTGTGTTCCCCATCCTGAGCCCCCTTGCCACCTCCCTCCCCATCCCATCCATCTGGGTCATCCCAGTGCACCAGCCCTGAGCACCCTGTCTCATGCATCGAACCTGGACTAGCGAACTGTTTCACATATGATATGTATGTTTCTTTTTTTTTTTTTTTACTTTATTTTACTTTACAATATTGTATTGGTTTTGCCATACATCAACATGAATCCGCCATGGGTGTACACATGTTCCCAATCCTGAACACCCCTCCCACCTCCCTCCCCATACCATCTCTCTGGGTCATCCCAGTGCACCAGCCCCAAGCATCCTGTATCCTGCATCAAACCTAGACTTGTGATTCGTCTCTTACATGATATTATACATGTTGCAATGCCATTCTTCCAAATCACCCCACCCTCTCCCTCTCCCTCTCCCACAGAGTCCAAAAGACTGTTCTATACATCTCTGTCTCTTTTGCTGTCTCACATACAGGGTTATTGTTACTATCTTTCTAAATTACATATATATGCATTAGTATACTGTATTGGTGTTTTTCTTTCTGGCTTACTTCACTCTGTATAATCGGCTCCAGTTTAATCCACTTCATTAGAACTGATTCAAATGTATTCTTTTTAATGGCTGAGTAATACTCCATTGTGTATATGTACCACAGCTTTCTTATCCATTCGTCTGCTGATGGACATCTAGGTTGTTTCCATGGCCTGGCTATTATAAACAGTGCTGCAGTGAACATTGGGGTACACGTGTCTCTTTCAATTCTGGTTTCCTCGGTGTGTATGCCCAGCAGTGGGATTGCTGGGTCATATGGCAGTTCTATTTCGCTTTTTTAAGGAATCTCCACACTGTTCTCCATAGTGGCTGTACTAGTTTGCATTCCCACCAACAGTGTAAGAGGCTTCCCTTTTCTCCACACCCTCTCCAGCATTTATTGTAGATTTTTGGATAGTAGCCCTTATGACCAGCGTGAGATGGTACCTCATTGTGGTTTTGATTGGCATTTTTCTGATAATGAGTGGTGTTGAGCATCTTTTCATCTATTTGTTAGCCATCTGTATGTCTTCTTTGTAGAAATGTCTGTTTAGTTCTTTGGCCCATTTTTTTATTGGGTCGTTTATTTTTCTGGAGTTGAGCTGCAGGAGTTGCTTGTATATTTTTGAGATTAATCCTTTGTCAGTTGCTTTGTTTGCTATTATTTTCTCCCATTCTGAAGGCTGTCTTTTCACTTAGCTTATAGTTTCTTTTGTTGTGCAGAAGCTTTTACGTTTAATTAGGTCCCATGTGTTTATTTTTGCTTTTATTTCCATTATTCTGGGAGGTGGGTCATAGAGGATCCTGCTGTGATTTATGTCCGAGAGCATTTTGCCTATGTTCTCCTCTAGGAGTTTTATAGTTTTTGGTCTTTTGTTTAGATCTTTAATCCATTTTGAGTTATTTTTGTGTATGGTGTTAAAAAGTGTTCTAGTTTCATTCTTTTACAAGTGGTTGACCAGTCTTCCCAGCACCACTTGTTAAAGAGATTGTCTTTTCTCCATTGTATATTTTTGCCTCCTTTGTCAAAGATAAGGTGACAACAGGTGCATGGATTTATCTCTGGGCTTTCTATTTTGTTCCATTGATCTATATTTCTGTCTTTGTGCCAGTACCATACTGTCTTGATGACTGTGGCTTTGTAGTAGAGGCTGAAGTCAGGCAGGGTGATTCCTCCAGTTCCATTCTTCTTTGTCAAGACTGCTTTGGCTATTCAAGGTTTTTTGTATTTCCATGAAATTGCAAAATTATTTGTTCTAGTTCTGTGAAAACTACCATTGGTAGCTGGATAGGGATTGCACTGAATCTATCGATTGCTTTGGGTAGTATATTCATTTTCACTATATTGATTCTTCCGATCCATGAACATGATATATTTCTCCATCTACTTGTGTCATCTTTGGTTTCTTTCATCAGTGTTTTATAGTTTTCTATATATAGGTCTTTTATTTCTTAAGGTAGATTTGTTCCTAAGTATTTTATTCTTTACATGGCAATTGTGAATGGAATTGTTTCCTTAATTTCTATTTCTGTTTCCTCGTTGTTCGTGTATAGGAATGCAAGGAATTTCTGTGTGTTGATTTTATATCCTGCAACTTTACTGTATTCATTGATTAGCTCTAGTAATTTTCTGGTGGAGTCTTTAGGGTTTTCTATGTAGAGGATCATGTCATCTGCAAACAGTGAGAGTTTTACTTCTTCTTTTCCAATCTGGATTCCTTTAATTTCTTTTTCTGCTCTGATTGCTGTGGCTAAAACCTCCAAAACTATGTTGAATAGTAGTGGTGAGAGTGGGGGCCCTTGTCTTGTTCCTGACTTAAGGAGAAATGCTTTCAATTTTTCACTATTGTGGATAATGTTTGCTGCGGGTTTGTAATCTATAGCTTTTATTATGTTGAGATGTGTTCCTTCTATTCCCGCTTTCTGAAGGGTTTTTATCATAAATGGATGTTGAATTTTGTCAAAGGCTTTCTCTGCACCTATTGAGATAATTATATGGTTTTTATCTTTCAATTTGTTAATGTGGTGTATTACATTAATTGTTTTGTGGATATTAAAGAATCCTCGGGAGAAGGCAATGGCACCCCACTCCAGAACTCTTGCCTGGAAAATCCCATGGACGGAGGAGCCTGGTAGGCTGCAGCCCATGGGGTCGCTAAGAGTTGGACACGACTGAGCAACTTCACTTTCACTTTTCACTTTCATGCATTGGAGAAGGAAATGGCAACCCACTACAGTATTCTTGCCTAGAGAATCCCAGGGATGGGGGAGCCTGGTGGGCTGCTGTCTATGGGGTCGCACAGAGTCGGACACAACTGAAGCGACTTAGCAGCAGCAGCAAAGAATCCTTCCATTCCTGGGATAAAGCCCACTTGGTCATGATGTATGATCTTTTTAATGTGTTGTTGGATTCTGTTTGCTAGAAATTTGTTAATGATTTTTGCATCTATGTCCATCAGTGATATTCGCCTGTAGTTTTCTTTTTTTGTGGCATCATTGACTGGTTTTGGTATTAGGGTAATGATGGCCTCATAGAAGTTTTGGAAAGTTGTACTTTTCTATGAATTTGTCCATTTCTTCCAAGTTGTCCATTTCATTGGCATACAGTTGCTGATAATAGTCTCTTATGATCCTTTGTATTTCCATGTTTTCTGTGGTGATTTCTCCATTTTCATTTCTAATTTTACTGATTTGATTCTTCTCCCTTTGTTTCTTGATGAGTTTGGCTAATGGTTTGTCAATTTTATTTATCCTCTCAGAGAACCAGCTTTTGGCTTTGTTGATTTTTGCTATGATCTCTTTTGTTTCTTTTGCATTTATTTCTGCCCTAATTTTTAAGAGTTCTTTCCTTCTACTAACCCTGGGGTTCTTCAATTCTTCCTTTTCTATTTGCTTTAGATGTAGAGTTAGGTTATTTATTTGACTTTTTGTTGTTGTTGTTGTTGTTTCTTGAGGTAAGCCTGTATTGCTATGAACCTTCCCCTTAGCACTGCTTTTACAATTTCCCATAGGTTTGGGGTTGTTGTGTTTTCATTTTCATTCATTTCTATGCATATTTTGATTTCTCTTTTTAATTATTCCATGACTTGTTTGCTATTCAGAAGCGTGTTGTTTAGCCTCCATAGTTGGAAGTTTTAATAGTTTTTTTTCCTGTTCAGTTCAGTTCAGTTCAGTCGCTCAGTTGTGTCTGACTCTTCGTGACCCCATGAACCGCAGCACTCCAGGCCTCCCTGTCCATCACCAACTCCCGGAGTTCACTCAGACTCATGTCCATCGAGTCAGTGATGCCATCCAGCCATCTCATCCTCTGTCGTCCCCTTCTCCTCCTGCCCCCAATCCCTCCCAGCATCACAGTCTTTAGCATCATTCCTTCCAAAGAAATCCCAGGGCTGATCTTCAGAATGGACTGGTTGGATCTCCTTGCAGTCCAAGGGACTCTCAAGAGTCTTCTCCAACACCACAGTTCAACAGCATCAATTCTTCAGTGCTCAGCTTTCTTCACAGTTCAACTCTCACATCCATACATGACCACTGGTAAAACCATAGTCTTGACTAGATGGACCTTTGTTGGCAAAGTAGTAATTGACATCTAATCTTACTGCCTTGTAGTCAGAAAAGATGCTTGGAATGATTTCAATTTTTTTGAATTTACCAAGGCTATATTTATGGCCCAGGATGTGTTCTATCCTGGAGAAGGTTCCATGTGCACTTGAGAAAAATGTGAAATTCATTGTTTTGGGGTGAGATGTCCTACAGATATCAGTTAGGTCTAACTGGTCTATTGTATCATTTGAAGTTTGTGTTTCCTTGTTAATTTTCTGTTTAGTTGATCTATCCATAGGTGTGAGTGGGGTATTAAAGTCTCCCGCTATTATTGTGTTATTGTTAATTTCCCCTTTCATACTTGTTAGCATTTGTCTTACATATTGTGGTGTTCCTATGTTGGGTGCATATTTATTTATAATTGTTATATCTTCTTCTTGGATTGATCCTTTGATCATTATGTAGTGTCCATCTTTGTCTCTTTTCACAGCCTTTGTTTTAAAGTCTGTTTTATCTGATATGAGTATTGCTACTCCTGCTTTTTTTTTTTTTTTGATCTCCATTTGTGTGAAATATCTTTTCCTAGCCCTTCACTTACAGTCTGTATTGTCCCTTGTTTTGAGGTGGGTCTCTTGTAGACAACATATATACGGGTCTTGTTTTTGTATCCATTCAGCCAGTCTTTGTCTTTTGGTTGGGGCATTCAACCCATTTACATTTAAGGTAATTATTGATAAGTATGATCCTATTGCCATTTCCTTTGTTGTTTTGGGTTTGAGTTTATACACCCTTTCTGTGTTTCCTGTCTAGAAAAGATTCTTTAGCATTTGTTGGAGAGCTGGTTTGGTGGTGCTGAATTCTCTCAGCTTTTGCTTGTCTGTAAAGCTTTTGATTTCTCCTTCATATTTGAATGAGATCCTTGCTGGGTATAGTAATCTGGGCTGTAGGTTTTTCTTTTTCATCACTTTAAGTATGTTCTGCCATTCCCTTCTGGCCTGAAGAGTTTCTATTGAAAAATCAGCTGTTATCCTTATGGGAATCCCCTTGTATGTTATTTGTTGTTTTCCCTTTGCTGCTTTTAATATTTGTTCTTTGTGTTTGATCTTTGTTAATTTGATTAATATGTGTCTTCAGGTGTTTCACCTTGGGTTTATCCTGTTTGGGACTCTCTGGGTTTCTTGGCTTGGGTGGCTATTTCCTACCCCCTTTTAGGGAAGTTTTCACCTATTATCTCCTCAAGTATTTTCTCATTGCCTTTCTTTTTGTCTTCTTCTCTGGGACTCCTATGATTCAAACTTTGGGGAATTTCACATTGTCCCAGATGTCCCTGAGGTTGTCCTCATTTCTTTTAATTCTTTTTTCCTCTCTGCTTCATTTATTTCTACCATCTATCTTCTACCTCACTTATCCTATCTTCTGCCTCCGTTATTCTCTAACCCTCCAGAGTGCTTTTTATCTCATTTATTGCATTATTCATTATATATTGACTCTTTTTTATTTCTTCTAGATCCTTGTTAAACATTTCTTGTATCTTCTCAATCCTTGTCTCCAGACTATTTATCTGTAACTCCATTTTGTTTTCAAGATTTTGGATCATTTTTGCTATCATTATTCTGAATTCTTTTTCAGGTAGACTCCCTATCTCCTCCTCTTTTATTTGGTTTGGTGAGCATTTGTCATGTTCCTTTACCTGCTGGGTATTTCTCTGCCTTTTCATCTTGTTTAGATTGCTGTGTTTGGGGTGGCTATTCCATATTCTAGCAGTTTGTGGTTCCTCTTTATTGTGGAAGTTCCTCCCTGTGGGTGGGGTTGGATGAGTGGCTTGTCAAGGTTTCCTGGTTAGGGAAGCTTGCATTGTTCTGGTGGGTGGAGCTGGATTTCTTCTCCTTGGAGTGCAATGAAGTGTCCAGTAGTGAGTTTTGAGATGTCTGTGGGTTTGGTGTGACTTTGGGCAGCCTGTATATTGAAGCTCAGGACTATGTTCCTGCATTGCTGGAGAATTTGTGTGGTATATCTTTCTCTGGAACTTGTTGGCTCTTGGGTAATGCTTGCTTTCAGTGTAGGTATGGAGGCTTTTGGATGATCTCTTATCAATTAATGTTCCCTGGTGTCAGGAGTTCTCTGGTATTCTCAGGTTTGGGGCTTAAGCCTCCTGCTTCTTGTTTGCAGTCTTATCCTTACAGTAGCCTCAAGACTTCTCCATCCATACAGCACTGATGATGAAACTTCTAGCTTAATGGTAAAAAGATTCTCCACAGGGAGGGACACCCAGAGAGGTTCAAAGAGTTACATGGAGAAGAGAAGAGGGAGGAGGGAGATAGAGGTGACCAGGAGGAGAAGAGGGGGAATCAAAAGAGGAGAGAGCAATCTAGCTATCTCCTCCATATCTCAGTAAACAATTCCCTATGTGCTCTCCACAGTCTGGAACCCTCAGAGAGGTTCACAGAGTTACATAGAGAAGAGAAGAGGGAGGAAGGAGATAGAGGTGAGCAGGAGGAGAAGGGGGGGGGGGTGTTCAAAAGCAGAGAGATAGATCTAGGCAGGACTCTGTTCCCTAAGTGTTCTCCACAGCCTGTAACACACACAGAGATTCACAGAGTTGGGTAAAGAAGAGAAGGGGGAGGGAGGAGATAGAGGTGGCCTGGGGGAGAATAAGGAGAGTCAAAGGGGAAGAGAGTAATCAAGCCAGTAATCACACTCCTAAGTAAAAATGGGTACTGAAGGTTGGATTCTTAAATGTACAACATTGATAACAAATACCATAAATCAAGGATTAAAAATCTAGAGTAGAGTTTAGAATTTCAAAAATACAATATTAAAAAAAATTACAAAAAGTGTAAGAAATATATATGAAGTTTGCTTTAAAGATAGGGGTTTTTTTGAAAGGTAATAGTAGGTTATAAAAATGAAAATTAGGGGGGAGTAATAAAGGACTTTAAAGAAGAAAAATATTTTTTAATTTTAAAAAAAGATAATAGTAAAAAATATATCTAGGAATTTCTCTGGAGCTGTTGTGTGCAGTGTGGGGTCAGTTCAGTTTCAGATAGTTCCTTGTTCCAGCTTATACTTCTCAAGATCTATAGGCCCCTTCCAATGTAGTCGGTGTTAACTACAGGGATTTTAACCTTTTGCACCTGTCACTTCCAAAGCGGTTCCCTCTTTGTTTTTGCTTCCTCTGTTTACAAGTCTCTTCAGTGTCTAATTTCCGCCCTGACACAAGGGGGCGAAAGTGGCCTCTTGTTTAGGCTCAGTCATTCAGTCGTACTGTAGGGAGGGAGGAACACTGCAAACAAATATCACTGGCATGTGTGGGAAGTGCTTGCAGTGTCTCAGCCACACTGGGTTTGCCCCCGCTCATGGCCTGTGTGCTTTCCCAGTCTACTCTGCTCAGGCTCCAAGTTGCTCTTGGGGGCGGGAGGGGGGGGGTGGCACCTAGGTTGCATGCACTTCCCAGGTCTAAGCCACTCCCAGGTTAAGGTTATCAGGTACTCCGCAAAGGTGCAGACTCTGTTGGGCCTGTGTTTTGTGCCCTTCCCTGGTCCGAGCAGCTCAGGCAACCAGGTGCTTGGCAAGCGCAAGCAACGAGTGCGTCTTATTATCTTATTATCTCCCTAGTCCCAGCTGCTCGGATTCCTGGGTTGCAGCAGGCGCACCCATCTCTGGTGTGCTGTGTGTCTCTTCCTGGAAGCTGATCTCTGACTGTGACCCTCCCGGCGGATGTCAACCATCCAGAATCCCAGGAAGTCTTGGTTAGAAACTGAAAGCCCATTCGGTTTGGTAGGGGATGCCGTCTCTGGGGCCAAATTTGCCTCTTTCCGGCTCTGGCTGGCACCACCTGCCCCCTGCCTCCGGCAGGGGATGGGCCGGTCGCAGCCTTCTAGCTCTCCTTTGGTATTTGCTCAGTCCTTTGTTCTGTGAGCTGGCCAACAGTGTCTTAGGTTAGGGCTTTTCGCAAGATAGTTCTCCCTTCTTTTTTCTCTCTCTCTCTCTGGCTATCCCACAGTTTAGGTTGCTATCTCACGTTAGCTCCTTCAGATTGCCCTCAGGGATTTCAGGCCTGATCCTTACCCTAAGCAGTTCAGCCCGCTCCTCCCCGTTCAGCCCCCGCTTGCTGGTGGCAGATGCGAGCGTCTGGGGTGCTTCTCTGCTGGGAGTTGCCCTTAGGCATGTAATCTGTGGGGTTTATTTTACTTCATTTTTTTTCCTCTCGGTTATGTTGCCCTCCAAGATTCCAAAACTCCCCACAGACCTGCCGGTGAGAGGGTTTCCTGGTGTTTGGAAACTTCTCCTCTTTTAAGATTCCCTTCCTGGGATGGATCTCTGACCCTAACTCTTTTGTCTCTCTTTTTATCTTTTATATTTTTCCTACCTCCTTTCAAAGACAATGGGTTGATTTTATGGGTGCCTGATGTACTCTGCCAGCATTAAAAAATTGTTTTGTGGATTTTGCTCAGCGTTCAAATGTTCTTTCGATGAATTTGTGGGGGAGAAAGTGGTCTCCCGGTCCTATTCCTCTGCCATCTTAGGACTGCCCCCTGTGCATTAATTTTGTATCCTACAACTTTATTGAGTACATTGATGAGCTCTAGTAGTTTTCTAGCAGCATTTTTTATGTATAGTATCATGTCATCTGCAAACAGTGACAGTTTTACTTCTTCAGAATCACATTTTTTTTAATATTTTGAGATAAACTAATCCAGCCAATCACACTACGACTAGTGCCATTTTGAGAGGAAGAAGCTGAGTCCCCAAAATGGTAACTTAGCTAAAGAACACTATGAGCCAGTGGCTGAGGCAAGATTCGTACTGTAGGCTACTGATTCCCATCATAGTTTCCTTTCCATTTTATCTATACTTTCTCAAATGGATTAGTACACAAAGTTCATCAACTAATAGGCATGGTTATACTGATTACAGCTGAGAAAAGCCCACATAAATTTAGTATTAGGTACATATTTGTACATATTTAGTACAATTTTTTAGCTTCTTATTTGGTAATTAATACATATTTGATAGGGCTTCCCTGATGGATCAGTGGCAAAGAATCTGCCTGCCACTGTAGGAGATCCCCTGGAGAAAGAAATGGCAACCCACTCTAGTATTCTTGCCTGGAGAATCCCATGGACAGAGAAGTCTGGCATTCTATCATCCTCGAGGTTGCAAAAGAGTCAGACACAACTTAATGACTAAACAAACACAACAACATATTTGATAATTTCTCAAACTCTGAATTTAGTTCTCCTTATAGGAGTAAAATAAAGTGTTGTCGGTAATACATAACGAGGCCGAGTAGTCATGAAAGCCCAAGCTTTGAGGATTTTTTCCTTTCCATTTGTGAAGTTCAGTTGCTTTAATCCATCCACACATGAGTCCAAGCACTGTTATGAAATGGTTTTCACTGTAAAACTAACTGGAACATATTGCAATTAAACATGATTTAGATAACAATACCTTGCTCTCTTTCTATATATTTAAACCCCATTTTCCTCAAATATAGAAAGATTAAGAACATGGAATAAAGATGCTACATTCCTACTAAGTTTCTGTTTTTCTTTCCTAAGTCAGTTTCCATCCTACTTTCCTCACACACTTTCTGTGATCTTAAAATTATTAATGACTGTGAGGATTCTTCCAAATGTATGATACATCATGTAAATACAGTGCAAGAGATTATATCAGTAGGGATTCAACCAGAGTAATAAAAGTTGTAAACTTCAGTTCAGTTGCTCAGTCATATCCATCTCTTTATGACCCCATGGACTGCAGCACGCCAGGGTTCCCTATCCATCACCAACTCACAGAGCTTATTCAAACTCATGTCCATTGAGTCAGTGATGCCATCCAACCATTTCATCCTCTGTTGCCCCCTTCTCCTCCTGCCTTCAATCTTTCCCAGCATCAAGGTCTTTGCCCAGAATCAGTTCTTCACATCAGGTGGTGAAACTATTGGAGCTTCAGCTTCAGAATCAGTCCCTGCAATGAATACTCAGGACTGACTTCCTTTAGGATTGACAGGCTGGATCTCCTTGCAGTCCAAGGGACTCTCAAGAGTCTTTGACAACACCACAGTTCAAAAGCATCAATTCTTCAGGGTTCAGCTTTCTTTACAGTTCAACTCTCATATCCATACATGACTACTGGAAAAACCATAGCTTTGATAGATGGACTTCTGTTGGCAAAGTAATGTCTCTGCTTTTTAATATGCTGTTTAGGTTGGTCATTGCTTTTCTTCAAGGAGCAAGCGTCTTTTAATTAATGGCTGCAGTCACCATCTACAGTGATTTTGGAGCCCAAGAAAATAAAATCTGTCACTGTTTCCATTGTTTCCCCCATCTACTTGACGTGAAGTGATGGAACTGGATACCATGATCTTAGTTTTATGAATGTTGAGCTTTAAGCCAGCTTTTTCACTCCTCTTTCACTTTCATCAAGAGGCTCTTTAGTTCTTCGCTTTCTGTCATAAAGTTGGTGTCATCTGCATATCTGAGGTTATTGATATTTCTCCCAGCAATCTTGATTCCAGCTTGTGCTTCCTCCAGCCCAGAATTTCACATGATGTACTCTGCATATAAGTTAAATAAGCAGATGACAATATACAGCCTTGACATACTCTTTTCCTGATTTGGAACCAGTCTATTGTTCCATGTCCAGTTCTAACTGTTGCTTCTTGACCTGCATAGATTTCTCAGGAGACAGGTCAAGTCGTCTGGTATTCCCATCTCTTTAAGAATTTTCCACAGTTTGTTGTGATCCACATAGTCAAAGGCTTTGGCATAGTCAATAAAGCATAAGTAGATGTTTTTCTGGAGTTCTCTTGCTTTTTTGGTGATCCAATGGATGTTGCCAATTTGATCTCTGGTTCCTCTGCCTTCTCTAAATCTGGCTTGAACATTTGGAAGCTCATGGTTCACATACTGTTGAAGCTTGGCTTGAAGAATTTTGAGCATTACTTTGCTAGCATGTGAGATGAGTGCTCTTGTGTGGTAGTTTGAACATTTCTTTGGCATTGCCTTTCTTTGGGACTGGAATGAAAACTGATCTTTTTCCAGCCCCGTGGCCACTGCTGAATTTCCAAATTTGCTGGCATATTGAGCGCAGCACTTTCACAGCATCATCTTTCATGATTTGAAATAGCTCAACTGGAATTCCATCACCTCCACTAACTTTGTTTGTAGTGATGTTTTCCAAGGCCCACTTGACTTTACATTCCAGGATGTCTGGCTCTAGATGAGTGATCACACCATCATGATTATCTTGGTCATGAAGATCTTTTTTGTACAGTTCTTCTGTGTATTCTTGCCACCTCTTCTTAATATCTTCTGCTTCTGTTAGGTCCATACCATTTCTGTCCTTTATTGAGCCCATCTTTGCATTAAATATTCCCTTGGTATCTCTCATTTTCTTGAGATCTCTAGTCTTTCCCATTCTGTTCTTTTCCTCTATTTCTTTCCATTGATCACTGAGGAAGGCTTTCTTATCTCTTCTTGCTATTCTTTGGAACTCTACATTCAGATGCTTACATCTTTCCTTTTCTCCTTTGCTTTTTGTTTCTCTTCTTTTCACAGCTATTTGTAAGGCCTGCCCAGACAGCCATTTTGCTTTTTTGCATTTCTTTTACATGGGGATGGTCTCAGTCCCTGTCTCCTGTACAATGTCACGAACCTCTGTCCGTAGTTCATCAGGCACTCTGTCTATCAGATCTAGTCCCTTAAATCTATTTCTCACTTCCACTGTATAATCATAAGGGATTTGATTTAGGTCATACCTGAACGGTCTAGCAGTTTTCCCTAGTTTCTTCAATTTAAGTCTGAATTTGGCAATAAGAAGTTCATGATCTGAGCCACAGTCAGCTCCTGGTCTTGTTTTTGTTGACTGTATAGAGCTTCTCCATCTTTGGCTGCAAAGAATGTAATCAATCTGATTTTGGAGTTGACCAATCTGATTCTGGTGATGTCCATGTGTAGAGTCTTCTCCTGTGTTGTAGGAAGAGGGTGTTTGCTATGACCAGTGCATTTTCTTGGCAAAACTCTATTAGTCTTTGCCCTGTTTCATTCCATATTCCTAGGCCAAATTTGCCTGTTACTCCAGGTGTTTCTTGACTTCTTACTTTTGCATTCCAGTCCCCTATCATGAAAAGGACATCTTTTTTGGGTGTTAGTTCTAAAAGGTCTTGTAGGTCTTCATAGATCCGTTCAACTTCAGCTTCTTCAGCATTACTCGTTGGGGCATAGACTAGGATTACAGTGATATTGAATGGTTTGCCTTGGAAACAAACAGAGATCATTCTGTCATTTTTGAGATTGCATCCAATTACTGCATTTCGGACTCTTTTGTTGACCATGATGGCTACTCCATTTCTTCTGAGGGATTCCTGCCGGCAGTAGTAGATGTAATGGTCATCTGAGTTAAATTCACCCATTCCAGTCCATTTTAGTTCGCTGATTCCTAGAATGTCGACGTTCACCCTTGCCATCTCTTGTTTGACCACTTCCAATTTGCCTTGATTCATGGACCTGACATTCCAGGTTCCTATGCAATATTGCTCTTTATAGCATCGGACCTTGCTTCTATTACCAGTCACATCCACAGCTGGGTATTGTTTTTGCTTTGGCTCCATCCTTTCATTCTTTCTAGAGTTATTTCTCCACTTATCTCCAGTAGCATATTTGGCACCTACTGACCTGGGGAGTACCTCTTTCAGTATCCTATCATTTTGCCTTTTCATACTGTTCATGGGGTTCTCAAGGCAAGAATACTGAAGTGGCTTGCCATTCCCTTCTCCAGTGGACCACATTCTGTCAGACCTCTCCACCATGACCCGCCTGTCTTGGGTGGCCTCACGGGCATGGCTTAGTTTCATTGAGTTAGACAAGGCTGTGGTCCTAGTGTGATTAGATTGACTAGTTTTCTGTGAGTATAGTTTCAGTGTGTCTGCCCTCTGATGCCCTCTTGCAACACCTACCATCTTACTTGGGTTTCTCTTACCCCTGGACGTGGGGTATCTCTTCACGGCTGCTCCAGCAAAGCGCAGCCACTGCTTCTTACCTTGGACGAGGGGTATCTCCTCACTGCCACCCCTCCTGACCTTTAACGTGGAATAGCTCCTCTAGGCCTTCCTGTGCCCATACAGCCACTGCTCCTTGGTCGTGGGGTTGCTCCTCCCAGCCGCCGCCCCTGGTGACCATATAGAACTGCATGAGAGATTTCAATGTTTTCAAGACCACTTGGGGAAAGTGGAACCATCTAAGCTGAAATTCTCTTTTTCTAGCACCTAAATTGCACCAGTTGAATAACAATACTTGTGAGGTCAAATGGGAATCTTTGAAGCCAATAAATGGAGATTCCATAGTTTACAGTCTTCAGCTCATCAGTGGAAGAGGAACTGACCTGGTAAATTCTTATAAATTTTGTCTTTGTAATTTAGATTTACATCCTCCTGGAGACTGAGCTCTTGTCAAAGAGTACAATATTCTTTTATGATGTTGAAAATAACTAAATCTTATCCAAAAATCCTATCTGGTCCTAAATATTTATGTACATTCTACTTACTTGGGAACAATTTGTTTATGTATTTAACTTAATATTATTGGATGTAGTTATTTTTAGATTCCACTGACCATAAGCCCAAGCCATTTCAAACCAACTGCAATTTAAAGTTTAACAGTTACAAGTTTTTGTTATTTGTTACATTGAAGAAAATTACACCTAAATAGTACCGGGTTCTCAAGATATTAGAGACTGTAACAGTAAACTTTTATTTTGTTGTGAACATATTCATGCAATGTTTCCTGTTGTCAAAAACTTTTTGTTTTTGGTAAGAAAATATAATTTTAATTTTGAGTCTTTTTCATTTAGATTTACAAAGGACCAAACACATCGTTCTCCTTTTCCAACTTTCTCACAAATTCACATTACCACTTCAAAGTCTGCGCTGGACGTCAATATCAGAATTCTGCTGGGATACAAGAGCTCTGGGGACAATGTAGCCCAAGTGCTCTTTTCTCAACCTATAAGCAACAGCCAGGGCCTGGCAAAGATGTTAGAGGAAGGCAGGGAAGCAGCCCTAGTGAAGCGAAACATGAAAAGCCCAAGATAGAGATGAGTGATGATACCTTTGTCCTGATCCTTGTGATAGGATTTGCACTAATTGCCATTCAATGTGCTACTATGATTCAGTACCTCCTTATCAACTAATTTATTTTTACACATTTTCTACTTTTTTAGGAAGTTCTAAAACAAATTACATCAAATATAGAAATTGCTAGATGCATCTCAGTTCTTAAAAGTAAATCTTATTGGGTAGAAATCCTTATGAAATTTTATCTGACATCAAAAGAACTGCCTTCAAGAAATTCATTTTTAATTTAAAAAAAAAAGAAATTCATTGTGGCAGTAGAAGAGACTTTTTTTAGAAAACAAGTATATTTTAAATTTGAGAATTTTAGCAACGCTCCACTATTATGCAAAATGACCTAAAACCTCTCTTGAAAACTATTCCGTCTTAATTTTTCAAATAAATATTTTGCAAAGTTTTAAGAGTTATGAGAGGATAAAAGCATTTCAGAATTTTATACAGAACCAAGTTGTAAAAATCAATTCTACATGTCAACTTACATTCATATGAAATAATAAAAAGTATCTACCAACTTTATTTACTGTACTGTAATTTTTTCAAGGTAACATACTCAGCTGTTTGGCTTGTGCTCTGATAATTACTTTGATAGTGGGAAAGTAGTAATTTACAGCACTTAGGGAGTAGAAGTAGGGAAGTAGGAAGCCATTTTATACGATTATAAGCTCTTTCAAATACACCCAGTGCTGATTATTCTGTAACTGGAATAATTAAACATGATACATATGATTATTCACATTTTACATGGAATATTTAAATGATTTTTTCTCAAAATTGATGCATTCATATTTATTTCTAGTTATAACTGAAGCATCTCTCTCTATTCTCACAATCTTTCAGGAGCTGTTTTGGCCATCTTGCAAAGGAGATGCCACCCTCTCCAAAGAATATTTCTTACCTTTATTGAAAATGTTTAAACATTATCTCTATTTCAGTTTGCTCTTTGTGTTTCAAAAATGAAAATCATAAGCTGGCCCATTTTCACATCAGCTAATTTTGGCATACCCATTTCACTGATATGTGGTATGTTACAGAAAATTTATTTAGGTGGTTGCTGTTCAATTTAGAGCCTGATGTATTATTTAAATATGAAAAACATAAAACAGTTTTCTTCAAAAGTAAATTGTGATACAATATTAATCCACATTCTAAAAGAATATTACCTTCATATTTTAACTTTAAAGAATACCAAAAATGAAAATTTTAATGTAATAACTTGTTATATATGCCACAGAAATAATATTTAAAGCCTATTTTAAAAATATATCTTATCAGTCTTTCTTCACCTACAAGCAAACATTTCCTTAAAGTTTTACCTAGTGGAAAATATTTTAAAGGTGTATTTAAAATCTTACCTATATAGTAATTTGCTTTTAATGGAAAATGGAAAATTCTCTCAATTTAGAATACCTTGTGAGATTGATTTCTTGAGAAATCTATATGCAGGTCAGGAAGCAACAGTTAGAACTGGACGTGGAACAACAGACTGGTTCCAAATAGGAAAAAGAGTACATCAAGGCTATATATTGTCACCCTGCTTATTTAACTTTTATGCAGAGTACATCATGAGAAACGCTGGACTGGAAGAAACACAAGCTGGAATCAAGATTGCCGGGAGAAATATCAATAACCTCAGATATGCAGATGACACCACCCTTATGGCAGAAAGTGAAGAGGAGCTAAAAAGCCTCTTGATGAAAGGGAAAGTGGAGAGTGAAAAAAGTTGGCTTAAAGCTCAACACTCAGAAAACGAAGATCATGGCATCTGGTCCCATCACTTCATGGGAAATAGATGGGGAAACAGTGGAAACAGTGTCAGACTTTATTTTGGTGGGGGGGGACTCCAAAATCACTGCAGATGGTGATTGCAGCCATGAAATTAAAAGATGCTTACTCCTTGGAAGAAAAGTTATGACCAACCTAGATAGCATATTCAAAAGCAGAGACATTGCTTTGCCGACGAAGGTCCATCTAGTCAAGGCTATGGTTTTCCAGTAGTCATGTATGGATGTGAGAGTTGGACTGTGAAGAAGGCTGAGCGCTGAAGAATTGATGCTGTTGAACTGTGGTGTTGGAGAAGACTCTTGAGAGTCCCTTGGACTACAAGGAGATCCAACCAGTCCATTCTGAAGGAGATCAGCCCTGGGATTTCTTTGGAAGGAATGATGTTAAAGCTGAAACTCCAGTACTTTGGCCACCTCATGCGAAGAGTTGACTCATTGGAAAAGACTTTGATGTTGAAAGGGATTGGGGGCAGGAGGAGAAGGGGACAACAGAGGATGAGATGGCTGGATGGCGTCACTGACTCGATGGATGTGAATCTGAGTGAACTCAGGGAGTTGGTGATGGACAGGGAGGCCTGGTATGCTGCAGTTCATGGGGTCACAAAGAGTCAGACACGACTGAGTGACTGAACTGAACTGAACTGAACTGTGAGATTGATAATTAAACTGAATACACTTTAATTAAACTGAATACACTTTTTACTGCTAAAAGTAAATGTTTTGCAGCTTGTATATTCCATATACCTACGTTCATCAAACTAATGTAGAACCTAAAATTTACACTTATTAAAGTATTACTATCATGAGAATAATTTTAAATACCAATAAAAAATAACAAAATTATTCCCCTGCTGTTTTTGAAATGGGACTTGTACAAGTTTATTTATTTGGAATAATTATCCCCTTGATATTACATATTTATCTCCTCCCAAAGAAACTAGAAAAATTAAAACCAATTCAAGATGTCTTTTTTAAAATTTATTTATTTTTATTGAAGGATAATTGCTTTACAATATTCTGTTGGTTTCTGCTATAAATCAACATCAATCAGCCATAGGTATACATATGTCCCCTCCCTCTTGAACCTCCTCCCACCTCCCACCCACCTGACCCCTCAAGGTTGTCACAGAGCACTGGACTTGGGCTCCCTGCATCATACAGCAAAATCCCACTGGATATCTAATTTTACATGTGGTAATGTATATTGTTCAATGCTACTCTCTCAAGTCTTCCCACCCTCTCCTTTCCACCTTGTGTCCACAACTCTGTTCTCTTTGTCTGCATCTCCATTGCTGCCCTTCAGATAGGTTCATCAGTACCATCTTTCTAGAGTCCATATATATCTAGATGTCTTTAACTGGCTGTTACAACATTGTTTTATAAATCTTGTTTCTGACTTCTTTCTAATTCTAGGGCATTGTATATTCTGAATATCAGAAAAATAAGGTTCTAGTCTCATCTCTGCTACTAACAAATTGTATGACCTCAAGAAAACCCACAAAAATAAACTCAAGTAGATTAAAGACTTAAATGTAAGGCCAGAAACTATAAAACTCTTAGAGGAAAACATAGGCAGAACACTCTTTAACATAAATTGCAGCAAGATCCTCTTTAACCTACCTCCTAGAGTAATGGAAAACAAAAACAAATGAAAACTAATTAAATTTAAAAGCTTTTGCATAGCAAAGGAAACTGTAAACAAGGTGAAAAGATAATAATCAAAATAGGATAAAATATTTGGAAATAAAGCAACTGACAATGGATTAATCTGCAAAATACACAAGCAGCTCATGCAGCTTAATATAAAAAAAGAACAACTCAATAAAAAAGAGGGCAGAAGACCTAAACAGACATTTCTCCAAAGAAGACATGCTGATGGCTAATAAGAACATGAAAAAGTGCTCAGCATCACTCATTATTAGAGAAATACAAATAAAAACTACAATGAGGTATCACCTCACACAGGTCAGAATGACCATCATCAAAATATCTACAAACCATAAATGCTGGAGAGGATGTGGAGAAAAGGGAACCCTCTTACATTGTTGGTGGGAATGTAAAGTGATAAAACCACTATGGAGATGCCTTTAAAAACTAGGATATTGATGTATAGCAGAAGCCAACACAATATTGTAAAGCAACTCTCCTCCAATTTTGAAAAAAAAAATTTAAAAATGGGAATAAAGCTACCATATGACCAGCAATCCCACTCCTTGGCATACACCCTGAGAAAACCATAATTTAAAAAGACACATACATCCCAATGTGTCTATTTGACACACTCTAATACTTAGGCCCTGATGCAAACAACTGACTCCTTGGAAAAGACCCTGATGCTGGGAAAGATTGAAGGCAGGAGGAGAAGGGGACAATAGAGGATGAGATGGTTGGATGGCATCACCAAGTAGATGGACATGAGTTTAAGCAAGCTCCGGGAGTTGGTGGTGGACAGAGAAGCATGGTGTGCTTCAGTCCATGGGGTCACAAAGAGTCGGACATGACTGAGTGACTGAACTGAGCTGATCCCAATGTTCACTGCATCACTATTTACAATAGCCAGGACATGGAAGCAACCTAGATGTCCATCGTCAGATGAATGGATAAAGACGTTATGGTACATATATACAATGGAATATTACTCAGCCATAAAAAGGAATGAATTTCAATCAGTTGAACTGAGGTGGATGAACCTAGAACCTGTTATAGAGTGAAGTAAGTCAGAAAGAGAAAAACAAATACTGTATATTAATGCATATATATGGAATCTAGAGTAATGGTACTGATTAACTTATTTGCATGGCAGGAATAGAATTGCAGACATAGAGAATGGACTTGTGGATACAGTAGGGGAAAGAGAGGGTGGGATAAATTGAAAGAGTAGCACTGACATACATACACTACCATGTGTAAAATAGATAACTAGTAAGAAGATTCTGTATAAAACGGGGAGCTCAGCTTGGTACTCTGTGATGACCTAGAGAGGTGGGATGTGGAGTTGGGAGGAAGACTCAAGAGGGAGGGGATATATGTATACTTATACCTGATTTGCACTGTTGTATAGCAGAAACCAACATAACATTGTAAAGCAATTATCCTCCAATTAAATTTTTTTAAAGAATGGAATAACAACAAGATCCTACTGTACAGCACAGGGAACTATATTCAATATCCTCTGATAAATCATAATGGAAAAGAATATGAAAAAGTATGCATATGTATGCGTATAACTAAGTCACTTTGCTGTACAGCAGTAAATAACACAACAATGTAATTCAACTATGTATGCATGCTAAGTCACTTCAGTCATGTCCGACTCTTTATGATCCAGTGGAACTATAATCAGTTTTTTTAAGTTTTTTGATGTGGGCCATTTTTAAAGTCTTTATTGAATTTGTTACAACACTGCTTCTGTTTTGTGTTTTGGTGTTTTGGCCACAAGGCATGTGGTATCTTAGTTCCCTAACCAAGGGTCGAACCTGCACCCCCTGCATTGGAAGGCAAAGTCTTAACCACTGGACCACCAGGGAAGTCCCTATAATTGATTTTTAAAAGGGAAAAAAGAAAACCCTTTCCCCTCTATAAGCATCAATTGTATAAAATATTAATAAATAAAACTTACAGGTAGATGATCTTTAAAGTTCTTTTCACATCTAAGAGTCTATCCTGATACATCAACTATAATGCTGGTATACTAAACTCAAGCAGATTAAGTCAGTAATTCCACATAGAGGCAGACAAATAGCAATTAGGCAGAGTCATGAAGAACAGTAGACACCTAATAGGTACCATCTTGGGTCCAATTCACTGGAGTCCTTATTCTTTAGAGGACCCCAGATTTGCCTTGCCTGTTTTTATCTTCTTTCTTTTATACCACTGAAAAACCAAAAATCTGCATAACATTTCAGCTATTTTCTTACCCATGCAGCAAACCTATAACTGCTTCTTGATTGTCTAAGAACTGTTTACTGCTCACTACCTGAGAAAATAGAAATGTGAAGAGATCCCATCAGTGAATGTCTTTCTTCTTAAAGCACATAATTGCCCAAGATGTGAGCAAAGAAAAGCTCATGAAAAGTAGTTCTTGGTAGAAATCAGATGATGTCAACAACCAACTTAAGCATATGTTCATGCCCCTTGGGGGTTCTCACATTTGTCCCACAGATATGCACTGCTTCCCCTTTAATACATGTACCAGATTTAGATTAAAACCCACTTTCTGGGTTAACTATAAACAGGCACAACAGATCTTACTAGGGTGATGAAACTGTTCCAAAATTGTATTAAGGTGATAACTGCATAACTTGGTAAGTTTATTAAAAATTACTGAATTGGATGGGGTAGGGATGGATTGAGAGTTTGAGATTAGCTGATGCAAAGTCTTATATATAGAATGGATAAGCAACAAGGTCTTACTGTATAGCACAGGGAACTAGATTCAATATCCTATGAAAAACCGTAATGGAAAAGAATATGAAAAAGAATATATATATGTATAACTGAATCAGTTTGATGTACATCAGAAACTAACACAACATTGTAAATCAGCTATACTTCAATAAAATAAACCTTAAAAAACATTGAACTGTATGCTTAAAATGAGTTAATTTTATGTTATGTAAATTACACCTCAAAATGTTATTTACAAACAACCTTACTATATGACCGGGCTTCCCTGGTGGCTCAGACAGTAAAGAATCTGTCTGCATTGCAGATGACATGATTCTCTACATAGAAAACTCTAAAGATACCACCAGAAAATTACTAGAGCTAATCAATGACTATAGTAAAGTTGCAGGATATAAAATTAATACACAGAAATTTCTTGCATTTCTGTATGGCAAAACCACTACAATGTTGTAATTAGCCTCCACTTAAAATAAATAAAAATAAATAAATTTAAACTTTTTTTAAAAAAAGCTTTTGCACAACGAAGGAAACTATAAGCAAAGTGAAAAGACAGCCTTCAGAATGGGAGAAAATAATAGCAAATGAAGCAACTGACAAAGAATTAATCTCAAAAATATACAAGCAGCTCCTGCAGCTCATTTCCAGAAAAATAAATGACCCAATCAAAAAACGGGCCAAAGGACTAAATGGACATTTCTCCAAAGAAGATATACAGATGGCTAACAAACACATGAAAAGATGCTCAACATCACTCATTATCAGAGAAATGCAAATCAAAACCTCAGTGAGGTACCATCACACGCTGGTCAGAATGGCTGCTATCAAAAACTCTACAAACATCGAACCTGGACTGGCGATTCATTTCATATATGATATTATACATGTTTTGAGGGAGGGGGGTTCAGGACAGGGAACACGTGTATACCTGTGGCGGATTCATGTTGACGTATGGCAAAAACCAATACAATATTGTAAAGTAATTAACCTCCAATTAAAATAAATAAATTTATATTTTAAAAGTCTACAAACAATAAATGCTGGAGAGGGTGTGGAGAAAAGGGAACCCGCTTACACTGTTGGTGGGAATGCAAACTAGTACAGCCACTATGGAGAACAGTGTGGAGATTCCTTAAAAAACTGAAAATAGAACTCCCATATGACCCAGCAATCCCACTGCTGGGCATACACACCGAGGAAACCAGAACTAAAAGAGACACATGTACCCCAATGTTCATTGCAGTACTGTATACAAGAGCCAGGACATGGAAGCAACCTAGATGTCCATCGGCAGATGAATGGATAAGAAAGTTGTGGTACATATTCACAATATAGAATATTATTCAGCTATTAAAAAGAATGCATTTGAATCAGT
This sequence comes from Capra hircus, assembly GCF_001704415.2. Classification (NCBI taxonomy): domain Eukaryota; kingdom Metazoa; phylum Chordata; class Mammalia; order Artiodactyla; family Bovidae; genus Capra; species Capra hircus. The sequence goes on along the minus strand of NW_017189516.1, from coordinate 3,451,435 downwards.
TCTAATGAGGTAGATGAAACTGGAGCCTATTATACAGTGCGAAATAAGTCAGGAAAAAAACACACCAATACAGTATATTAATGCATATATGTGGAATTTAGAAAGACAGCAATGACGACCCTATATGTGAGACAGCAAAAGAGACATAAATGTAAATTAAGAACAGACTTTTGGACTCTGTGGGAAAGGGCGAGGGTGGGATGATTTGAAAGAATACCATTGAAACATGTATATTATCATATGTAAAATAGATGACCAGTGCAAGTTCAATGCATGAAGCAGGGCACTCAAAACCGATGCTCTGGGACAACCCAGAGAGATGGGGTGGAGAGGGAGGTGGGAGGAAGGTTTAGGATGGGGGACATGTGCACCCATGGCTGATTCATGTCGATGTATGGCAAAAACCACCACAATGTTGTAATTAGCCTCCAATTAAAATAAATTAATTTTTAAAATTAAAAAATAATAAATGACAGGGCTTTGAGTGTGAGAACAGCTGGCCAAATGCCTGCTGGGTAGAGAGCAGGCTATAGGTTAGAGTTGCCAGATTTAGCAAATAAAAATAGGGAACACTAAAAATGTAAACTCCCAGATGTTCAAGCTGGTTTTAGAAATGGCAGAGGAACCAGAGATTAAATCGTCAACATCTGATGGATCATGGAAAAAGCAAGAGAGTTCCAGAAAAAGATCTATTTCTGCTTTATTGACTATGCCAAAGCCTTTGACTGTGTGGATCACAAGAAACTGTGGAAAATTCTGAAAGAGATGGGAATACCAGAGCATCTGACCTGCCTCTTGAGAAACCTATATGCAGGTTAGGAAGCACCAGTTGGAACTGGACATGGAACAACAGACTGGTTCCAAATAAGGAAAAGGAGTACGTCAAGGCTGTATATTGTCACCCTGCTTATTTAACTTCTATGCAGAGTACATCATGAGAAATGCTGGGCTGGAGGAAGCACAAGCTGAAATCAAGATTGCCAGGAGAAATATCAATAACATCAGATATGCAGATGACACCACCCTTATGGCAGAAAGTGAAGAGGAACTAAAAAGCCTCTTCAGTTCAGTTCAGTTCAATCGCTCAGTCATGTCCGACTCTTTGCGACCCCATGAATCACAGCACAGCGGGCCTCCCTGTCCATCACCAACACCCAGAGTTCACTAAGACTCACATCCATTGAGTCAGTGATGCCATCCAGCCATCTCATCCTGGGTCATCCCTTTCTCCTCCCACCCGTAATCTCTCCCAACATCAGAGTCTATTCCAATGAGCCAACTCTTCGCATGAGGTGTCCAAAGTACTGGAGCTTCAGCTTTAGCATCATTCCTTCCAAAGAAATCCCAGGGTTGATCTCCTTCAGAATGGATTGGTTGGATCTCCTTGCAGTCCAAGTGACCCTCAAGAGTTTTCTCCAACACCACAGTTCAACAGCATCAATTCTTCAGCGCTCAGCCTTCTTCACAGTCCAACTCTCACATCCATACATGACCACAGGAAAAACCAGAGCCTTGACTAGATGGACCTTAGTCAGCAAAGTAATGTCTCTGCTTTGGAATATGCTATCTAGGTTGGTCATAACTTTTCTTCCAAGGAGTAAGCATCTTTTAATTTCATGGCTGCAATCACCATCTGCAGTGATTTTGGAGCCGCCCAAAATAAAGTCTGACACTGTTTCTACTGTTTCCCCATCTATTTCCCATGAAATGATGGGACCAGATGCTATGATCTTCGTTTTCTGAATGTTGAGCTTTAAGCCAACTTTTTCACTCTCCTCTTTCACTTTCATCAAGAGGCTTTTTAGCTCCTCTTCACTTTCTGCCATAAGGGTGGTGTCATCTGCATATCTGAAGTTATTGATATTTCTCCCAGCAATCTTGATTCCAGCTTGTGCTTCTTCCATCCCAGTGTTTCTCATGATGTACTCTGCATAAAAGGTAAATAAGCAGGGTGACAATATACAGCCTTGACGTACTCCTTTTCCTATTTGGAACCAGTCTGTTGTTCCACGTCCAGTTCTAACTGTTGCTTCCTGACTTGCATACAGATTTCTCAAGAGGCAGGTTAGGTGGTCTGGTATTCCCATCTCTTTCAGAATTTTCCACAGTTTATTGTAATCCACACAGTCAAAGCCTCTTGACTTTGACTTGCAAATAGATGGGCAAACAGTGGAAACAGTGTCAGACTTTATTTGGGGGGGGGGGCTCCAAAATCACTGCAGATGGTGACTGCAGCCATGAAATTAAAAGACGCTTACTCCTTGGAAGGCAAGTTATGACCAACCTAGATAGCATATTGATAAGCAGAGACATTACTTTGCCAACAAAGGTCTGTCTAGTCAAGGCTATGGTTTTTCCAGAGGTCATGTATGGATGTGAGAGTTGGACTGTGAAGAAAGCTGAGCGCCGAAGAATTGATGTTTTTGAGCTGCGGTGTTGGAGAAGACTCTTGAGAGTCCCTTGGACTACAAGGAGATCCAACCAGTCCATTCTGAAAGAGATCAGCCCTGGGATTTCTTTGGAGGGAATGATGCTGAAGCTGAAACTCCAGTACTTTGGCCACCTCATGCGAAGAGTTGACTCACTGGAAAAGACTCTGATGCTGGGAGGGATTAGGGGCAGGAGGAGAAGGGGACGACAGAGGATGAGATGGCTGGATGGCATCACCTAATCGCTGGACGTGAGTCTGAGTAAACTCCGGAAGTTGGTGATGGACAGGGAGGCCTGGCGTGCTGCGATTCACGGGGTCGCAAACAGTCGGACACGACTGAGCGACTGAACTAACTAACTAAAAATGTGTTCGTCGTTGATTCAAATTTAACTGGGTTTTCTGCATTTGACCAGGCAGCCCTACCAGAGGCAGGTGGAGGCGGGGCGTCTGCAGACATTTCAAGGAGACTTAAGGGGCCAGGGTAGCGGCAGGGGAGCTAACGAGGGGCCCCAGAAAAGTCAAGGGTGGCCGTATTGTGCACTTTTCCGGGGAACAGCTCTGGGAAGGCGAACTTATCGGCTCGTCCAAGCGTTGGGCAAGGACTCTTCAGGGGAGGCTTCCCCGTCTCTTCAAGCCTCCTGCGCCATGGACTCCCCGCAAGACCGGCCGCCCTCAGCCTCCGCGGGAGGGGAGGAGGCGAGGGAACGGCCGCCCGCAGAGCAAGGGCCCGCGCGGTAACTCCGCCTTCCGCGCCCGCAGGGGAGGGGCCTGAGCGAGGAACCCGAGAGCAGCCTTCTCTCCCCCGGATGACGAGCTGCAGGATAACATGGAGTCGGGGAAGATGGCGCCTCCCAAGAACGCTCCGAGAGATGCCTTGGTGAGTGCGAAGGATGCGCGGCGGGGTGCGAGGCTCCGCGAGGCTATATCCAGGGTCCGAGAGGTGGGTCGGTACGGAGAGCCTGGTGATGGGCTTGCAGGCCGAGTTCAGTCCTGCCAGGGACGCCAGGAGTAGTAGACTGGCGTGCCCTGGACCCCGGGGCTCTCTCCCGCCACCCTGGCGGCCCGGCTGGAGGGAGGCTGGAGCCCTCCGAATGCGCAGGCCTGCCGCCCAGCTTTATCTCCTGGACCTTGGGCCCCGGCCGCCTAGCCGTCCCTCCCCGTCTGCGAATCCTGACTCGTACGTCCAGGGTTTTGATGCTAAGTTTCCCCGGTAGCCACATCTGAAAGTGACAACCAGCTGTAGCCACCCCTATCTAGGGAGGGAAAGCCAACCCGGGACTTTTTCTTCTCTTTGCCCCCGCCCCCACCCCACCCCACCCCCACCCAAAAAAAAAAAAAAGTTTTCAGCAAAGAGGACTCCGAGGGCAATTGGTGTGGTCTTTGTGGGGCTTCACAGGTGGCGCTAGTGGTAAAGAACCCTCTTGCCAATGCATGAGACTTAAGAGACAGGAGTTAAGAGATCACTGGAGGAGGGTATGGCAAACGACTCACGTATTGTTGCCGGAAGAATCCCACAGACCGAGGAGCCTGGCGGGCTACAGTCCATGGGGTCGCAAAGACAGAAGCGACTTAACATGCATGCATGACACTTGCTTGAGAGGAAAAGGATGAGTACAAGTTTGGAACCCAGAGAAGGGGGACCTTGTATCACAAATATAATTATTACCTTCAGTCCACTCTTGATTCCTATACCTCAGTTAAGCATCTGACATTTTTATTTGAATTCACAGGTGATGGCACAGATTCTGAAGGATATGGGAATTACGGAGTACGAACCAAGGGTTATAAATCAAATGTTGGAATTTGCTTTCCGTAAGTTAACATCAAAAATTTGCCTAAATTTTGAATTTGAAAAATCGTTCATTGTAAGAACATTTTCAACAAAATTACTTTTAACAGTTAACATCATAACATGTCATTATATACACATCCAAACCCACAGAATGTCGAGTTCCAAGAGAGAACCATAGTATAAACTACCGATTAAGAGTCGGACATGACTTGGCTACTAAACAACAGACAAGTGATTATGATAGGTCAGTGTAGGTCTATCAGTTGTAACAGACGTGCCACTCTGCAGGGAACATTGATAATAGGGGATGCTATGCTGCATGTATGGCTGCAGGTAGTATATGGGAAATCTCTGTATTATCCTAAATTTTCCTGTGAACCTAAAACTACTCAACAAAAATTAAGTTTTAAAGTATGTGGAAAAAAATGTCATAAAATTCAGAAAGCAATAGAAAGGAGCTCAGGCTAGGGAACAGTATTTATATTGTGATCATCTGTTTAGAGTTGATTGCATAGATAGGACAATTAGACATTAAAACCAAAATTCATAAACTTTCTGGAAATTAGTGAAACTTTTTATTAAGAAAAGTGGCCATAAATATGAAGCTATTTTCGTATGTTTAAAAAATAATGTTTTGTTGTTAAAGGATACGTGACTTCAATTCTGGATGATGCAAAAATTTATTCAAGCCATGCTAAGAAACCTAATGTTGATGCAGATGATGTGAGACTGGCAATCCAGTGTCGGGCTGACCAATCTTTTACCTCCCCTCCCCCAAGAGATGTGAGCAAACTTTTATTTGAAGTTCATTTTACTTATAGTTTTTAATTGTTGTTATAATAAGCATTTTTTTTTAGTTTTTACTGGATATTGCAAGGCAGAAAAATCAAACCCCTTTACCGCTGATTAAGCCATATGCAGGACCCAGACTGCCGCCTGACAGATACTGCTTGACAGCTCCTAACTATAGGCTAAAGTCCTTAATTAAAAAGGTAAGAATTTTTAGTCTTTTTAGTTTTTTAAAAGGGTAAGATGTGTTAGGGGAATTTGTAGAGATCAAATTCCTATAAATAGTGCAGGAAATTAAAGGCTAAGATAAGTTAAATACTAAATTTATAATCTAGAGTGAGGGAGCTGCTGAAAACCATTATTAAAGATGGAAGTTTTAGAATTTTTTTAAAAAGTAAAATGAGTTTTCTAAAGTGTAAGACCTAAGCATATACTCTGTTCAGTTTTAAAGTCTAAACTTCATGCTTACTTAAATGTTAACAATTTCCTTATGTTTCTGGACAAGGAAACATTCACTTGCTGTGAATTTTCCTAACAAAATGAAATATTGCTTCATTATCCATCACCAAAGTCTTTGTGCCACTCCTCAATACATGGGAAAACTTGCCTAGAGATGGAGGTATGTTAGGCTTTTGTTAGATGCATGTTGATTTAGCTTCATGGGCATAATAGACACCTTCTTATACCTAACAAATGACAGAGATTAAAGTGTCATATATGGCACTTTATAAGGTATATAATAGAAAATACAGAAAGTAATATATAGAGAATAAAATACTATATAAGGTAATTAATAGAAAACTTGGGTCATCACTGGGATGACCCAGAGGGATGGGATGTGGAGGGGGGTGGGAGGGGGGTTCAGGATGGGGAGCACATGTATACCCATGGCTGATTCATGTGAATGTATGCTAAAAACCACTACAATATTGTAAAGTAATTAGCCTCCAATTAAAATAAATAAATTTATATTTTAAAAATAATTTAAAAATAAAAAAATAAAAGCCTATATTATATAAATTTCATAACTCTTAAGTTTTAAAAGAGAGGAAAATTAAATGTTTGGTACATAATAAATAAAAATTTTTTAAAAAAGAAAACTTGGGCCTTTAATTCTGCAGTTTATTTAAATGCTCAACTTCACAAATTCTTGTAGCTAAAATTCAGTGCCAAATGCTGTGTGAAGAGTTTTACATGGATTATTCAATTCTCACAAGAATGCTATGAAATAAGTATTGTTATCCCCATTTGACAGATAAGAAAACTGAGGCACAAACAGATTAAATAACTTGCCCAGGGTCACTCAGTGATAAAGCCTGGATTCAAACTCAAGCAGGTAGGCTCCAGAGCCTACATTCTTTACCACTATATATCCTGAATTTTTAGCATCTAAACTACTGAACTTGTAAACATTTTTGAAGTTACTTTGTGCTTATTCCCAGGTCTCATAACTCCCAATCTTTACACTACACCATAATAGAGTAAATGATAAACCATCAGGCATTGGACTTGCTTTCTAAAATATGGCCTAAGGCTTTCCCACCACTGAGAAAGCCTAAGGCTTTCTCCCCACATTGGGCTACATTTGTACCTCTGAAATTCCACCATAAGGAGTTTCTTTCCTTTTGGATTAAGATATTAACTAATTAAGATTCAAAAATCATAAGGAAGTTAGCTGTTATACCCAAATAGACTCTACTTCAAACTTTAAAACTATATAGCATTATATATTATATATATATTCATATCCATGTTGATATAGATATGTATTATTTCTATTACTTGTGTTTATATGTGAGTGTTTGGGTGTGTATGTATTTATGAAACCCCTAGTTTAAATGTTGCATTAGAACACTGAACAAAAAGGCATTCTTGCCATCAGTTATCCATTGATAATTCACATCAAAAATCCTAATTTCATTTCCTGGTAAGTTTAGGTGTCAAGTCTGAACAACATTAAAACTAATTTGTGTTTTAAATCCCCTAGGGACCTAACCAAGGACGACTAGTTCCACGGTTAAGTGTTGGAGCTGTTAGTAGCAGACCTACCACTCCTAGCGTAGGTAAGTGAGAGAGAGAAAAATGGCTTTTCTGGCTGGTAAAGAAGTGCCCCAGCACTTGATTTTGAACTATAATCCAAGTCAAAAATAGAGTCAGAAATTCCCATATGTGTTGCCATTAATACATTTACTCATCCTCTAGTATAGCTGTAAACATATATTTTATCAGATTTCAAAATGAGACAGCCACAAGGAATATCTGATCCCAAATGAGAATAGAATTGGATGTTATTCAACATTACTGTATGTACTAACTGGTACCAAAAACAAAAGTTTAAGCTGTGTTCTTTCTGGCTTTTATACAAATGAAGTTGCCAAAGTCACTCATGGCAGTAGCCTACCTATTATTAGAAATTAAATTTCTGAGTAAATTGGGAAGAGATGCAATCAAAAGAAGTTTAAAATACACAAAGCTCAGTCATGTCCAACTCTTTGCAACCCCATGGACTATAAAGTCCATAGAATTCTCCAGGCCAGGATACTGGAGTGGGTAGCCTTTCCCTTCTCCAAGGGATCTTCCCAACTCAGGGATCAAACCCAGGTCTCCCACATTACAGTCTGATTCTTTACCAGCTGAGCCACAAGGGAAGCCCTAAGAATATCAAAGAAAATCATTGTTAATGTAACCTTTTCAAAAATAGTACTATTATCCTGTATCGGTCAGTGAGCACCCCTTCAAACTGTCTCCTATGTCAGTTTTAACAGGTCTCCATCATTCTTTGAGCATTTCTTGCTTTCTGACACAAGATGTTCCAAGCTCATCTTATATTTTCTTTACGCCAGTCCCAGAATCATCCTTTCTCCAAAGAACCCTCATTCCTTTTAGTATAGAATGGTATTTAGAAACCATAATGTCATTGTTATTTAGATAATAAGAAACACATAAATAATGGATCTAGATTTCCTGTTTTTTTTTGTTCTATGTTCCTGCTGGATTTCTTTCATAGTCAGTCTTTTCAGAAAAAAATCCCTTTCTCTTTGACCAGTAGTGATTTCTTGGTTTTCATTGCTTATAACTTGAATCCTATAGATGTTGTATAGCTGTAGGGTAAGCAGCATTTGATTTTTGAGATGTGTAGACAGTCTTTCATATTTTCAAGGTGTGAATTCACATTTTGGCATTTAAAACCAGCCTGGTACAGTATTAATTGTACACTTGTAATTATATGCATGTCCCTTATAGGCAGGAGTTTGCATATATAATTTCTGTAACTTTTTGAGCATATACTGTTTATCTGTTGGTTCATAGTACTAAAGTGAATATGAACTTTTTAAAAACTCTAGGCTGTGGTAATCAGTTACATGTGTTGGCAAGTTAACCACTTTTAGTTATCAGTTGTGATTTTTATTCCTAGACATTTATTGTACATGTTTTAGAGATTTTATAATCTATAACGGACAAAGAAACATTCACCTGCTGTGAATTTTCCTGACAAAATGAAATATTGCTTCATTATCCATCACCAAAGTCTTTGTGCCACTCCTCAATATATGGGAAAACTTGCCTAGAGATGGAGGTATGTTAGGCTTTTGTTAGATGCATGTTGATTTAGCTTCATGGGCATAATAGACACCTTCTTACACCCAACAAATGACAGAGATTAAAGTGCCATATAAGGTAATTAATAGAAAACTTGGGCCTTTAATTCTGCAGTTTATTTAAATGCTCAGCTTCACAAATTCTTGTAGCTAAAATTCAGTGCCAAATGCTGTGTGAAGAGTTTTACATGGATTATTCAATTCTCACAAGAATGCTATGAAATAAGTATTGTTATCCCCATTTGACAGATAAGAAAACTGAGGCACAAACAGATTAAATAGCTTGCCCAGGGTCACTCAGTGATAAAGCCTGGATTCAAACTCAAGCAGGTAGGCTCCAGAGCCTACATTCTTTACCACTATATATCCTGAACTTTTAGCATCTAAACTACTGAACTTGTAAACATTTTTGAAGTTACTTTTTGCTTATTTCCAATTATTTTTTTCACTTTTCATTAACTCCATGTGTTTTGAAGGTAATTTCTAGTAAGTTAAAGGAAAGTAGTAATTGAACCTATGTAATAAGTCATCTAACTAACATGGTCTGTTCATTATACCTATAGCAACCCCACAAACAGCATCTGTCCCAAATAAAGTTGTACCTCCAGTGTCAGTGACAAGCCAGAGATTCACGGTGCAGATTCCACCTTCTCAGTCCACACCTGTCAAACCAGGTAACATGATGGGTGGGGCATGGGGGGTTGAAAGTTGTTCTTTTAAATTTTCCTGAATTTTAAAATTTGTGAGTGATTGTCATTATTGAACAGTTTGTATTCCCATAGCAATAATTGAATTGTTTTACTATCGTAACAGGTAAATCAGGGTTCATCAGAGGAGGTCTATAACCCCATTAAAATTGAAATTTTACATATGTAACATTTTGGGGGGGAAAGGGAGATATTTAAACATGATCCTCAGATTCTCAAACAACATAGTGTTTAATCTCAAGAAAATAATACAACTTGGTGTATATCAAATGAAAACTGTATGTTTATTCAATTCATGGAAGTATAGATAGGAAGTTTGAATATAAGTAGAATTCTAACATAGTTTATTCTTGAATAAGTTTAGATTTCACATCTTCTGAAACTAACCATGTACCATAAACTACTTATATAAAATATTGGTCTGTAAGGGAAGGATGTATCCTGACCTTGAACATATGCCTTTAGTATGTTACATGATGAATCCAGTCTACTGCTTCCCGTGACTAAGTACTAATTGAAATTTTAGGTAAATTTAAAAAAAAAAAACCTAACAGAACTTCTTTAACCTTATACTAGATATTAAGTACTTTGAAACATTAAAAAGTGTAGTTTAACTCTTAATGCAGTATATCACCTCAGTTTCTTCTATGATAGTTTTACTTCATGCTTTTAAAATTATTATTAGAATTACATTCAGCTTTGTGGAATACTTGTTACTCTTTAAAGCATTATACTTGTTACTCTTTGAAGCATTATACTTAATGTACTCTGTTGCTCTGTGTTTCATTTTTTAATTGAACATTAAGGGAATGTAGCATTTTAATCATAACTCTGCCAATATTTTTATCTAGAGGCCTGTTGCCATTTTTATCTTTTATGAAATTTTTGTCACCAAGAAAAGCAGGATTACATTTTTTCCTTCCAGATTGAGTTGGTATAGTATATTCCTGGTTATCAAAATACTCATAGCTTTTGGATGCTGAAATGGTAAATATTCATGATATATGAAGAAACATATACATAATTTTAGTATCTTAATTATATAAAAGTGGATGCTTAATTTTGTAGATACACAAACGAGACCTAGGACACAAACAGTAAACTGCTTGTGATTATGGATGACTTTGGTTTTTTGTGTCTTGCATTTTTTGATTTTCTTTTGTGCACGTTAACTTTTAAGAAATGTTATTTTTAAAACCTTTTTTAAAAAAGAAATCATTATGAGAATTACATTCAGCTTTGTTGAATACTTTTTACCATATGTTTCTATGTAGTTCATAGTTTGGGTGTGTTTTCTCCTGTTTACAGTTCCTGCAACAACTGCAGTTCAAAATGTTCTGCTTAATCCTTCAATAATTGGGCCCAAAAATATTCTTATTACCACCAACATGGTTTCATCACAGAACACGGCCAATGAATCAAACCCACTGAAGAGAAAACATGAAGATGATGATGACAATGATACTATGTAAGAAATACAATGTAGTCTCTATGCATTTCAAACTTGTAGTTGGTTCTGAATCCATATACCAAACTAGAACATTCTTGATCTCAAGTTTTATCTTAGAAAACTTAAATGTAACTGCAGTATTTTTCAGGTTAGTTTAAACTGTTAGATTTCTTAAGGGTACCAATGTTTTTTCACTAGGCTTAAAGTATAAAAAGCTAAGTGCTTGTTTTTTAATGGTTTCATTAATGTCGAATCCTGCCACAGTAATTCTATTTTTGGAAACAGCTTTCTGCAATGTATCTGATGTAGCACTTAAATGTCAGTTTCTAAGCCTGATAATGGACTAATCTTTAACAGCCTAATTTCTAATCTATATTTAAATACTTCTTTTGAAGATAAAATAGTCGCTTCTGTCGTAACCAGCTTTTTTAACCAAATCTCTTAATTTAGCAAACATTTTTTGGAGGGGATGGATTTAGAGGGATTCTGAATTCATTTTGAATATATTTAAACTGTAACCTCTCACCTCCCCAGCCCCATTTCTACATCCTATTTGTTTTCTGCACTACCTCCTCTCCACAGGCTTAGGTTTTCCCCTATTGCTCTTAAATTTAAAAGGTTAAAACTGGACTGTTAGGAATATAATTCCTGATAATATAGTTGTGTCATTTTTAAAACCTGCTTCACATGCCTAATGGTCTATGGTTTACTTTAACTGGAAGGTTTACATTTGCTGTTTTTCTCTCCATATCAGAGCAGTTGTTTTATCTCTTGCCTTTTATGCCTGTTGAGCATTCCTCTGCTTTTGACAGGTAGTTTCTGGGTCAGTTATGTTCAGTTTCAACCATATATTCCAAGTTGATAACTCCACCGTATTTCACATTTCAAAATTTAACACAGAAGATGGTATATTTTTTTAAAATATAAAATCTGCCTTGATAAGTATATTTACACTGGACCTAGGCAAAACCACTGAAGAGCAAGTGTTTTCTTCCTTTTTACCACTCGCATATATGTTTGTTTGTTTGTGTTTACTTTACTTTACAATACTGTATTGTTTTTTTGATCACTACTGCTTGAACCCTACTATTGGTATCAGTTCAGTTCAGTTCAGTCGCTCAGTTGTGTCCAACTCTTTGCGACCCCATGAATCGCAGCACGCCAGGCCTCCCTGTCCACCAACTCCCGGAGTTCACTCAAACTCACGTCCATCGAGTCGGTGATGCCATCCAGCCATCTCATCCTCTGTCGTCCCCTTCTCCTCCTGCCCCCAATCCCTCCCAGCATCAGAATCTTTTCCAATGAGTCAACTCTTCGCATGAGGTGGCCAAAGTACTGGAGTTTCAGCTTCAGCATCAGTCCTTCCAAAGAACACCCAGGACCGATCTCCTTTAGAATGGACTGGTTGGATCTCCTTGCAGTCCAAGGGACTCTCAAGAGTCTTCAACACCACAGTTCAACAGCATCAATTCTTCGGCGCTCCGCTTTCTTCACAGTCCAACTCTCACATCCATACATGACCACTGGAAAAACCATAGCCTTGACTAGACAGACCTTTGTTGGCAAAGTAATATCTCTGCTTTTGAATATGCTATCAAGGTTGGTCATAACTTTCCTTCCAAGGAATAAGCATCTTTCAATTTCATGGCTGCAGTCACCATCTGCAGTAATTTTGGAGACCCCAAAATTAAAGTCTGACACTGTTTCCACTGTTTCCCCATCTATTTGCCATGAAGTGATGGGACCAGATGCCATGATCTTAGTTTTCTGAATGTTGTGTATAATGCAGATCTATTTTCAGCTTGTCGCTGAGAATGTCACACATAAGATGTGATCACACCTGAACATTTTCTAATGGTTTTCCTTCCTATAGAAGGCCAAAGCAAACAAATTAGTGTGATGTGACTTGCATTCAGGTGCACTCTGTATAGGCTTCCCAATAACATTGCTAAACACCTTTCCCTACTTTCCATTTGTACACATCTAAACACCTTATTGGGAAAAACTACAAAGCTTTCAAAAACATAAACAGGCTTGTGTTGTTTTTGTTAAGCAAGTTGACATATTCAACATAGGAATACTTTTGTAAAACTTCTACAGTAAGTTTTCATATCACAATTTAGAACTTATAGCCAAAGATCCTCAAAACTTAAGACACAGGTGAAATTTCATCTTAGGATGGTGCTTGATACATCAAAGAAAAATAGTCCAATAACATGGAAGATATGTCTCATCAAAACTGTGATTCAGTATTTTTGGATAATAGGAAAAGGTGATATCAAACTTATAAAATTAGATCTGATCATCATAGAGAAATGTTCATTATGTAGCGTAGGATGTCATTACTTGAATGTTCTCAGGGAGGCAGCATGTCAAAGGCCTAGGTTCTAGTCCTGGCTCCATCACTAACCAACTGTGTGACCTTATTTCACCCATGAGCCTTGTTCTCATTAGTAATAGGAAACTGACACCAACCCTGCCTACCTCACAGGGATGTTGTGAAGGTTTAATTGGTATATGTTAAAGTTCTTTCAAAATTGTAAAAATGCTATATAACTCTGAGGAATTGTTAACATATTTGTTCTAAGATTATTAATAAAAAATTGAACTTATTTCTCATATTTTATTTAAGGGATTCAAAGAGGTTGAACAAGGCCCATTAATTCTGAAATCCAAAAGACAAGATTTGCTTAATGATGAGTTAATTATAAATCAAGGAATAGCTTGCTTTTATTTGGAATCAGCATGTGACTTGTCATAATGAAAGCAAAATAAATGTGAAAGAAAATATGGGTTTAAATCTGTTAATAACATGCTCTTTTTAAATTACTTTTATTGAAATATAGTTGCTTTACAATGTTGTGTTTCTGCTGCACAGCAATGAATCAGCTATATATATATATATATCTCCCTTTTTAATCCTTCCCATTTACACATGCTGTCTTTAATGGGAATTTATACATTTAACTGAGCCAGCCAGTGGGTGGTTTGCTCTTTCAGATAAAGACTGCTTTATCTTGCAGATCTCCCTTTCCTAATTATATCCACCCATTCCAGCATCAAGAATGACATCAGACAAGCACTTCTAGGTGGAATTTTTTTAAAGATGAAGATGTACTATAGTAAATTAGGTAACTGTCATCCTAAGTTCTTCCTTCTACAAGTAGGAAACAAGTGTCTTTAATTGGAATAAGAATATAGGGATACAGTCAGAATTCAGGGAATGGAAGATGTGGCCTAAGGGGTCCAGAGTGAAGAGAAGTACTCAAGAGGTAAGGAAAAAAAACTAAGTCAGGAGAGGTGCAAAGCAGTGTGTAACATACCACCATACATAACCCACACACACACATACCTGTTGTATATGCATTAAGTAGCTCTAGATTGAAGGAAACCAGTCTTAACAGTGATTGTTTCTAAGAAGGGAAACTGGCAGCTAGGGTAGGAAGGGGTCTTCTCATTGTGTGCCCCTTTTTGACTTTTGTATCATGTACTAGAAGGAAGTTTTACACATAAAATGGAAAATAAGGGAAGCTGGAAACACTAAGACTGAACTCATTTATGACATTTTTTTTTTCTATATACCACCCTACATGTTTTCTGGAGGTTAAAAGTGAATTTGCTACACTTAAGCCTAAACCTTTGCAGTGATTTTATCAGTAATTCCTAACTCTATATTAAACCAGGAAGCACATCTTTGTTCAATTCTACCTTATGTACTCGTAAGTTGTTATGTACTGCCTTCCTTAACTCAGTTGTAAATTCCTTTAGGACGTAAGTGTTGTATTGCCTCCATTATGTCCTAAGCATATAGCAGGTACTGAAATATTTGGCTTTTGGCATTTCCCCATTCATTTTCTGGATTAATGACTGAAATAAATGGGGAAAGATCCTGGATACAGAGTCTAGTAGAAAGTACTCATACAATTGGGTTGATGGATGGATGAATTGGCAGTTGTAGAGTCTTAGGTTTATGGGCATTTACAATTCTTTCAGTTCCTCTGTACATCTGAAATAAAATGTTGGGGGAAAGGTAATCAGTAGGGGAAAAAAGTCATCAGTAGGCTGAAGTTCTGGCCCTGCTATGACATTAATTCACTGGATCAATGGGTAGTATCACTAGGCCTCACCAACAAAAAGATTGTACTAGAATTCCTGCTTTTCAAATAAGGTTATAGCATACTATTAGAGGTATATAGAAATGTGTTTTTTAAGATTAACTACAGCTATGAGAACAGTATTAATTAAAATACAAATGAGCTTTTAGAAGAAAATTCAAGCCTTCAAAATTTGTTTAAAAGCAGCCACCAAAATGTTCTTTGGCTGTTTTCTCCAGAGTTAAGCAAAAGGTAGAATAAATAATATTTATTAATATTAATAAAATAGTCTACAGTAATCATCTCAGAGAGGCACAATGAAAAATCACCAGCCTTTGGAGTCAGACAAACCTGGATTTTAATCCCTGCTGTTACTTACTGGCTCTGTGATTGTGGCCAATATTTTAACTATCTCTTTATCCATAAAGGTGAAATATATACTCTACTATGTAAAACGCCCAGTAGAAAAATTCTGGTTAAACACGACCTGTTGAAAATACATGTTTACCTCTGCTAATTCCTGAAACTCCATTAAAATGACAGGAACAAGAAAGGAGGGACAATTACAAGGACAGTAAAAGAATCATGTCATTGGAATTACTTTGATCTTTTCATACAGTGTCATTAGATTTTCAGCAATGGCAATGAATCAAAGCCTCTAATTCTGAGAAACTGCTGTGTAGGCTGAAATTCTACATATAACCAAATAGGCAAATATAAGAGTTAGATAAAGATATCTTCAGAGATATAAAAATTTTACCTCCTAGGCACTCAATTTCTCATAAAGCTAGTGGAGTCTTGTGTTTCACAAAAGGAAGAGTAAAAGAAGAAAGGGTGGGGAGGGGAAGAGATCCAGGAAAGGGAAGGCCCAACACAGGAGTTTAAAGGAATCCCCAAGAGTTACCCCAGAGAGATTTCCTCTGAAAAGAAGAAACCCCAGGGCAACAGCTATACAGCCAATCCAGGGGGCATCCAGGACAAACTGGAACAGGAACACAAAGGACTCCAGAAGGGACATCTCTAATAAAAATGAACCAACTGGAACTTTTCTGGCTGCAGGGGGCCCAGGTTTGATCCCTGCTTAGGAAGTTCCACATGCCACACAGTGCGGCCAAAAGAAAAAAAGAACCAACTGGTACGTTTGAGTATGTTGGGAATGAATCAGTGATAGATACACAGAAAAAAAGACACCAATTTTTAAAACCATTTTTTAACTCCAAAGAAAAAAGCTTTATAAGGAAATATAATCATGGCATAGTACAGCTATGAATTGTAGTTATAATCACAATGTAGGCTCTATTAATTAAATCTCAAATTATGACAAAACTATACTGGGAGAATCAAATAGGGGAAGTATATATGGAACAGAGGCTATAAGGGTGCTAAATCTCCCCATGTATGAAATTAACAGATATCTTGTTTAGGAAATCGAGATGTTAACAGCTTAAGCATGTTACTTAGAAACATGGACATAGATGACCTTATGATCCCTTCCTCAAGATGCTATTCTCATCCTAAATAACAAAATATGACAGGAAAAAAAATCCAGTTTCAATGGATCTTTTTATTTATTTAATATATCACCAACTTCATCTCCCTCCATACCAGTAATTGGAATTTCATCTTGTTTCCATGCTGAGTGGTGAAACAATGACAAAGCGAATCAGAATAAGCTACTTCAGAAAGAGAACTAAGCTAACACAGCCCACTTTGTTTTAACAGGCATAATATAAATATATGTACTCAAGAATGCATAACGGTTTAGTCTCTAAGAAATTCAAATGGGATCTTGAAGAATATAGGCAATTTCCAGGTACAGCAAAGGTGAGCTGAGATGTTCTGCAACTGTTTGAGGGTTCCTGGCACTACATCCCTTGGCTACTAGCTGATTCTTGACAAAGGGGAAGACATTAGCTAATGCCAAGCAGAGATGCAGACAGTGCTATGTTGACTTAGGGGCTATGCACAGGAACCAAAAGGCAGAAAATCACTAAACACTGCTGAGAGCATCCACTCCAGGAAGGACTTTACCTGTTTTTGAGAGAACACACACACGGTCAGCATTACTATAAGATCCACTAAGCCAGATCTGTTCCCTCCCATCTTCCTAATAACATAGCAGTTCTTCTCTAGGATATATGGCCAGGAGTTGAGTAACTTCTACATTCTGGGCCCCAGGTATACTAGTGTGTAACCTCTTTGAGAATAAAGGTCTTCCCATCTGGCCCTCCCCACATCAAATGGAACCCAGGAGCTTTACTTGACGTTCCTCCATTTGTACTGCCCATGACTTCTAATGACAACACTACCACCTACTGTCTCCACTCCATTCTACTTAACTCTTACTGCATAAACCCTGTCATTCCTCCAAATAAGCCAAAAACATTAAAGATCCTCACCTTCCAGGAGCTCTAAACTGGCACCACCCCCAGTGCTCACATGACTGACTTTATCCTCCGTGTTCCATTTGGCACAGCAAGTAGCAGTGTCTCCACCACCTGTTGAACGAAAGCCAAATAAAAAGGGGAAAGGAGAGAAGAGAAAAAAGACTGGCACCAAAATTATAAGGCACTGTGCTCTCAAGCCCAAAAGGTAGCTAGCTGATAACCCCCCAACTCCATCTCATTTAGAGGTTTCTCCATGAATCATATATCCCCTTGGCTCTCAAGATCCACCCAGCACCAAGGAACCTAGGAAAAGTTAAGTATTTCTCCTCTACTTTCCTCTGATCTTCTGCCAGCTCACATGGCATTAGCTTTGTACCCTTTACCTATGATGGTGATGCAGCCCCTGGAAGTGGCTTTCACCACCTCATCCATAAGGGCTTTGGTTCCTCGAGCAAAAGCTTCCCATTCAAATACACCCACAGGTCCATTCCACACGATCTGCTTAGCCCGAGCAACAGCCTCAGCATACTTCTTACTGCTCTCAGGACCACAGTCCAACCCCTAAGAGGCAGATTTAAAAAGAGAGGATGAGCTACCAAGAAAAGCTACTTAGAGGAACAAATACCACACTTCCACCAAGACCAGAACTCAAGGCTGAATACCAGTGTCTTCTAGAACTAAAAGATACAAGATACATTTCATTTTTTTAAATTACAAACTTGTTCATATCCTTCATGGAAGATCAAGTCTAAGGGAAAACCTCAAAAGTTATTTGATAAAAACATTTTTAGCCACATTATTTTATGATTTTAACTAGTTCAGTGGTTTTCAACTAGGGTCAATTCCACCCCTCCCAGGGAACATATGGTAATATCTCAACATTTTTGGCTGTCATGATTTAGAGGTGGTAGGGAGGTGCTACTTGGTATCTAGTGGGCAAACAGTCCTTAAACATTCTACAATGCAACAACAGCTCTCCATAACTAAAACTACCTGAGATGTCAATAATTCCAAGGTTGAAAAACACTAAACTAGATCAGTGGTTCTCAAACCTTGTGCATCAGAATCACCAGGATGGCTTGTTAAAGCACAAATTTCTGGGCCCTACTCCCAGAGTTTCTGCTTCAGCAGGTTGGGAGAGGGGGCAGGAATTTTCAGTTTTTAACAAGCTTCAAAATGATGCTGCAGTTCTTGGAAGTACACTTAAAGCCACATGCCTAACAAAAGGACAATGACTAAGCAAAGTAGTATGTCAACATTAACAATTTTCTACAGATATTAGAACGATAACAAATGGAGAGTACTACAATCAGCTATTTAAATAAGTCTTGAATATACACATAGATTTTCCCTACTTATAATAATTGTACTACCTTAATGTTTTCATATACAAAAAATTTCTTATACAAGTTTCTACACAGAAATAATATTTAATCCAACATAATCCAACAGAACAGCCCAAACTATGAAAGTACATAGCATCATTCACAGCAGTCAGTTAAGTACTTAATAAACATTAAATAGATGAAGAAACAAAAAGCAGTTTTGCCCTCACTTTTCAAATGAAAAGTCTTAGCAGCAATCTGATACCACTGCTTTTGCCCCATGGACTCTCCCTGAAGGAAGGGCTCACTGCCATATTTGGAGCACTTCCTTTAATTTTTTATTGGTTGAATGAATGATACCAAAATGTATTTGTTCTCTCATACTACCAACCACCCAAGTGACTCACCATCCAGCCAACAGGTATGCCAGAGGCCACAGTGGCTTGGCCAGTCTTGGCATTCTCATCAAACTTATCAGCAGTGACAAAGTCAACAGGCAAAGTAATCTTCACGCCATTCTTGTCAGCTTTGGACATCAGGTCTTTGACAATCTTGGATCCCTCTTCATCAAACAGAGAAGTGCCAATCTATATAGGGAAGTCAAGATGATGAAGATCAGCCTATATACTAACAATGTGGTTACCTCACAAAGCAGACAGTATGAAATACAGCACAATATAAAGGAATAATTCTAAGACAAAAGAAAAACAACTTGCAAAATAAATAAAAATGGGAGTTTTTAGGGCTCATGCCATAAGCTAATTTCCTTTTTAAATTTACATAACCTATTTCTCATGGAGAGCTATTTCACATCTACTTGGCATCAGCTTCCTACCTCCATGTTGTTGAGCACCTTAAGGAAGGTAAAGGCCATTCCACCACCAATGATCATTTCATTGACTTTGTCTAGCATATTACTGATCAGCTGGATCTTGTCTGCAACTTTAGCTCTGGAAGGGAAAGCAAGAATCATCACCAAAAGAACAAAGGACTAAAGAACTGGTATTACACAAAGCCTGAGGTTTTATATCAAGGGACAGGAACAGAGAAATGTCCCACAAAGTGACAAAAGTACTGGCTCTCAGCCTGGTGCTCTGTGAAGACCTATAGGTGTAGGATGGGGGGGTGGTGGGAGGAAGTCTCAAGAGGGAGGGGATATATGTATACTTATAGCTGATTCAGGAGAAGGAAATGGCAACACACTCCAACATTCTTGCCTGGAGAATCCCAGGGACAGAGGAGCCTGGTTGGCTGCCATCTATGGGGTCGCAGAGTCGGACACGACTGAAGCGACTTAGCAGCAGCAATAGCTGATTCATGTTGTTGTACAACAGAAACCAACACTGTTATGCAATCATCCTCCAATTTTTTTAAAAAAATATTTTTAAAAAGTACTGGCTAGCTTTGCCCTATGTTTCTCCAACACCAAAAAGCCAATCCATTATTAAGAAATCTTTTTAAGGTGTGGCTTTTGGCCAGGAAGGGCTTAGAAGACTTGCAATCATCTAAAGAAATCACAAGTTCCAAACAGATCTGTTTTGTCCCTCTTATGCCCCCAAATCAAAGGTCAAGACTAGTAATTATACTTGAGAAAGGCTGCTAATTGTGGGATCCCTAAGCTGAGAACTGTCCTAACCCTAAAGCAGGTATCAAATTACATACCAAACAAATATACACTGAGCAAAAATAGACAAGATATTCACACTCTTAGGTCCATGTTTAGTTGCTGGAACATCTGCTTTATGACATTCATTATTCTATTGGACCACTTGATTCAACATATTGGTTGTGGGACTTCCCTGGTAGTCCAGTGCCTTAGACTTTGCCTTCCAATGCAGGGGTGTGGGTTTGATCCCTGGTCAGGGATCTAATATCCCACATGCCTCATTACCAAAAAAACAGAATGTAAAACAGAAGTAATGGTATAATAAATTCAATAAAGACTTTAAAAATGGTCCACATCAAAAAAAATCTTAAAAAACACTGAGTACTTACTCTGTGCCAAGCACTGTTCTAGGTCTTTAAGAAACATAAACATCACTGGGCAAAAGCAAAGATCCCCACCCCCTTGGAGCTTATATTCTACAAAAGGGAAATAAGATAATAAACACAGATATACCTTTCACCTCCCTGTGAGAAATATACATATCTAAACAGAAGAATAACAAACTCACTTGAAGCACCTTTAAAATCCTTCACCTAAGTAATGGCTTGCCTTCCACAAATATTCCTATATATCTAAATCCCACTTAAATAAGCAAATCACGTTGGACTTATTTGCCTCTTCATTCAATAAACAAAATGATATCTACTCTGTAAGAGGCCTTATGATAGGATTTGTGAAGTGTAGGTTCAAAACAATAGTGATGTGGGAGAATGGTTAGCAAGAGACTACTGATCTCTGAATTGTTAAGACTGATCACCACCAAGGGTAAAAATGGATTAACTGCTTTATACAAAAACATACACATACACACACAGAGAGTGAGAGGGAAAGAGAAAGGATGAAGAGATTCAACATCTAAAGAACATGGGATGTTCTATACATCAAATACCCTGTTTCTTCAACAAATCAATAGAATGAAAATAATAAGAGGGAACTATTATAAAATAAAATATACCTAACAACCAAATACAATGCATAGACTTCATCTGGATCCTTATTCAAACAAACTGACTATAAAAGGCATTTCTGAAATAATGGAGAATTTTTGAATACAGACTGGGTATTAGATGACAGTATTAATAATAAGATTATTAAATTTTGTTAGGTGTAACAGGTGGTTATTTAAAAGAAATCTCAAGTTAAGAGATGTATACAGAAGTATCAGAAATGAAATTATATGATATCTAAGGCTTGCTTTCAAATACTGCTGACAAAAAAAGGATTAGAGGACAGATGAAACTGGATTGGCAAAAATGCCAGTAATTATTAGAACAGGGTAATAGGTACCTGTGAGTTTATTATACTATTCTTTCAACTTCTATAATGTTTGAATGTTTCTACAACAATGTTTTGGGTTTTTTTCTTTTTTTGGCCACACTGCATGGCTTGTGGAATCTTAGTTCCCTTACCAGGGGTAGAATCTCGGCAGTGAAAGCGAGGAGTCCTAACCACTGGACCACCAGGGAATTCCCAACAGAATAATTTTTTTTAATGAAATGTAAATTCTTCCCCTATATTGTTAATGTTCTCAGGGACACTACATTGCAAGAAAGGTGGCCAAAAAAACCCCTCTGTGTAAACTTCCCCCAAATAGCAATTTTAGGCAGAGTCCAAAACCTAATCATAAGCACTAGGTAGCACTCACTCCCATATTCCAGGTCTAGGGAAGGACTGAGAACAAAACTCAAGTCCTAGTCTCCAGAGAAGCAAAGATCAGAGGCTGACCTTTATAATCCAGTGCACAAGAGTGACAATGCTTCCAGGACACAGATACAAGTACCTACCTTAACTATTTTTAGGACCCTCAAACTGGGCTCATGAAGCCTAGAGAGCAACTATGCTACCTGAAACTGACACCCAACTCCAGAGTCAGCTTTCATAGGGAAATGCTGAGTGTGTTCAGTCCCATGGGAAAAAAATACCCTGCTCATAAAAGGGTCAGGATCATCTAGCCATAAAGAGGCTGCTATCTAGATAGTCATGCCAAGTGACAAGATCTTATCCAAGAAGTCCCAGGTCTCTGTCCCTACTTTATCACCTAAAATGTATCCTCCTAGTCTCTTGACCTACACTTCTGAAATTTCTACTTTTAACTAAGCCAGTAGCATATCACTATTCAGAGTACTTTTCCCCATAGCAAAAAATATAAAAAGGTATGGGATCTGAAAAAATGAGTTCCAAATAATATATTCAACACATATGAGGAGGTTTTCATATCTGAAAGGCTCAAGTGCTTCAAAAAAAATTGTTAGATGAGCAATAGTGGGCAATAGTGGATCTTTCCAATTCTTCCCCCCAGAACCATTTTCTATCCTTTCTGGCCCTGTTCTCTGTCCCAGGAGGCTGACCTGCATAGACTGCATCAAGGAGGTCCTTTGCCCTCTGACGTCCAGCTGGGTTGCAGCCCATTGTGGGTAAGAGGGGATATATCAATAGGACATTAAAATGAGATCAGAGTATCTATTTCTCTGGCTCTTTCCCTGCTAGATGACTATCCTCCATCCTTTGACCAAAGGCTATACAGTTCTTATCAGAGGTCCATCTCCACACAACTACCCTCTCTGGATTCTGGTAACCATCACTTCCCTTTTGCCCTTCAGGTCTAAGGATGGTGATGATGATTTCCTCAGATGACTGCACTATCCCTTTTGTGTTTCCCTAAACCCAAACCACACCTTTGCAGATACTCCCTTTATTAAATTTTCCTCAGTCACCCAGTTTGATTGTGCTAATGACAATAAACCACCCAATTTATGGCCTCATGCTTGTGCTCAGTCACTTCAGTTGTGTCTGATACTTTGTGACCCTATGGACTGTAGCCCACCAGGCTCCTCTGTCCATGGGATTTCCCAAGAAAGAATACTGGAGTGGTTAAGCCATTCTGTTCACCAGGGGATCTTCACCCAGGGATTGAACCCACATTTCCTGCAGCTCCTGCACTGCAGGCAGATTCTTTACCACTGAGCCATCAAGGAAGCCCAAGTTATGGCCTTACTGGCAGGTAGGCTCAGATATTGAAGAAAGTGGGGAAAACCACTAGACCATTCAGGTATGACCTAAATCAAATCCCTTATGATTATACAGTGGAACTGAGAAATAGATTTAAGGGACTAGATCTGATAGACAGAGTGCCTGATGAACTATGGACAGAGGTTCATGTCATTGTTCAGGAGACAGAGAGCAAGACCATCCCCAAGAAAAAGAAATGCAAAAAACTAAAATGGCTGTCTGGGGAGTCCTTACAAATAGCTCTGGAAAGAAGAGAAGTGAAAAGCAAAGGAGAAAAGGAAAGATACAAACATCTGAATGCAGAGTTCCAAAGAATAGCAAGGAGAGATAAGAAAGCCTTCCTCAGGGATCAGTGCAAAGAAATAGAGGAAAAGAACAGAATGGGAAAGACTAGAGATCTCCTCAAGAAAATCAGAGCTACCAAGGGAACATTTCATGCAAAGATGGGCTCAATAAAGGACAGAAATGGTAGGGACCTAACAGAAGCAGAAGATATTAAGAAGAGGTAGCAAGAATACACAGAAGAACTATACGAAAAAGATCTTCACAACCCAGATAATCACAATGGTGTGATCACTCGCCTAGAGCTAGACATCCTGGAATATGAAGTCAAGTAGGGCTTAGGAAGCATCACTACAAGCAAAGCTAGTGGAAGTGATGGAATTCCAGTTGAGCTATTTCAAATCCTAAAAGATGATGCTGTGAAAGTGCTGCACTCAATATGCCAGCAAATTTGGAAAACTCAGCAGTGGCCAGAGGACTGGAAAAGGTCAGTTTTCATTCCAATCCCAAAGAAGGGCAATGCCAAAGAATGCTCAAACTACCACACAATGCACTCATCTCACACACTAGCAAAGTAATGTTCAAAATTCTCCAAGCCAGGCTTCAACAGTACATGAACCGTGAACTTCCAGATGTTCAAGCTGGTTTTAGAAAAGGCAGAGGAACCAGAGATCAAATCGCCAACATCCGCTGGATCACTGAAAAAGCAAGAGAGTTCCAGAAAAACATCTATTTCTGCTTTATTGACTATGCCAAAGCCTTTGACTGTGTGGATTCGAATAAACTGTGGGAAATTCTGAAAGAGATGGGAATACCAGACCACCTGACCTGCCTCTTGAGAAACCTATATGCAGGTCAGGAAGCAACAGTTAGAACTGGACATGGAACAACACAGTGGTTCCAAATAGGAAAAGGAATATGTCAAGGCTATATACTGTCACTCTGGTTATTTAACCTATATGCAGAGTACATCATGAGAAATGCTGGGCCGGAGGAAGCACAAGCTGGAATCAAGATTGCTGGGAGAAACATCAATAACATCAGATATGCAGATGACACCACCCTTACGGCACAAAGTGAAGAGGAACTAAAAAGCCTCTTGAGGAAAGTGAAAGAGGAGAGTGAAAAAGTTGGCTTAAAGCTCAACATTCAGAAAACGAAGATCATGGCATCCGGTCCCATCACTTCAGAGCAAATAGATGGGGAAACAGTGGAAACAATGGCTAACTTTATTTTGGGGGGGCTCCAAAATCACTGCAGATGGTGACTGCAGCCATGAAATTAAAAGACACTTGCTCCTTGGAAGGCAAGTTATGACCAACCTAGATAGCATATTTTAAAACTGAGACGTTACTCTACCAACAAAGCTCTGTCTAGTCGAGGCTATGGTCTTTCCAGTAGTCACGTATGGTTTTGAGTGTTGGGACTGTAAAGAAAGCTGAGCACTGAAGAATTGATGCTTTTGAACTGTCATGTTGGAGAAGACTCCTGAGAGTCCCTTGGAATGTGAGGAGATCCAACCAGTCCATCCTAAGGGAGATCAGTCCTGGGTGTTCATTGGAAGGACTGATATTGAAGCTGAAACTCCAATACTTTGGCCACCTGACGCAAAAAGCTGACTCATTTGAAAAGACCCTGATGCTGGGAAAGACTGAGGGCAGGTGGAGAAGGGGACGACAAAGGATGAGATGGTTGGTTTCATCACCGACTCAATGGACATGAGTTTGGGTATACTCCGGGAGTTGATGATGGACAGGGAGGCCTGGTGTGCTGCATTCCATGGGGTTGCAAAGAGTCGGACAAAACTGAGTAACTAAACTGAACTGAACTGAACCAGGTATAAAACACTACTTAAAGCATGATCTTGAAGAGTTCTCTGTACCCGCCCAGGATGGCCAGGAAGGGTCGCTCGGGGCTCTCCAAGGCCTTGGCAAAGTAGTTCAGCTCCTTCTTCATCAAAAAACCTCCAGCCTTCTTTGGCAGATTTACTCCTACCATGGAGCTAGAAAGGAACAGAGACATTCAAATTTTAGTCAATCCTTAGCAATTCTCCCAATTCTAGAGGCCTTCTCCTTATCACTAAAATACTTTCACTTTTGAGACTCCAGGACACCATGGTTTTCATCCCCGAACTACAACAAAACACCTAAGTACAAGATAAGGTTTCTGGCTAATAATGCAGGATAAAGGAGAACAAGTGAAAAGCAATTACCTTAAGTAGAATTTAAGATACCCAATTAATAGTCTTCAGACCAAGGGTTTAACCACAATAAATTATCAGCTGGGCGATGACAACAGGGAAGGATTCCTCAGTTTGCTTCCTACTGATAGCCTAAGACTCTGCTCCCACAGCAATCACAAAGGGAGAGAGCTCTCCATGAAATATCCGAAGTAAGACAGAACAACATCTTCCTAAAGCTCGACAAAAGGTTCCACAATCCTAAACATTTTTTACTTTTATTTCATCTTTAGATCAGGGATACCCAACAAGAACCACAGTTTTATTTGTAGCTCCAATTAGAGATAGAATCCAAAAAGATCACAATACAACACAGAAATTTCCAAAACCATTCCAGAGCTTTGGCTGTTTAAGTAAACTGAGAAATAACGCTCTCAGTTTGACAATGAACAAAAAACTTTTAGTACCTGTGGGCTCGGTGAGCAGTGCCAAAAGCATCATTGACATAAACATCCCCTAGCTTAGAAAGTGAAGCTCGGAAGGCTTCTATTTTGGTTGGCTCAGCTTTAACCTGAAGAGAAAAACAAAACAGGGAGACACTGATGATTCCAAAGAAACTGTAAAAGCATTTCATACCAAGAGTCCTCTTCAACATATCTAAAGACCCTGAGTTGGCAGGATAGCAATTTTCAAAACTAGCAACAGGATCTGGTCTTTCTTCCAAATATTCCAGACCTTTTGCTCATTTCTGTATGTTTTTGCTCTCCTTTGCCTTCCCTCAAATTGCAAGCCTAAGATTCCTGAATCACAGCTTAACCTCTAATCACATCCCACTGGTCTCTCTCCAGCTCCTAGGACAAAATACAAATTACCCTTCTCTCTCTTTGACTCACTGCTTCATTTTAACACATTCTCCTTGTAAAATTTAGGATTATACTTGAGTCAAGCTGCTAGCTGCCAAGACCTTTCTGCAAACGGAAAAAAGCTCTCATACGTATTTCTCATGAAAGCAACAAGGACAAGCTGGGACAGAGAAGGGAGATGGAAACCTGACAACAGAAAAGCACCTCAGAAAAAGGAGGTAATTCATATAGCTTTCCCTGGAAGTTAGGCATCTGAGAAAACAATACACTTCTACAAAAAAGACAGAGGGATAGAAAGTTGATGTCAAACATATGGCTTTGAATGTCAGCTCACTATCCAGGGATACTACCCTTTTCATAGGGGAAAGAAAGCAGGACAGCAGAATAAACAATGAGTCTCCAGTAGGAAACAAAGCAAAGATGCATAGAAAGCCAGATGAGGGGGATTATGGCAGAGAAGTGTCAAAGCAGATGTTTAGTCACTGTCCACTCTCATTCTCCTATACATTGAAGTAAAGGAGGCTGTCACAAAGAATGGGCTTTCCTCTAGTGGCCCAAAGAATACAGGGGCACTAATGCTAAAACTAAAGTGTAGAGCCCCCATAATCTCTTTAGAATGGAATATTATCTGCCAAAGGTGACTGCAAGATGTGTAGTCATGAAAACACTGCCCAAATGGCAGGAGACCTGGGTTCTAGGCCCACGTCTGACACTAATTTACTGTGTAACCTTTGTCAAGTTTTTCTCTATCCTTTCCTATCTATTAAAAAGGGAAGATAACTTCTCTATTTAAGAACTGTTCATGGGAAAATGACACAAATTAAAAGCTACCTAAGAAAAAGGTATTATAAAAATTAATAATAATCAGAACCTATTTCTCATTTTTTATCTGCCAGGAACCAGAAGGAAGAGAATGCTCCTAAAAGATAATGCAGGTATCCTGCATAAAGGAAAAATTTCATGCCTCACTTCATTTTTTATTCACTTTGAACTTATGGCTGGTTCCAAAAATTTCAAGCATGAAAAGCCACTGAACACTAAATGTAAAGTAAACTACCCACAAAGACATAGACTAGCACAGTTGGTTCATCACTTACTGTATATAATGTTTTGCCTCAATTTGCTTCCTGCCATTTCTAAGCCCAAGAGTTGAACAGCTTGAGTTTCAGTCTAAAAGGGCACCAAATTCTAGGTCAGCATTTAACTTCTACTACTGTAGCAAGACCATGCCAAAGGCAAGATATGGCAAGACCTGAGCCTGCAGTGCTAAGAAAAGAAACTGCTTGAAAGCAGGCACTCTGATGACCTTAAGAAATGTCAGAAGCGTAACAGGAGATTGAGATGCTTGCCTCAGAGCATCTTGTTCCCCAAGATACTAAAGACATTAAGAGTAGAAAGTATAAAGGGTGATTTCTGATCCCCTTCTTATTTCTTAAGATAAGGAATGACAGGTACCTTCATATTTTAAAAAAAAAAAAAAAAACAACCTAGGTCTCAGAAAGGCAGTTATTTCTGGAGTTATTTCTCCACTGATCTCCAGTAGCATGCATGCCCAGTTGTATCCAATTCTTTGTGACCCTATGGACTGTAGCCCACCAGGCACCTCTGTTCACAGGATTTCCCAGGCAAGAATACTGGAGTAGGTTGCCATGCCCTCCTCCAGGGGGTCTTCCCCACACAGGGATCAAACCCAAGGTTCCTGCACTGGCAGGTGGGTTCTTACCACTGAGCCACGTGAGAAGCCCAGCTTCCTTTCTATGAATAGGCAAATTCGAAATCATCCTCAAGAGCCAGCTCTATCATTTAATATTTAAATCCTGGTTGTCAGGTCACGGTAATCTACTTTGTAGGTATCTATGGTTGCCTTTTAAATTTTTTTTGGTTTTTTCCCCTATGGCTGCTTTTGTACAACAATGGCAGAGTTGAACAGTTCCAACAGAGACCATGTAAGGTTGTGACTGACTGTCTGACCCACAAAACCTAAAATATTTGTTGTCTGACCCTTTACATAAAGTTTGCTTATTGATGGACTGAGCTATATATAAAGCCCAGCAACAGTACTACTACTTCTAACCTTAGTCAAGTAACTACCTTTCTGAGACCTACGTTTAAAAAAAAAAAAAATGAAGGTACGTGTCATTCCTTATCTTAAGAAATTCAAAGAAAGATCCTTTACACTTAAGAAAAGTGCCTTAAACCCAACATAATATCATCATGACCATCATCTACCTAACTCAATCAAATGTTCCAAATAGTCCCTTTCCACTTGACTTACAAAAAGTACTTTTTCTGGTCACATGATTCTTTTATAAGAAAACCCCAATGATATCAAATTTAATTTACTGTCTTAAAAGTACCAAGCTCAAGCTTTAAGTTAATTCCCCTTCTAAAAAGAATACAGATTATTCTTCCATAATACACTAGGGCCTGCTGCTTATAAAAACTGTTCTAGCCTTGACAAAAAAAATCTAGAAATGGCTCTGCTGGAGGAACACCTGGTATATCATGGATACTCACTACCCACAATCACCTGTGAATGCCTGCTCTCAGCACTTGGGAACGACAGCCTACACTCTGATAGGATATTATCATATACTATTAGAAAAATACATCTTCATATATCAAAGGCCAGGTGTGTAACAAAGGGACAATTAGAAGCAGCATGTTCACCAAATACTCTTACACCCAAATGGTGTTCACATCTTTCCAAGGTATTTCAAAAACCACTTAAGCATGATGAGGAGGGCTTCCAGGGCTGGCAATATCTTATTCTCTGACCTCGGTGGTGGTTACACAGGTGTGCTTACTTTGTGATAATTCATCAAGCTGTGCATTTCTATATGTATTTCAATAAAAAGGTGTCAAAATAAACATGAGCTTCTTCTATTCTTCAATCACAGCCTCATATATTCAGCCCTCCTCACCCCTACTAATGTCAAAATCACAGGTCCTACCTTGTTCCCAGAAGCATCTTTTCCCTTCCCTTCTTCCTCCACATGAAAACGAAGGTTCTCCAGCAGGATGACAGACCCAGCAGCTGGGTCAGCACAAGCCTTCTCCACTTCTGGGCCCACACAGTCCTTCAAGAATAAAACATCCCTGGAGAGATTATGACACAGAAACACTTGAACAGTCTGAAAGTTAAGAATCAGCAACAACATACTTGACAACATCTCCTGTCACAGAGTTGACAAGAGCCTGAAACATACTTGCCCAGCAGAGATTTGAGTTCTACAGCAACTGGCTGCAAGGAGTACTTATCAGGCATGGGGACACCATCAGGCCGGCCCAGGTGGCTCATAAGAACAACTGACTTGGCTCCACTGTCCAAGCAGTATTTGATGCTTGGAACAGCAGCCTTGATCCTGCAACCAAGAAGAGACAGCAAGTAGAACAAGGCTACTCCTAAGAATTAGTGAGAACTATTTTATTCACGGCCTCATAAAATATAAAGCCTTTCTTCTCCAAATTCCTTCAAATCTGTCAGCAACTCAGTGATGGTCCTCAGGTTCATATGTAAGGGAAGAAGTTAATAGGATGTCAACCCTCTACCTAAGGTTATACAATCTCATCATGTTTTGCACCTTGTGCAGAAAAAAATTAATATAGCAGGACTGAAACTGCTGTCTTCAGAAGGACCTGCTTGCAAGGTTGGCCCTTGGATGCTGTCTGGGAACTTGGCTTTTGAGCTGGTCCTTCAGTTCTCTGACAAAGGCTGTTCACAGTTCCTAGATCGTCTATACAAATAGGTTTATATTCAACACCTGCTTCCCTCTAGGAGTAAGGAATTTTGGTAGCTGCTGGGCAGAGGGTACCTATGTGATCAACTCCCAGTAAAAATCTTGGGAGTTGAGTCTCTGAAGGGCTTTTCTGGGCAGAGATATCACACACAGTTACTGCATTTTCACTGCTGGAGAAAGGAGCACACTTAGTGTCATGAGAGGGAGAAAACATGGAAACCTAAGCATGGATTTCTCCAGATTCTGCCTGTGTCTCTTCCGCTTGCTGATCCTGTCATGCATCCTTTCACTTGAATAAACTTTAGCAGTGAATCCTTTCACTTTAATAAACTTTAGCAGTGAATCCTAGTGAATCAAACATGTGGGTGCTTTTAGGGACCCCTGAAACATCCTAAGTGTTTGACCTTGGAAGAAATATAAAATTCTCAAATCTTGAAACCATTAAAAGAAATTTTGGGAAAACTGAAAAAAACGTAATTTTTCAGTACCCATTACAAAATCCTAAGTCATTTTTTATGTAGGAGAAAATAAATAAATTATATAAAATGTGGTTTACATAACGCATTGTGTTTACTAAATTATAGTTTAATCAAAAATTTATTTAACTTTTTTAAACACTTCAATTTTTGTTACAAACCCAATACTAACTTTCCATTCTTGGCAGTATTTAAGAAATTAAACCTGATAACATAGAAAATATTTATTTATTCAACAAATATTTATTGAATGCTACTTTTGTAGCAGCTACTATATCAGATTCTGAGACTACAACAGTAAATAAAATAATTTCTGCTCTCACAGAAGTGATAAGAACTATGGAGAAAATAAAGCAAGGTACAGTGACAAGAACGACTGGAGAATAGTGGTGGAGGGGATTTTAGAGAGGGTAGCCAGGGAAGGTCTCTCTAATAAGATGACATTTCAGCAAAGAATGGAATAATAAAAAGCCAAGTTATATTTCTAACTATCTTATGCTATTTGGCAGATATAAAAACTCAATTATACCAAATAAACAAGAAACCTTCATCAGGTACATTTGCCCAATGAAACCAAATTAATCTTTGGCACTTTCCCTTAACAGCCAAGTTCTATTATTTCTAATGCTTCATTTTATTTATCAACTCCATGGATTTCTGAAAATGAAGATCTACTCAGACTTGTTTCTCTGCTTTCTACTCATGAAATACCTTGATAGGCATATTTCTAATCTTTTATGTATGCTGCAGAAAATAACAAAAAAGCCAAGAAGTGTCAGAGATGGCTTATACCTTCCACTATGGTGCAGGAGGGATGTGCTTGACAGAATGCCAGGCTCTATTCTGGGGCCAATACCTAAAAATGTTCTCGGTCTATACCTGCACTGTCCAACATGGTAGCCATTAGCCACAAGGACCTCCTGAATACTGGATATGTGGTTACCCAGATTGGTATGTTGTCTAAGAGTAAAATACGTACTGGATCTCAAATACTTAATACCAAAAAAGTTAAATGTTCCTTTCATTAATTTTTAATTGATTATATATTAAAATGATTATTTGGGACTTACTGGATTAAATATGTTAAAATTAAGTTAATCTGTTTGTTTACTTTTTAATGGGACAACTAGACAATCTTAAATTACATGTGGCTTTTATTATATTTTTATTAGACAGCACAGGCCTAGATCATTAGAACATACCTTTCCAGCTCAAACCCTTCATTTAAAATAAAAATCTTTTAGAATCTAATCAAAAGCAAGAACAATATTATCACTTAAAATTTCTGCTTCTGAATCTAGGAGCCAAGACATGTGGAGAGCCTAAACAAGACATGTGGAGAGCCTAAACTGACTGAAAGTATTACTTCTGAAGTCTTTTCCCTTAAATCAGAATTCTCAAAAACTGATTTTATGGGGCCCAGCTAGAATAGGGGCTTGTAAAACTACATGCACAGTTCTTCATTTTGCAGGAAAGCTAAGTAACCTTAAACCTTGATAATCTTTTAAAATGTACAACCCCAAATTCTTCAAATTAAAAAAAGAGGAGGAAAAAAAAATCACCCTCTTAAAATGAATTTTTTTCAATTTCTAAATTGTCATAAGAAAGCAAACCAGATGGTGGGTTGGTTGAAAGCCAAGATCATGCAGCTTAAGGTGCCATAATTCTACAATAAGAATGGAAAACCATTTCATTACATATACTCAGACCCATGTACATCTTAAACCGAGCTCAGGGTATAGCAGGGACATTACCTCTGGTTGTTTGTTATCTGGTTGTTCTTCATAGGAACATTGAAGTCTACTCTGAAAAAGACACAAAGCATCAAGTTCAGAGCCACGATCAAATTATCATTCCCTCAAAGATTATGAGAGGCACTTTTAGTGAACCAGTTAAATAAGTGAAAGTTCAAAAGTCACCTTAAAAATAATCAGCAGTATTAGAAGATAGTGATTAGCCATGCGGAAGAGAGCGGGAGTAGTGACTTAGACAGGACACCAGAGGGAGCTTCAGGGGTTCTGATATTGTTCTATTTCTTGATGTTGGTGACAAATGTGCTCTTTCTGTGATAATTCTTTGAGCTTTTGATTTGTGCCCTTTTAGGTATGTATCTCACACTTTTTAAGAAAGAAATTTTAAAAAATACAAAATCACAGGAACAAGCCCTGAAGACCTGGAAAGCTGAAACTAGTTCCATCTAAAAAGATTTCTATGTGGGCCCAGCATGCTACTATCTAATAATGGTGGTAGCCTGAAGGGTAAGTTTATAAAGAACACATCTGGATTCTGATTTCCCTGGTATTATTTCTGGGCCCAAATGAAGCAAACATTTCTCAAAAGAAAAAAAAATGGAAAAATAAAACACAGCAAGAGGGTATCATTCTTTTTGGAGAAAGTCTGGGACCTCAGGACCATAAAGAAACCCAGTGTCCAAGACCAAGTTCACACAGTATCCTTCAAGCAAAACACAGTCAATAACCATAAGATAGCTTCTTTCTAAAAGCCTGATAAGACATTTTGCTGTACACCTGAAACTAACACAATATTGTAAATCAACTATACTTCAATTTAAAAAAAAAAAATTAAAAAAAAAAACTGAGAGGAGAGGATGGAACATGTGACCCTGCCCACCTAACAAAGAGGCAATCAGAAGAGAAGTGATCAAGACAGCACAGGCAGGGCATTCTCTGGCAGTCCAGTGGTTAAGACTCAGCGCTTCCACTGCCAAGGGTCCAGGTTCAATCCCTGGTTGGGGAATCTAAGATCCCAAAAGCCACAGGGCACGGCCAGGGCAGGGGAAGAGATAGCAATTTACTGCAGTTTCCTTTCTTATGCAACTTCTTGCTGCTTTATCATTTTTAAGAACTTGTCATTCCTTCCCCCTTCTTCCAGACAGACTAGAACCTCAATCCCCTAGAAAGCAATGATGTGTGGTGGCTAGCTATCTGTAAGGTTTCACCCGCCAAGATCCTTTTTAAGTTGATTTCTTTCTCATCTATAGAATGGAGATGATAGTATCTACTTCACAGTTATTGCGAGAATTAAATGAGTTAGCGATCTGCAAAGTGCTTAGGAGAGTAACTGATAAACAGTGCCATAAAAGTGCTAACTATTATTATTCATGTGAGGACTTCTCCAAAACATGATTCTATGATCTAAAAGGCACATCAACCATTACTAAAAACAGCTAGCAGCACGCACCAAAGGAAAACAGTGAAGGTATGACTGATTCAAAGAGACTTGTTGCTGTGTCTGACCATAAAGCTCCATCAGTAGCCCTTCCTCTCTTAGGCTGAGGCTTGGCAGACAATTACGAAATCCTAAACCAACTAAGAAGACCATCAATTTCCTTATGTCCCCTAGGCCTGTACTCTACTTCACTGAAGAATAACCTTTCCAAAGATGAGTTGAAGGATTAATTCTATATTCAAATATTTTATTTAAAATCTTGAAAAATAAAAGTAGTATGCCTCTGAAAAAAGAAACAGTCTACTTAATTTCAAGCTACTTGATTCTGATTCTAAGCATCTTCTTTAAATATCCTGAGCAAGGCTCAGAGCATTCCAAAGAGGATAGAGTATCTCATTACCATGGATCATTTTCCCCCACCCTCTGCAGCCTCCAAGAAGGCCCACATTCAAAAGGGTTAACAGCAAGTGGCAGAGCACAAGCCACCCCTTCAGTGCTGTTCCCTATCCCAGAGCCATGACACAGAAGAAATTCTCTAGAAACACTCAAGAATCTATCTCATCTATCCATGCTGCCATGGCATAGCTTACTGATGAGAAAAGGACTTATACTTTCTTCTCATTGCTTGTGGATTACCTTCCCCCATCATCTCCTAGACTGTTAACAACAACTCTGCTTTTAACATCTCCCCTCTGAGGACTCCACCACAGAAACTGCTCTGGCCTACACATTTCACTTATCCTGTGTAAAATCTGCACCCTTTCCTTTTCTATTTCTCTTAATCCTGAGCTCAGCTTCAGGAACAAAGTCAGATATCACTACACACCACTCATATAATGGATGAAATAAAAAATGACATCAAGCGTTAGTGAGGATGCAGAGAAATTGATCACTCATATGCCCGTAGGAATATAAAATGATGCAGCTGCTTTGGAAACAGTCTGGAAATTCCTCAAAAGGTTAAGCATGCGTGCTAAGTCTCTTCAGTCATGTCCGACTCTTTGCGACCCACTGGACTGCAGCCTGCCAGGCTCCTCTGTCCATGGGATTCTCCAGGCAAGAACACTGGAATGGGTTGCCATGCCCTCCTCTAGGGGATCGTCCCAATCCAGGGACTGAACCCAGGTCCCTGGCATTGCAGGCGGATTCTTTACTGTCTGAGCTACCAGGGAAGCCCAAGAATACTGGAGTGGATAGCCTATCCCTTCTCCAGGGGACCTTCCCAGGAATCAACCTGGGGTCTCTTGCATTGCAGGTGGATTCTTTACCAGCTCAGCTACCCAGGAAGCTCATACCAAAAACTACTATTCAGCAATCCAAGGAATGAACGACTGATACATACAACAATATGGATAAATCTCAAGGGTATTATGCTGGGTGAAAAAATGCCATGTGTGATCCCACTTATATAACATATTGAAATAAAATTATAGAAATGCAGGACAGATTTGTAGTTACCAGGAGTTTAGGAATGGAGGGAGAGGGGCCAAGATGCTAAAGGATGACACATAGGGAGATCTTGGTGCTGCTCAAAGAAAATTAGTTTTGTATCTTGGATAGTGGTGGGAGTTACACAAATCTACACATGTTATAAAACAGCAAAGAACTATATGCTTTATTCTAATGTCAACTTCCTTCCTACTCTTGACATTGCACTGTAATTATGTAAGATGTATCCAATGAAGAAAACTGGGTGAACACAGGGCCTCTCTATATTATCTTTGCAATGTTCTATGAACATATAACTATTTCAGAATGAATCTTAAAAATATTAATTTAGTTGTAATGACGATATCAAATCTCTATCACCTGAAATCTCAGAAGTCCAGGCCCAGTTCCATTAAAAGCTCTCCAAGAAACCACTCCCACCCTTACTTCACTGTCCCTGATCAGGAAATAGGGGTATTATGGCTCTCTTAGAGGGCTTCCCTGGTGGTTCAGACAGTAAAGAATCTGCCTGCAATGCAGGAGACCCAGGTTCAATCCCTGGGTCAGGAAGATCCCCAGGAGCAGGAAATGGCAACCCACTCCAGTATTCCTATCTGGAGAATTCCATGGACAGAGAAGCCTCGTGGGAGACCACATGGTTGCAAAGAGTTGGACCCGACCGAGCGACTAATAACTAACTGACTCTCTCAGAGACTTTTTTTCTTCTCTGCTGTTTTTCCTCCCTGTTTCTTCTTCCACTACACCAACTTGTAGCTGTTGCTTAACAAGTTACAACAGGTTAGAGAAAAACTGTGAGGTTTTTAAAAAATGGAGGAGGGAGAGCAAGCAAAAGGGAAGTGCTTCACCAGTCGGCAAAGGAGTATGACTGGCAACCTATGAGAGGAAGAAAGGAAATGACACAACAAAATTAAACAGGAAATTTACTCAAGGTCTATAAAGTCAAATGGAATCCTAAAAAACTGAGGTACAACCTGGTAATTATCTAGTCAGAAATTTCTGGCTATCAGGAAGTTCCCTCAACATATCAGTCAATTTCCCTTGGCAGTTCAAAGCAGGGGCCCTAAACATCACAGCTCCCTTTTGCAAGACAAAGAAAGGAGGCTAGTGAAGCAGCCACTACTCTGGAGGCTCCACTTCCGGAACACTGCCAGCAACCACTACATAAAGGCATTAAAACAAAAAGAAATTTGAGCTGACATGCAAGGCTACCTAGACTCTTGCAAAAAGCAATCCTACAATGTTCAAGAGCTACATTAATAATCTGGGGAAAAAGCAACTTCCGGTCCTCAAATCAGATAAGAAGAATTTATCCAGATGAAATTATTGACTGCAACCTTCAGCCGACAAAAGGTCTATTTTAACCTGTCCTTGTTCACTACATCCAAGAATTTAGAGGATCTGGTTGGAAGTGAAGGAGACCCAGATTCTAGTTCTGGTTCTGCCACCAACTTGCTAGTTCAGTGACCTTGATTAGGTCATTTTCCACCAGCAAAACAGGACTAGCCAATCATTTCAAGGCTTACAGTTAATCTGTGTTAAATGAAACTTTGAGCCCTGGGGCAGAAACATATTTCAGATTAGGTCCAGAGGGAGAAAAGATAAGCACCTCCTCCAGTCTCACTCTCAGCCAGCTCAGATAATTCCTCAAACCTGGGAAAAGAGGAGATAAAGCCCCAGACTGCAATTGTAGGAAGGTTCTCTAAGATATTGGAGAAGGCAATGGCACCCCACTCCAGTACTCTTGCCTGGAAAATCCCATGGATGGAGGAGCCTGGTAAGCTGCAGTCCATGGGGTCACAGAGTCGGATACGACTGAGCGACTTCACTTTCACTTTTCACTTTCATGCCTTGGAGAAGGAAATAGCAACCCACTCCAGTGTTCTTGCCTGAAGAATCCCAGGGACGGGGGAGCCTAGTGGGCTACCGTCTATGGGGTCGCAGAGTCGGACACGATTGAAGTGACTTAGCAGCCAAGATCTAGCTGCACGCCACTGGTCCACTTGTCCTGTTTTTCATAAGGTCTATCCATCTTTCTTAAAAGCATCTGAGGGACAGACAGGGCCATTACCTAATACTAGGATGGCTGTGATTCCTACTCTGTTCAGATTGCAAAGGACTAGGTGATTTAGCAAAAGGGGACACCAGGTGTTTCTCATGGCCATAAGCCATTGGGTTCTTCTGATTATTGCCATAGCAGGGCGGAGAAGGCCACTTGTAAACTAATAGTGGCCATAATGAAATTAGAGGGAAGGGGAGAGCTACATTAACTTTTAGGGCATCCACAAAGTACACCAATTCACAGCACCTACCTAGTTTAAGCCTTAAGTAAAGGGAGATCCCCCAGTGCTTTCTGAAACCATTAATATAGAAAAGTTGCCCTCTCTTGAACCAGCCCAAATTGGGAAAGGATCACATCGTTCACATGCCAGCCCATCAATCAACCACTTCCCTAAAAGGACAAGACTACCCAATGCTGTCAAGCCCTTATGCTGGCAAAAGCACCACCCTTGGATCCTATCGAGGTCAAGTCAGTTACATACCTAACTGAATTCCCGCAATTAGCTCCTGACATACACGAATGTACACGTTACAAAAAGGAGTAATGTAAATACTCCATACATCATACTAGTAATTTTGGCAAACAAGGAAGAAGCCATGTGGCCAGGGATCCACATGTTTGTAGTAAGAGACCCCAAGGCAGGTGGCTAGCCTTCCCCACTTCTAATAGTCTAATATCCTGCTTCTCTAGCCACCTCTGGGAGTGAGATTAGAGAACATCAAGAATGAGCAGCCACACCCTGCTCCACCATTACTCAGTATGTGTCACAATCCTGATGCAAAACCCAAGGCCTGTAGTCTAAAGACACTACAGGGCGGCAGAGGCCTGTTACATAAGCTCTGCAGGGCCTCCTTCGGTGCGCCCCACCCTACCTCACCCTCCTACCCTCAATGCTTTAGTGGATTCTACTCCTGAACAACGAAATCAACATCCTCTGGGAAAGATATCCCTTTGGGCAGGGACCTTAGAAATGTGGGTCGTTTCTCATTTGTCTGGGTGGTCTAGGGTGGTGGAGGAAGGAAAACTATCCAAAGGACCTTTCAAGGTCCCTTCACTGGAGGCCTAGGGATCTGCAGGCATCAAGTCCCACCTCACCAACTGAGAACTGGAGGCGACGGAACTGCCCTTCAGAAATCAGAAGAGGGCAAAATGGATCCCCGCAATCTGACCCTCCCATGGAGGATCCACCCCTGCAAAGAGCAAATTCGGCTCAGTTTCTGGGCTGGGGAAATGAGGTCAGAAACCGTTAAACCCGGGCAAAACTCCAGCCACAATGGTAGCCAGCCTCACCCTGCTGGGCTAGAGCCCTTGGGGCCGAGAGTAGGGCTAAAGGTCACTTGAGGCAGGAGGAAAAGAAGTCGGCCCCGGCCGGAGAGGCTGCGGGAGAACCCCAAGGATTACCTCATGACGACCCGCTTCCCCTTCACATCCAACTTGTCCAGAGTCAGCTTGTTAGAAAGCGACATCTTGGCAATTCAGCTGCAGCGAGAGGCCAGGGGATGAGACACCGGCAGAGAATGAGACCGACTCAGCGTCCGAACGCGTGGAAAACGCCTAGCACCTCGCGGGCCCGGTCGCCACTCCTCCCGCCCCGCCCCTTTCCGGCCGCTGCGCCCTGCTCTCGGCGCCCAGTGGCCGCTCTAGAACGCGGCCCGAAGGCGCCAGCTGGCTGCCATTGCACCGAGGCGCTGTCAGTCAGCGAGCGCGATTGTGGGACGTGCAGCTGCCGCCAGTCACGTCCAGCACGCAGCAAGCGGCTGGAAACCTTCGTGACGAGAGGCCGGAAGCGGTGCCGCGGAGCCAGCCGGCAACGGGATCGGAAGCCGGTTGGCGCCGAGGGGCAGACACGGCTCTGGTTCCTGCGGCCACACCGAGGGCAGCTGCAGAGCCCCGCAAACCCACAGCAGCCTGGGGGAAAACGTCACCCCACACCCCATGGAATTCCCGGCAACCCTATTCAGGATAGATGCAAATGACACCTCCTTGTGGAAATTTTCTGTTTTCCTGGCTCCCCCAAAAGGAATTCTCCATAAGACTGCTAAGTGCCTTTAAGAATTGAGACCTTTCAGAAGTTGGGAAAGGCCCTGCTTCTCCCTTTCTCCCCTGCTTACCTTTTTTTGTAATAAGTGTAATGATCTGATTACAACGCAAAGCTAATGGCAAACACACAGAACATTTTTTGCTCACAAACTCTCAATCCTTATTTTACAAATGAATGAACTAATGCACAAAGAGGTTGCTTAGGGTTTCAGGTCTTGTAAATGGTGGATTCAAACCTAGACAGTTAAGATGTAGAGTTCATACACCTAACTGTAGTATAGTATAGATACCACTGCTCAGGACCAGGCACTCAGGTCCAACATACTTACAGAGTTGGCTGGAATGAAATAATCCGAGTCAGAAACATAAAAATTTTCCACATGGCACTCAAGATCTGGGTAAGATGTAGGAAATATTAATTCATAGTGCACTGGTACTGAGACACAAGTTCAAAGTTATAAGCATGCATTTCTTTCAATCCTGTCAATGCATATTTGGGAAATCTCCATGGAGTTATTTCTAACTGAGTCTGAATTTGAGACCCAGATGAGCCTGCTGGCCTCCTGGTTATCAGCTCTGCATAGGTTTAGCACTCATTTCACTCCACCTGGGAAGCAATTCCTTTTGCATAAGATAGAATAGCAACCAAGGGTATCAGCAAAGAAACTAAAACAAGCATATAATCTGACAGGCTGAATTTAATAACAGTTCCCAATTATTGAGCACTTGCTCTATGCCAGACACTGTACTAAGGATTGAACATACCTGACCCATTTACTCCTCACAATAGCTTTCTGAAGTAGGTACTGTTATTATCTCTGTTTTACAGATGAGAACACGGAAGCTGAAAAAAGATAGGAAGCTTTTTCCACTACAGATTTGAAGGACCATCAAATATGCAAAGTCCTAAAATGGGAAAGAGCATGAGACAACATAAAAAGTCCAACGTTGCTGGAAAATAGAGTTGAAGGAAGAGAGGTCTAAAATTATACTCATGAGGCAAGGCAAGGGGAGACCAGATCCCGTGGACTTAACAAACATGATAAAGATGTGATTTTTATCCTAAAGAGCTATGAGAAGCTATTTGTTGCGACCACTGTTACCTTGAATTCGTGGTATATAAAGAACTCTCAAAACTCAAGAGAACAAACAATGTTTTTAAATGGTCAAAGGATTTAGTGTGTGCATGCTCAGTTGCTCAGTCTGTCCAACTCTTTGCAACCCCATGAACTGTAGCCCACCAGGCTCCTGTGTTCATGGACACTTCCCTAAATACAATATACAGATAACAAATTAGCACATAAGAAAATGTTTAATATCATTTGCTATTAGGGAAATGCAAATTAAAACCACAATGAGATGCAACTTTGTATCTATTAAAGTGGCTAAAATAAAAATAATAATACCAAGTGTTGACAAGGATGGAGGGCCACTGGAACTCTCCTACATTGCTGGTAGAAATGCAAAAGAGACATAGATGTATAGAACAGTCTTTTGAACTCTGTGGGAGAGGGAGAGGGTGGGATGATTTGGGAGAATGGCATTGAAACGTGTATAATATCATATAAGAAATGAATCGCCAGTCCAGGTTTGATGCAAGATACAGGATGCTTGGGGCTGGTGCACTGGGATGACCCAGAGGGATGGTACGAGGAGGGAGGTGGGAGGGGGGTTCAGGATGGGGAACACGTGTATACCTGTGGCAGATTCATGTTGATGTATGGCAAAACCAATACAATATTGTAAAATAATAATAATAATAATAATAAAATGGTACAGCCACTCTAGGAAACAGTGTGGCAGTTTCTTATCAAATTAAACCTATACTTAGCATATGACCCAGCAATCCCACTCCCAGGTATTCACCCTAGATGTAAGGTATAGTTCAGGCCGAGGCAGAAAGAGGAAAGACAACCTTGTCATGCGAGTGTATGTTCCTCGATTTTTTGTCTCGTCACAACAAAGATTTGGAGTGACGGACGTTAAAGCCCCCTCGGCGAGCCACAGCTCTCAGGTCTTGGATAGACCATGTTATAGCTCTCAGGTCTCAAATGGACCGTGTTATAGCTCTTAGACAAATCAGTGTTACAGCTCAGTGTTACAGCTCTATTTTATTTAGAAGATAGCAGGAAAATCCATCTTTGAGGCGTGAGAACACGTCGATCTAAAGACACGAGGAGAAGAGCGCCCCAGCACGCGGGAGAGAGAGAGAGCTGGCTCTGGCTCCTCTGTTTATATGTTTATCTCTCCCTGGGCCTGTCCTATGTAAATTGGGCCAGCCAGGAGTGTTGTTTGTTTTACCTGAGGTCCTCACTCTGGTCCTCGGACCTTCTTTTGTTTCATTTTCGAGGGCTTTTCCCTTCCTTGTCTGTAGCCACCGCCCTGACAACCTCAACAGAAGTATGTTACCTTTATTCAGGCAAGGAGGCGCGACAGTCGGCCTAACGACCAGGCTGAGCACGGAGAGGGATAAGGAAGGCTCCATATTTATAAGGAGGTTTGTGGAAGCGATAAGGGAAACGTTAATCAGGCAGGATGTTTTGGGTATTCTTTAGTTGAGATGGCATTTGTAGTTGGGCAGGGGGTGATAAGTCTTCTGGGCAGGTGTAGGGGGTGGAAGGTTTCTGGACAGGAGCTGATAAGTCCCAGATAGATGCAACCGGCCTGGAGCATCAGGGCGGGACCTAAAGTTCTGTTTTGTTTTCTCCGAAGTTAGATGATTCAGCAAGGGCCTTTGAAACTGTTGTTTTCTTTCCTAGGCCCCAAAGACTCGTTTATTCCAGACCCTGAAATCATAAAAAAAAAGGGGGAGAAGGGCATCATATCTCTCTGGCTACTTCCTGCTAGATAAGGGCAACAATTTTGGGTCTGGAATGGAGGATCATCCCAGGGCCCAGGGTCTCCTTTTCCTGAGATTGGGGTGAGGCTCTCGAGAAAAATGGTCTTGACCTGATCTCGAGAGATGACCCGAATCCATTCTTGGAGAAACCTTTGAAATTGAAAAGAGAGGGTCCAAATAAGAGGAATAGAATGATAAGTACCAGTGGTCCCAGGAAAGGGAGCAACCAAAGGAGGACCTGTTGGAACAGGTTTTGAGGACTGTAAAGGTTTTCTAACTCTTTTCAGCGGCATTCAATTCTGTCTCTAAGTTCTTTGACTCTGCCCTGGACTATGCCCATTTCATTAACAAAATAGCAACAGTCTTCTCCTAGGAAAAGGTAGGTCCCTCCCTTTTCTGCAGTGAGAAGGTCCAGGGCTCACTTATTTTGAAGGGCCGCAGAAGCTAATGAGTTAATTTGTCTTTGAATTGAAACGAAGGACTCCACTACCTGCTCCATGTTTTCATTAAGTTCTTGGGACAGCTTGTAGTAGAAATGCGCAGAGGTCAAGATGCCTCCAATCCCAGTGCCTAGGGCTGCTGTTATGCCAGTCCCAATCAGGAGGGGGGCTATGACAGCTCATCTTTTCCTATGGGAAATTTCCCCTTAGGGGTAGAATATTTGTTCTACCTCTTCTTCTTTTAGGAATGTTAGGCCTGGGGTCAGGAAGACCAAGATGCAAGGTCCAGGGGGGTCCAACAGGAGACATGAATATGCATAGGTCCCGCAGAGAACAAAGATTCCCGGATTGGTGCAATTATTTGTCCTGTTCCAGAAAACCCAAGTGGAACAGAAGGATGGAGCAGAGTTTGTAAGACCAGTGTAGTTGGGACTAGAGTAGTTAATACAGGTTAGGTTTGAAGAGGCTGAGAGTAGGACATTGTCAGAGACTGGCCCAATGAGTTGTGTAGTTTTGTTGGGAAAGGGGGGTATTGTTGCCCTGTAACAGCCAGGTTGAAGGTAAAGGAATTGCTATGTGCAGTAAAGGAGACAGTGACATGCATATCCAACACTGGGATGTGTGTTGTGTGTACTGGAAGAATTGGAAGGTAGAGTTGAGAAGGCGGGTAAGGTGTTGGTTGCCAGAGGGAGGTTTTAGGAGAGCCCGTAATTGGGGAAGAAGGTCTAGGCATTTATAAAGCTCAGGGGTCGCCTGTAACCAAGAAATTATGTTCTTTATGACTTCTTCTTGTTTCTTTTCCTGATTTTGATCTAGTACCCCGCCCCCTCTGAGTACCCCCAGTGGTTAATGGATAGAAACATATGTTTCTTCCATTTGGCTTATGGCAGGTACTCAGGAAACTCCCTCTCTTTTGTACTTTAACAGTGAGTAGGGATTTGGACTTCCCACCCCCGAGGTTCATGGTGCATGGTTTTGGAGCTGTATTATAACATGAGGAATGTACATAGGAATAAATGTCAGAGCAGGGGCAGGGAGTAGCCAGAAGGCTGGGGAGTGCAGCAAGGATAAAGAACAGAGGAGTCATGGGGCTGTTAGTTAGGCAGTGCAGAGGAAGTAGCGCCCTAGGAGTAGAACACAGCTAGCAACGTAGGCAATACCCATGGAAAGACAAAGGATAGGTGGCCAGTCCTGAGGGGATACAGTTACTAGGCCTATAGCAAGGATTAAGATTAAGAGTGCTATTATAGTTAGAGAGACAGGGAGAGGCCAATCAGGACAAGGGGGAAAAGGCCCCAAGTTGGTGGTTGTTTGAATCTGAGGAGGAACAGTGTTCCTTAGGATGTAGAATGATGTAGAGAATGAGAGTAAAGAAATCAATTTCGTCTGGAGTCAGGTTATAGAAGATTCCCTGGAGCCACAGTTGAGACACCAGTGTAGTCAGGTCTTTGAAGGAGGTTCCTGTCTGGGCGCTGGTCCAGAGGTCTTGTAGTAGTTGCGTCAGGAACAGTCATAGATTGAAGAGAGTCCAGGTCATTCAGTGTCTTCTTGAATGGTTGACAGAGGTTGTCACCGGGTGAATTTTAAGGAGGTGAGCCCTGTGAGGGAGACCTGATAGGTGTCAGTTAAGGAGAGCAGCGCAGGATCAGAGGTGACCCGTTTTAGGTGAGAGGAGGTGACCTTCTCAAGTTTAGCTGCAGTTGGGGTAAGGAGGATGATTTTGAATGGTCCCTGCCACTTTGGGGTTAGGTCACCCTGGGGATTATCAGACAGATAGACCATGTCCCCAGTTTGTAAAGGGGGCAGGGAGGCTTGGGGGTCAGGGTCAGGCAAGTTGTGGTTGACGTATTTCCAGAGGGCATTGCAGAGTTCTGCCAGCAGAGGAGAGTATAAGAAGCTTGGTATGGGAGGACGTTCGGGGGGATTCCAGGAGGGAGCATAGGCCTTCCATACATCACCTCAAAGGGGCTCAGCCCCAGAGGCTTTCTGGGCAAAGCCCATATTCTGAGGAGAACAATTAGCAAAAGTTTAGTCCAATCCAGATGTACTTTGAGGGTTAGTTTGGTAAGGGTTTCTTTGATTTTTCTATTCATCCTTTCTACCTTTCCTGAGGACTGGGGACGGTATGGAATGTGAATTTTCCAGGGTATCTGTAAGAATTGGA
Source organism: Capra hircus (assembly GCF_001704415.2). Taxonomy (NCBI): domain Eukaryota; kingdom Metazoa; phylum Chordata; class Mammalia; order Artiodactyla; family Bovidae; genus Capra; species Capra hircus. Next base: position 3,406,466 of record NW_017189516.1, on the reverse strand, counting down.
CAAGTTGTTGGGTGACCTTGGATGTAAATTCTGGGCCATTATCAGACTGTAAGGATGAAGGCAGGCCAAACCTGGGGATAATTTCTGTGAGGAGGATTTGGGCCACGGTGTGGGCTCTTTTGTTTGTAGTGGGAAATGCTTCTACCCATCTCGAAAAGGTATCCACAAGGACCAGGAGGTATCTGACTCTCTGGACCGGGGGCATATGAGTATAGTCTATCTGCCAATCCTGTGCTAGGAGGCTGCCTCGTGTCTGATGGGTTGGAAAGGATGTCGGTTTAAGGTTGGAACTGGGGTTAGTACGTTGACATGTTTGACAGGAGCGGGTAAGATTATCTAAATATTGTTGGTCAGCATTGGATATGGGGAAGTGGTTACGGAGGAACTGTTGGAGTGTCTTGGATGAGGGATGAAAAAGTGAGTGTAGAAAAGAGAGGATTTCTCTGGTGGTGGGAGGGTCAGGTGGAGTCAGAGCTAAGATGACAGGGGACTGGAGGGAAGGATGGAACAGTGCTATCTCCTTTGCCTTCTGGTCTGCAGCATTGTTGTAGGCTGATATGAGACTTCCCTTTTGATGTCCCCTACAGTGGAGGATGGCGGCTTTGTTTGGTAAGAGTGCTGCCTCTAGAAGTTTGTGGATCAGGTCTGAATTAATAATGGGGGATCCCTTTGGGGTTAGGAAACCTCTTTCTCTCCATATTAGGATGTTTGAGTGAAGTATGTTATAGGCATATTTGCAGTCTGTGTGGATGTTAACCCTTAGATTTTTAGCCAGAGTTAAAGCTCTGGTGAGAGCTATCAGTTCTGCCTGTTGGGGGGTGGTGTGAGGTGGCAGAGGTTAAGCTTCAATTGTCTGGGTTTCATGATTGTGACAAAGGTCCCCTGGATGATGGCATATCCTGCGGCAAAGGGTGGGGATTTTTGAGAGCTGCCATCAACGAACCAGTGTGGGGTGTCTGGGTCTAGGATGGGCTGATCTGTTAAATGTTGGAAGGGGTTTTGGGTAAGATATACTGTTAGGCTACAGCTGTGTAGGAGGGAGTCTGTTGTAGAGGATGTGGGTAATAAGCTGGCGGGGTTAGGGGGAGAGCAGGGGGAGAATGAGAGCTGAGGGTCGAAGAGAAAGGCATGTAGGACCTGTACCCTGGAAGGGGGAAGGGAGAGGAAAGCCCGATGTGATACTAAGTCTCGGAAGGTGTGTAAACAGACTGTTAAAGGGGCATGTCTAGAGAGTTTATTTGCTTCAGGTACGAGGGCTGCGATAGCACCCGTGGCCTGTATACAGGGAGGCCACCCCTTGGTCACCATGTCAAGCTGTTTTGATAGATAGGCTATGGGAGCCCAGGTGTCTCCAGCCCGCTGACACAGAAGTCCCAGGGCCTGTCCTTGGTTGGAATGTGCAAAGAGAAAGAATGGTCTGGTGTGATCTGGCAGGTGGAGAGTTGGCACTTGGAGGAGGCTCTGGGTGAGCTGGCGAAGAGGATTGGCCAGGGAGGAGGGATTAGAGAAGGGCTCATCCAGACATCCTTTAGTTGCCTCATAGGGCAGCTTTGCAATGAAGGAGAAGTTAGGGATCCAGATACGGAAAAAGTTTAGGAGGCCAAGGATAGACAGGAGTTCCCTTTTCGTTTTTGGAAGTGGACAGTTAAGGCTTGGATTCTATCTGAGGGAATAGTTCTTTGTTGATGGGAAATGGAGAGCCCCAGGTAGGTGACGTTTGTCTGGGCTATTTGGGCCTTAGATTGGGATACCCAATAACCCCAGGATCCCAGGGGCCCAAGGAATTTGGCGGTATGTTGGAGGCAGAGTTTTCGGGTTGGGCTACAAAAGAGGAGGTCATCTACATATTGGAGGAGATGACTCAGGGCTAGGTCGAGTGTCTGTAGGTCCTTTTGTAAAGCCTGTCCAAAAAAGTGAGGACTGTCTCTGAACCCCTGAGGGAGAACTGTCCATGTTAGTTGTTGGGAAACTTGAGTCTCGGGATCTTGCCAGGTGAAGGCGAAAAGGGGTTGGGAGAGGGGATGGAGAGGGATGGTGAAAAAGGCATCTTTGAGATCTAATACTGTGAAGTGGGTTGCAGTCGGGCGTATGGTAGACAGAAGGGTGTAAGGGTTAGGGACTGCTGGGAATGTTGATGTGATGGCCTCACTGACTTTTCACAGATCCTGGACCAGTCTCCAAGAGTTTTGTCCCTTCCTTACTGCCAGAATAGGGGTGTTTGTGGTGAATGGGTAGGAATTAGGATAGAGGCTTGAAGAAGACGGTCTATGATAGGCTTAAGTCCCTTGTGGGCCTCCGGGGTGAGAGGATATTGTTGTTGGGTGATTATAGTCGAAGGGTCTTTTCGGGTAATGTGGACTGGGGGATGATGTTTGGCTATGGATGAGTGATCAGTGTCCCAGACTTGGGGGTCTAAGGTGGGTAGATCCAAGGGAAGATCAGGGGTGAGGGATAGGAACCGTCCAGGTACCATCTGCATGCAAAATATAGAGACTGTATCGTGGGGGGGGTATGATAATAAAGACCCCCAATTTGGATAACAAATCTCTCCTTAGGAGTGCCATCAGGCACTGAGGCATTATGAGGAATGAGTGTATAAGGGTCAATTTTCCAAATTGACAGAGTAATGGAGGGCTGATTTTTGGCCTTAGGGGAACTCCAGAGACCCCCTTGATTGTGAGTTCTGAGTCTTGAGTTGGGCCAGAGTAGGAAGTTAAGAGAGAGAAAGTGGCTCCAGTGTCTACTATAAAAGAGGTCTGTTTTTCCAGCCACTACCCCGTCTACCCTAAGTTCCGAGCTCATATTTGGGACACGGGCCAGGGGTCTGGAACCTGGGCCCCATCATTGGAACAACTTTTGTAGGGTTGGGCTGGGGTTCTGGGGAGAAGTGGGAATTTCCCCAGAGGCGCCAGGGTGTCCCTGTGGACATTCCACTCTCCAAGTCTGGGAAGTGGGGACCTCCCCAGGGGTGCCAGGGTGTCCCTTGGGACAGTCCATCTTCCAGTGGCCACAGGTTGGGCATGCTTTTGTGGGAGCCATGAGTTTGGGCATGCCTTTGCCCAGTGTCCTGACTGGTTGCACTGGAAGCAGGGTCCGGGGAGGGGGTGTCCTAAGCCCTGTTCTGGGATGACTTGGGCCAGGCTGATTTCTTCCCTTAATTGCTGCTGCCAAAAAGGCATATTTAGCTTTTCTCTCACATTCTTTTTCTCTCCTAGCCTCCTCCTCCCTATTATTGAACACCTTGAAGGCTATATCTAGAAGGTCTCTTTGAGGGGTCTCAGGGTCCTTTTCTAGTTGTCGAAGCTTGCGTCTGATGTCAGGGGCAGAATGGCTGATGAACATGAAGGTAGAGTAATCCAGCAGGGGTGGTGATATCTAGGTTGGTATACTTCTGGACTGCCTCTGTGAGGCGTGCCAAGAATAAGGCTGGATTTTCATCTGCCCCTTGGGTGATTTCTCTGACTTTATCATAATTGACATGGATATGAGTATTTTTCTGCATTCCTTCTAGAATGCAGGTAATCATATGATTGAGTCTCCTGATACCTGGGTCACCGGGCTGGTAAGTCCAGTGGGGATCTAACTGAGGCACTGCCTCTTCAGCAACTGGGCTATCCCAGCCTTGGTTATGTAAATGATCAGCATGGGCTTTTGCCACTTGCCAGATATGGTCTTTTTCGTCAGGGGTGAGAGTGGCATTTAGGATATAATATACAGCACTCCATGTGAGGTTATAGGCCTGGGAGAGTCTCAGGAATTCTTTTCTGTATCTGGTAGGATTTTCAGAAAATGATCCTAACTTTTCTTCTATCTGGCTCATATCTGACTATGAAAATGGCACATGGACTCGGGTGGGGCCCTCTGGTCTTGCCACCTGTCTCAGGGGAAACATGTGTTGGGTACATGACCATGTTGGGGGAGGGAAGGAAGGGGGAGGGGTAGTCAGGGAGATGGGGTAGCGGGGTTGAGGGGGAGTCAGGAGAGGTAGAGCCAGTAGGTGAATTGGATGAAGGGGAAGGAGAGGGTTGGCTGGGTGGCGGGTAGGGAGAGGGCTCGTCCACGGAGTCAAACTCTGGGAGTGTGGAAGGAGTCAAACTCTGGGGGTGTGGAAGGTTGCAGTCTGCGGTTAGTTGAGGAAGAAGAGCCCTTTTGTTTGGGAGGCAAGGTGCATAGAAGGACCTCGTGGGTGGAGCAGGCCTTGCATAGGGAGGGCCTGCTCCGAAGGGCCCAAAAGGCTTGGGCATATGGGACCTCCGACCACTTGCCATTCCGTTTAAGGAAGTCGGTGCGATTTTGAAGAATGTTAAAGTCAAATGTGCTGGCTTAAGGCCAGTGGTCTTGATTGTCTAATTGGTATTGAGGCCAAATCTGTGTACAGAGTTGTTTTAAATGGTTAGCTTTGAGTTCAGTGAGTGAGAGTGGTTTGAAATTTTTGAGAACAACAGGTTAGAGGGGAATCTTTTGGGACGGATTGGCTAGACCCCATAATTGAAAGGCAAGCATAGGCTCCCATTGAGAGTTCGAGTCATCATCACCCATAGTCGCAATAGGAGTTATGAGAAGAGAGCTCTGTGTCGAGGTGGAGCGTTCCCCACCGTTGCCTACAAAGTGGCCCTGGGCTGGGGGTCCCCGGGACCCGGAGAGGACTGAGTTCTAGGGTGCCTCTAGAACACCGTCCGTATCTTACCTTAATCTAGGGGCTGGCTTGAGTGGAGTGTTGCATGTAGAGCAGTCGAATGGTAAGAGTTCCCCATTCCAGAGGTCGTCAGAGAGAGAGAGAGAGAGAGAGGGAGAGGGGGTAGAGCCAAGGCCTGGGGGTACACAAAGCATCAATAAAGCCTTACCCCAAGGCTTGCACCACTCACGAAGGCACTAGGCGTCCCCGAGGGGAACTTGAGCCCTGGCAGAAAAGTGAGCTCGGCTGGTGTTCACGCTCCCAGACTCCAGGAAAAGGGAAAACAATGAGAGGGAGGGAGAGTGAGAGAGAGTGAGACGAATGCCTCGCCCCTCCCAGGTTTCGGCACCAAGAATGTAAGGCATAGTTGGGCCGAGGCAGAAAGAGGAAAGACGACCTCAACAGAAGTAGGTTACCTTTATTCAGGCAAGGAGGGGCGACAGTCGGCCTAACGACCAGGCTGAGCACGGAGAGGGATTAGGCAGGCTCCATATTTATAAGGAGGTTTGTGGAAGCGATAAGGGAAACGTTAATCAGGCAGGATTGTTTGGGTATTCTTTAGCTGAGATGGCATTTGTAGTTGGGCAGGGGGTGATAAGTCTTCTGGGCAGGTGTAGGGGGTGGAAGGTTTCTGGACAGGGGCTGATAAGTCCCAGATAGATGCAACCGGCCTGGAGCATCAGGGCGGGACCTAAAGTTCTGTTTTGTTTTCTCCGAAGTTAGATGATTCAGCAAGGGCCTTTGAAACTGTTGTTTTCTTTCCTAGGCCCCAAAGACTCCTTCACTAGAGAAATGAAGATTCACGTTCACACACACACACACAGAAAAAAACCTGTACACACATGTTTATAGTTGCTCTAGTCATAATTGCTCAGAATTGTAAACAACTCAGTAGTCTTTGGATGGATAAGCAAACAGAAGTATGTGTATACAATGAAATATTGCCCAGCAATACAAAGGAATGAACTACTGATACAAGTAACAACTTGCATGAACCTCAAGGGTATTATGCTGAATGAAATAAGGCATATTCACCAGTTACCTGGTACGTAAGATTCCAAATGTATGACAGTCAGGAAAAGGCAAAACTAGAGAGATCAGATCATTGGTTGCCAAGGACTAAAAGCCAGTGGAATATGTGATTACAAAGGAGATGCATAAGGAAGATTTTTGTGACAATCGAACACACTGTATACTGAGTGTGGTAGGGGTTGCATGAATCTATACTTGTATTAAAACTCTCAGCACTGTCCCTCAAATAAAGTACGTGGAGGGAAAGAAAAGGCCAGTATTGCATAACTCAAATAGAACATCGACCAGCTGGATTCAGCCCATGAGCTATGAGGTTTTAACCTCTGCTCTTTAGTTTGGAGTGCTCATACTAAAATAGAGGACCTCAAAATAATCTATGGTGTTAGAAGTCAGGATAGTTATTTCCTTTGGGGAAGAGGGGTGGGTAGTGACTGACAATCCATATGAGGGCTTCTAGGGTGCTGATAATGTTGTTTTTTAATCTGAGTGAATTAGGGTAACCAACCACCTAGTTTGTTCAGAACAGAGGGATTTCTCAAAATACAAATCTTTCAGTGCTGAAACCAAGACACTTTTAGGGAAATTGGAACATTTGGTCACTCCAGTGGGCATGTCCACTTTGTGAAAATTCATTGAGCTGTATTGAGCTGTGATTCATGCATTTTTCTATATGTGTGCTATAAAATACTTTGAACTGAGCACAGATGAGATCTTGTTAGCACAAGATACACTAGAACTGTCATTTACAGTAGCATAGACTTAATTCAGCTTAAAGGTTACATGATCATTTTTCTCAGTCATGTCATAGAGATAAAACTGTGGTAAATTAAACTTAGATATTTTTTCACATGAACTGCTTTTTACACATAGCAACATTTTTCTTCATATATACAAGTAATTTCTAAACTTAGACAGGACTTTAGATTTTTCCCCCCTATTAAAGTTCATCCTGCTTCTGCTCTTATTCTATTTTACTGAAATGTATCTTTGGATTTGGAAATTTAATATCTTAGCCTGGACCTGCATGATATTTTGCATGCTATTAAAAGGTATGAGGACTTCCCTGGTGGTCTAGTAGTAAAGAAACTGCCTGCCAATGCAGGGGACATGGGTTCCATCCCCAGCCTGGGAAGATTCCACATGTTGAGAGGCAACTAAGCCAGTGCACCACACCTACTGAGCCTTCCAGTCACAACCACTGAAGCCCATATGCCTTAGAACCCATGCTCCACAACAAAGAGTAGCCCTCAAAATAAGCCCAGGCACTGCACAGGAGAGTAGCTTCTGCTTGCCCCTACTAGAGAAACCCCACTCACAGCCAAAAATAAAGAAATACACCCCAGGTTTAAAAATGGATGTGAGAGTTAGACCATAAAGAAAGCTGAACTTGAAAGTGAAGTCGCTCAGTCATGTCTGACTCTTTGTGAACCCGTGGACTGTAGCCTGCCAGGCTCCTTCGTCCATGGGATTCTCCAGGCAAGAATACTGGAGTGGGTTGCCATTTCCTTCTCCAGGGGATCTTCCCAACCCAGAGATCGAACCAGGGTCTCCCACATTGCGGGCAGACGCTTTAACCTCTGAGCCACCAGGGAAGCCCTAAAGAAACCTGAGCACCAAAGAATTGATGCTTTTGAACTGTGATGTTGAGGAAGACTCTTGAGAGTCCCTTGGACTGCAAGGAAATCAAATCAGTCAATCCTAAAGGAAATCAGTCCTGCAAATCCACTGGAATGACTGATGCTAAAGCTGAAGCTCCAATACTTTGGCCACCTGATGGGAAGAACTGACTTATTGGAAAAGACCCTGATGCTGGGAAAGATTGAAGGCAGGAGGAAGAAGGGGTGACAGAGGATGAGATGATTGGATGGCATCACCGACTCAATGGACATGAGGTTGAGCAAACTCTGGGAGTTGGTGATGGACAGGGAAGCCTGCCATGCTGCAGTCCATGGGGTTGCAAAGAGTTGGACACGACTGAGTGACTGAACTGAACTGAGATTTAAAAAATAAAAGGTATGAAAGAGTTTTCATCCACCAAACTCTATCCCCTTCACCCAACCTTGACATCATATATCAAAACCACCACTTTTTCCTGAGTAGCCCTTCCCTTGTTGACCCACCTACCAATAGAGTTCTGAAGCCTTAGAATACTTCTGTTGTTATAAATTCAATTAAATCTTATTAAAAGTACTTGGGAAATAAAGGTACCAATTAAGGAGATTTTATGGTTAAACAAGTGTAGTGGCCATGTGACACGTCACTTAGAACTACCACCACCCCCATCCCTCACCTCTTCATCTCCCAATTTAGAAATGAGACACTTATTCCTAGCTGCTGGAAATATTGGTTGCTGACCACTCATGACTGAGTACTTCCTCAGAAATTGTCCTGCGTTGCCCTTTCCTCTGCTGCTGCTTAGGTGCTTGGTCCTTCTGAGGAAGCTAAGGCCATTTTGTGGTGAGAACCTCACTTCATCTGGGTGACTAGCGCCGCTTCAAGCAGCCCCCATCTAGCACTTGCCTGCACTATGGCCTCCACCTTGGAGCTCACCTGCATCTATTCGGTCCTCATCCTGTGTGGTGATGAGGTGAGGGTCAAGGTCACTGAGGATAAGATCAATGCCCTCATTAAAGCAGGCAATGTAAATGTTGAGCATTTCTGGCCATGCTTGTTTGCAAAGGCTTTGGCCAGTGTCAACACTGGGAGCCTCATCTGCAACGTGGGGGCTGGTGGACTTGATGCCAGCAGCTGGTGCTGCACCCATAGGAGGTCCTGCCCAATCCACACTGCTGCCCCAGCTGAGGACAAGAAAGTAGAAGCAAAGAAAGAAAAATTTTAAGAGTCTGATGATGACATGGGCTTTGGTCTTTCTGACTAAACTTCTTTAGTAACACATTAATAAAATCCTGAGCTCTTTGCTGCTAAAAAAAAAAAAGAAAGAAATTGTCCTGTGTTGAACCTGCCTTGCTTAAGGTTATGCCCCCTTCTCAGGGGCAGCCCACATGCAGTGGTTGCTCAGTGAAAGTCACAAAGGACTAGTTCCTTTGCTTCATTTCAGAGCACTTATGAAGGACTATCTTACTCTGTGAGATTGCAACCTCAAATTGCACCTTTTTCCTCTCTAGCCAATCTTTTTTTATATATAAAAATTTTAAAAATTTTATTTGCATATAGTTGATTTACAATGTTAAGTTTCAGTAGTACAGTAAAGTAAGTCAGTTACACATATATACACATCCACTCTATTTTAGATTCTTTTTCCATATAGGTCATTACTCCTCACTCCTTTACAGTTGTTCCCAAAAGCAGTCCCCAGTAATCCACCTATCCACAAATCTCAAACTCAGAGTGTTTCCCAGGGAAACTTAGGAGGAATTCTAAGATGGCGCTCATGATCTTCACCCTCTGGAATTCATGTCTCTGTATAATCCTATCCCTTTGAGTGAGTAGGGCCTGCAACTTGTTTCTCACCAATGGAATACACCAAAGTTGATGGAATGTCACTCCTATAATTAGATTACAAGGTAGATATGAGTGCTTCTTGCAGACATACACTAGAGAGATTCTTTTGCTGGCTTTGAAGTAACTGCCATGTTGTGAAAGGGACTATGGAAAGAGCCATATAGCAAGGATCTACAAGTGGCCTCTAGGAGCTGAGAGAAGCTCTTGGTAAATAGCTAGCAAGAAAACAAGAACCTCAGTACTACAACTGTAAGGAAATGAAGTCTGCCACCATTCTGAGAAAAGTGAATCTTTTCCTAGCCGAACCTTTGGTGAGACTGGCCAACACCTAGATGGTAGACTAATGAGACTTTGAGCAGATTATCCAACCAAGATCAGCCCATTCTCCTAACTCACAGAAACTATAAGATAATAAATGGATGTTGCTTTAAACAGTTAAATTTGTTACACACAGCAATAGAAAACTAATACATAAACCTTGTAGAAAGGAAGGTATGGAAACTGACAGTCAGTCAAGGAAGACTGGAGACTGACAATCCTTCATGGTGTACAACATTTGATTTTGAAACTATGTAACTTTTCTTATAGATATCTCAGCTTGTAGGGAAGATCTTTTGTTGAGGATTCTTTTTTTATTTTTGTAGGAGTGAGTACATATAGACCTCAAATTCCCTAGCTATCCCTTCCCCCTACCCTCCCCCAATAACTATAAGTTTGTTCTCTAAGTCTGTATCTGTTTCTGTTTTGTAAATAAGTTCATTTGTATAATTTCTTTTTAGATTTTGCACAAAAAGGAGGATTATATTTTTAATTAGGTAAATGGATATCTGCTCCAGAATGAAATGAAATTGAGACATTCTAAAATTTTTTAGTATCTAAATTTGTCAAAACAGTCAAAGGAATTAAAAGCAGAGATAACTTATTGGACAAGATTTTATCTTATAAAAACATTAGTCAAGGAAATGTACTCTGAATGGAAGAAAAAGACAGAACCTATGAATATATTTGAGTTAAAGTATATATCCATTTCTAATAAAAAATATTAGTATTGAGAATGTCTTCCATTTAGTAGAATTTTTTTTCTTCTGTGGAGGGTGTTTTCTCATATAAAAACTTTGTGATGAGAAGAGTCAATTGAAGATGTTTGCCATTTCAAATTTATAAAAATTTGCAACGATGAGACAAACTGCAGGCAATTTTATGAAAAATGCAACTGTGAAACAAATTGCAGACAATTGTATTAAAAAAATTAAAATATCACAACCATATGGAAAAATACATTTTCAGAGAAATATTGACAGTGTGATGTTAGAGACAGGTGTGGCTAAGAAATCAATTAAAGTATGTGGATATATACCAAAAATTCTTCTGCTTGTATTACTTTTTAATGTTCAAATAATCAATACAAATAAGTGTTTTTGCTTTAATGTGAAGTGACATATGTTTTTACTTTTAGAAAGAATTTTATTTTTGAAATTAGTTTTTAACAGTACTGTTTTACAGTCTACCAATATAATAAAGCCAATTTGTTGATAAATAGGTAAATATTTCATATATATTGAATTACTTTAGTGCCTCCTTTCACTCTCTAGAGTATCCCAGTCTAGTTAATATGGTCTCTAAGGCTTTAGGATCTTTCCTTTTTGTTTTCATCCCTATCCTTTAGCATAGCAGTTTCTATAACCCAGATCTCATGTCATATGTAAATTTCACCTTCTGCAAATATAAAAGGGTCACTTATTTGGGTCACTTAAGCTACCCATTCTTTTTCACATTCAAGTGATGTGGAAAGTTTAGAGATATAAACAGGTTCTTGTTTTTGTTTTCTGGGAGGCCACTTTATGCCAATTAATTCATTAACAAGTCCCATGAGTTGCCTCAGAAAACAATTGTTATCTCCAAGTACATGTGAGTAAAGCAATAAGAAAAGAACAAGCAAAAGAAAAAAGCCTACACACATATGAGAACACACACACACACACAGAGATAGCAGCCCTAGCAAATAGTAAATGATTCTGATGGAATAAAAAAGCACCAATGTTGTGAGGGCAGGTAAGTAAAGCCTATAGGAACCCTCGACACCTTTGCACTGGTCCCTGCAAGGGAAGAATTTATGCCATTCTTTAGGTTACAGTGCCTCAATACCTTCAATGTCAGTCCTTAGCATTAGGTCACCATTGTAGAAGAAACCATTTCCCCCTATTTACTAATAGAACTCTTAAATTTTAGCCAGCTAGATGGCTATCCAGCAAGAGACTACATTTCCTCATCTCCCTTGCCACTTGGAGTGGCCAAGTGACTAAGTTCTGAAAAATCAGTGTGAGCCATTCCACATATGACACTAAAATGGAAAGTTCATGTTCTCTTTTGGCTCTTTCCCCCATCCTGCTGGCTAGGAGATAAAAGATGAAGTAGCCACCTTGGACTCAGACATGGCAGAGCTTCTTTACTAGCCCTGGACCACTTACCTCTACGCTGTTAACATGAGAAAAACCAACTTCTATCTTGTTAAACTACCTGTGTTCAGTCTTGGGTCTCTTTGTTACAGTACCTGCACCCTCCTTAATAAAACCATGCTGAGCTGAACTTGCAAAATTTAAAAAGTACACACTGAGTCACTACAATATGAGGAGACAGACCACTGGGACAAAAAAGAAAGTCCAGCATAGAACCAAACACATAGAGAAAATTAGTACAAAATCAAATCAGTGCAGTAAGCACGGACTTTGTTTTTTGAATGAATGGTGTTGATACAAGCAGGTAGCTGTTACTACAGAAAAAGATAAAGTTCAATCTCTTCCTCACACTATAAGGTGGGTTAAAACTCTAAGTGGAACAAAGAGTCAATGGATTTACCCTTTGAGCCAACAGCTTTATTTATGCAAATTTATTCACAATAAAGACACTCCTGTACTTTATGGATAATGTATGTACATTTTCTCATTGTTTATAATAGCAAAATACAGGAAAAAACTTAACTGTCTATCGATAGGGGATTAAATTTTAAAAACTATAGTATACAATAGAATGCTATACTATATATGAAGTTGTAAGAAAGAATGGGAAAGCTCTGTAAGCACTGATATATCTTCAGGATGTACTTAGGTGAAGAAAGCAAGATGCAGAATAGTATATAGTAATAAGGTACCTTTTGTATAAGTTAGGGGAGAAATTAAAATATATATTTATTTTTGCTTATATCTGTATGAGAGTGAAAGCGAAAGGAAATGTCACTCAGTTGTGTCCAACTCTTTGCAACTCCATGGACTGTAGCCTGACAGGCTCCTCTGTCCATGGAATTCTCCAGGCCAGAATACTGGAGTGGGTAGTCATTCTCTTCTCCAGGGGATCTTCCTAACCCAGGGATCGAAACCAGGTCTTATGTATTGCAGGTGGATTCTTTACACTCTGAGCCACTAAAAAACACTAAAAGGACATATCAGAAACTAATAAAATGGTTAGTTGTGAGAGTGGAAAGAGTGGGGTAGATGGGAACAGGAATGGTTATGTGAATTCTAAATTTGAGTATTATGTAAGTAATAATTCAGCTCACACACTACCAAAGTGATGCTCAAAATTCTCCAAGCCATGTTTCAACAGTACGTGAACTGTGAACTTCCAGATGTACAAGCTGGATTTAGAAAAGGGAGAGGAACCAGAGATCAAATTGCCAGCATCTGCTGGATCATCAGAAAAGCAAGAGAGTTTCACAAAAGCATCTACTTCTGCTTTATTGACTATGCCAAAGACTTTGACTGTGTGGATCACAATAAACTGTGGAAGATTCTGAGAGAGATGGGAATATCAGACCACTTCCCTGCCTCCTGAGAAATCTGTATGCAGGTCAAGAGGCAACAATTAGAACCAGGCATGGAAAAACAGACTGTTTCCAAATAGGGAAAGGAGTACTTCAAGGCTGTATATTGTCACTCTGCTTATTTAACTTATATGCAGAGTACATCATGAGAAACACTGGGCTGGATGAAGCACAAACGGGAATCAAGATTGCCAGGAGAAATATCAATAACTTCAGATATGCAGATGACACCACCTTCATGGCAGAAACGAAGAAGAACTAAAGAGCCTATTGATGAAAGTGAAAGAGAAGACTGAAAAAGTTGGCTTAAAACTCAGCATTCAGAAAATGAAGATTATGGCATCTGGTCCCATCATTTCATGGCAAATAGATGGGGAACCGTGGAAACAGTGACAGACTTGATTTTGGGGCGGGGGCTACAAAAGCACTGCAGATGGTGACTGCAGCCAGGAAATTAAAAGATGCTTGCTCCTTGAAAGAAAAGCTATGACCAACCTAGACAGCATATTGAAAAGCAGAGATGTTACTTTGCCAACTAAGGTCCATCTAGTCAAGGCTATGGTTTTTCCAGTAGTCATGTATGGATGTGAGAGTTGGACTGTGAAGAAAGCTGAGTGCCAAAGAATGGATGCTTTTGAACTGTGGTGTTGGAGAAGACTCTTGTGAGTCCCTTGGACTGCAAGGAGATCCAACCAGTCCATCCTAAAGGAAATCTGTTCTAAATATTCATTGGAAGGACTGATGCTGAAGCTGAAACTCCAATACTTTGGCCACCTGATGCAAAGAACTGGCTCATTTGAAAAGACCCCGATGCTGGGAAAGATTGAAGGCAGGAGAAGGGGACAACAGAGGATGAGATGGTTGGATGGCATCACCGACTCAATGACCATGAGTTGGAGTATACTCTGGGAGTCGGTGATGGACAGGGAGGCCTAGCATGCTGCAGTCCATTGAGTTGCAAAGAGTTGGACATGACTGAGTGACTGAACTGAACTGAAGTAATAATTATTACTATTATCAAGTATTAATAAGTATTATTATATAAGTAAATGTATTATTTGCATTTTGAACTATGCTGATATATTACTTATTTTAAACAAACAAATATAAATTTCAAAGAAAAAAAATAAGGGTGAGGAAAACAAAGTCATCCATCAACTGCATCATGAAAGCCCAAGGTTTTCATTTACTCAGATGCCAAAGCCATCACTAAATCCTGCTACATACACATTCAGTGAACACCAGCATGCTACTAGTATACCTATAGAAGACAAAAATCAAGAAAACTGGTGTGTCTTTGGGCTGCAAATTGGCTCGAGAATCCAAATACCATGAAACTACAGTAGAAGTCACAGAAAAGGTGATGTGTGCAGAATTCTATATAGCAGTTAGACTTCTTCCTGTCCTTCTTCTAGTCATCACATATGGTTTCAAGAGCAGTCCCTTTAGGTCACATAGGAAAATGGCAGAGAGGATCAGCAACAATGAGATCACAGCATGCAATGAATTTTTATTGAATCATTTAGCCATTTGGTCATGTACAAAGATAGCTGTATGAACAGAGAGAATTGATAAGGATCTTCAAATGGCTTCAAGTGGCCACCTTGCTTAGATTTCCGGGTACATTGAAACTAACAAGTTCTTAAATCATTTAAGGCAATGTTGGGTAAAATTTGGACAACCTTGGCTAACTAGGGAGTTAGAGTTGTATTAGGTGATTACCTAATATTGTGCAGAGGAGAAAGAACCATCAGAGAGGGAAGGGGCAAAGATTCAAAGTAAGAGTAGTGATTGTTGGAAAGAGATTTCTAAGATAATAAGAAGGGATGGGAGATAAAGCTGGCCAGGAATTCTTGGAAAGATTGAGGTATAGCACTGAGAACTTTATTGAAGCAGGAGACTATAAACTTTTTGGGTGTTATCAGATCAAAATGTGGTGAGTCAAGAATATGGAAAATAGTGGTTGAAGTAATGGATTGTAGGGCCCAGGCCAGTTAGGAAAGAAAATTAGTCTGGAAGAGACTGATAAATTGGGAGGAAACAGGAGACCAAAGATTAGGAGTAGTAAGAATAAGGAAATATAATCCCTTAAATGGGAAAAAAAGTAGCCAGAGTTGCAAATACAAATTTAAGATATTAGAACTGGAACAGTAATGAGTGATTTAAAAGACCCTGGATGTGGCCATGAGTGTGGACAACTGAAGTGCAGGGGAAGTCTCTGAAGTTGAGCCAAGTGGTGCTCTGTATGATTTATCTTCATGGATGTTAAAGTCTCTCCATGATAGTACAAAGACTTCATCAAATATTCAATTTACATTTGGGATAAACCAGGAAGTAGGCAGATGCCAGTGATGAGACTCATTGGTAGGAGAAAGCTAGTATCTCAATTTTCATTTACCTACCCTTTAACTATACCTTTGTCCATATAGTCAAAGCTATGGTTTTTCCAGTAGTCATGTATGGATGTGAGAGTTGGACTTTTGAACTGTGGTGTTAGAGGAGACTCTTGAGAGTCCCTTGGACTACAAGGAGATCCAACCAGTCCATCCTAAAGGAAATCAGTCCTGAATATTCATTGGAAAGACTGATGCTGAAGCTGAACCTCCAATACTTTTACCACCTGATGTGAAGAACTGACTCATTGGAAAAGATCCTGATGCTGGGGAACTGAAGACAGAAAGAGAAGGGGATGACAGAGGATGAGATGGTTGGATGGCATCACTGACTCAATGGACATGAGTGTGAGCAAGCTCCAGGAATTGGTGATGGACAGGGTGCTGCAATCTATGAGGTCACAAAGAGTCGGACATGACTGAGCAACTAAACTGAACCTAGTAATATCTTATTAAGAATTAAACTAGAGTTCTGAAAAATGAGAACAAGAAATTATTATTTTCATTCTGAAAAGAAAGCTAAAAGGAATGATGCAATGAACCCAGAAGAGGGCAGGCTTGGGTGAGTCACAATAATAGGGATTGTGAGGAAAAAATGAAACATGAGAGCTCAGAAAATGGAGTTAGACAGGGAAATGGATGGGCCAGGACAAAAATCAGTCTAGTTCCACACAAATGTCTGAGCTCCTCCAAGGTTTACTAGATTATATGGTAGATGAAACTTCATACAATACAAAAATGTAATACAAATTGAAAGAGGAGCTATAAAATTTTATCAAGTACCCCAGGTGAATCTAATGCACAATGAAATTTTAGAATTTCAGTTTTCTGGAATCTATTCACTATGGTAGTTATATCTGTCATTGTGAATAATTAAATTTGGTTTGGGGGGAGGGTTGGACAATTCTACAAGAATTCAACCCTAGGACATGCCTAAGGCCTCAGTGACTTTAGGGGACTCTAATAGTTCATGATCAAAGACTGGAATTAAAGAAAGTGAAAAAAAGAGAGGGAAAAGAAACACTTTAAGAAAAGTTTGAAGCAGGGCAAACTTGAGCAGACACTGGCCTTATCGTAAGATGAAGCAACAAACCCACAAATGCCAACAGATTCTACGAAGGAGGAAACAGAAAAGGCTCTATCTTGAAAGCAGAACTCCATCTTGGGCCGGACTGTGGACTTTTAGCTATATCCCTAGTATCTATGGAAACGACATACCAACTGGAAAACCAGGCCCCCAGAAGGAAGAATCCCAGGGC
Organism: Capra hircus; assembly: GCF_001704415.2. Lineage (NCBI taxonomy): Eukaryota > Metazoa > Chordata > Mammalia > Artiodactyla > Bovidae > Capra > Capra hircus. The sequence continues at coordinate 3,389,828 of NW_017189516.1, read as the reverse complement.
TCTCCATCGCCTAAAAGAATACCTTAATTATCTGTGTAACCGAATAGAATTCTATTCTATTCTATTCATTCTATTATCCTTATTGGGGTATGACCACAGGCCTGTTGATAACTGTCCACTGTTAACTACCTAGGTTTAAGGCACATGAATCACTGGTTAACTTTGATTGTCAGCGAATTTGGGGAGGTGGGTTTGTCCTCATACACTTAGGGTATATAAGGTTTTCACAAAAACTGGTCAGGGTCCTTGGCTAAAAGGAGACTCTTCCTTGGGCCTGCCAGTGTAATAAACTGCACTCCACTATTTGCATCATCCTTCTGAGTGAGTTTGTTTTCCAGAACGTGTGGCTACAACACTAATATTATAGTTACAAACTGAAGGATACTGTTCACACATGCATAGTACTAAAATAATGATTGGTCACACAATGAATCATCAACTACATTTCTCTATTAGCCATATTATCATGAAATATAAAGAACAATACATTATATATATTTAGAGATAATTCAAGCTTTCACATAATTAAACTCACCACTCTGGGCCTCAGACAGTGAAGAGTCTGCCTGCAATGCAGAAGACCTTGGTTCGTTCCCTGGGTTGGTTAAGATCCCTCTGGAGAAGGAAATGGCAACCCACTCCAGTTTTCTTGCCTGGGAAATTCCATGGATAGAGGAGCCTGGAAGGCTACAATCCATGGAGTCACATAGTTGGACACAACTGAAAGATTAACACACACACCAGTTTGGCTGTAGAATATATTTTTTAAATGTGCTCAAAAGCGAATATGTATCAAAATTCAGATGATAATGTCACGCGAGTGTATGTTCCTCGATTCTTTGTCTTGTCACAACAAAGATTTGGAGTGATGGACATTAAAGCCCCCTCGGCGTGTCACAGCTCTCAGGTCTTGGATAGACCATGTTATAGCTCTCAGATCTCGAATGGACCATGTTATAGCTCTTAGACAAATTAACTCTTAGACAGCTCAGTGTTACAGCTCTATTTTATTTAGAAGATTGCAGGAAAAGCCATCTTCGAGGCGTGAGGGCGCGTCGATCTAAAGACATGAGGAGAAGAGTGCCCAAATGCGTGCGCGCGCGAGCAAGAGAGAGAGACAGAGAGAGAGAGAGAGAGAGAGAGAGAGAGAAAGAGAGAGACAGAGAGAGAGAGAGAGAGAGAGAGCGAGAGCGAGCGCTGGGTTTGGCTCTTCTATTTACGTGTTTATCTCTCCCTGGGCCTGTCCTATGTAAATTGGGCCAGCCAGGAGTGTTGTTTGTTTCACCTGAGGTCCTCACTCCGGTCCTCGGAACTTCTTTTGTTTCATTTTTGCGGGCTTTTCCCTTCCTTGTCTTGTAGCCACCACCATTTTGGACTCCTTTTCCCTGTTCTACCTACCTAACATTCTCCCCTCAAGAGATGGGAGGCCCAGTTCTTTGGGAATAGGGGCGTCGAGGTCTTTTTGGCTACTTCCTGCTGAACTGGGGGGGCGAGGGTATTGGGCCTCCCCCTCTTGCTAGTCTCAAGCCTCAGAGTCCTTATAGCGGTGTCCATCTAAGGGTGTGTGATATTTTCATGGTCGGCTGTAGTTTTACATCTTTGTTGAACTGGCACTGTATGTTGTAGCTTGTTGACCTGGGCAGAGACAAAACAGGTTAGACAATTGACAGTACATGGAATAATCATAAGCATCATCAATATAGCATAACAAGGACTAGTCAATTTTAAATTTACATTGCCAAGATGGCTCAAGTCCCTCCTTGTTCAGGGATCAGAAGATCTATCTCCTGTCTGTTTTGGAGTATAATCTCTGTCAAGCTGTGTTGGCTCTTTAGAGCTATCTTGAGAAATCTTATCCCCAGAAACTAGATTTTGAGGGTGTTTATTAGAATGGCACTCATTGGTAGTCCTGAATAGGTATCTGAGATCTCCCAGGGGCTCACAGGTGTATTGAGTGTCCTCTTCTGTTTTCTTCCACAGCTTTACTCGTGAGTAGTGGGTCCAGGTGTCATGTCCTTGTACCTTGACTGCTGTGGGGGTAGAAAGTATTACAGGGTAGGGGCCCTTCCATGTGGGCTGGAGTTTAACTTTTGGGGACCCATCTTTCCAGACTTTAATTAGGACTTGAGTCCCTGGAGCATACAGTGGTGACTCCTTAGAATCTTTTGGGTCCTGGTTTATATCCCACAAGCGTATATCCTGTTGGAATTGCCCAATGGCCATGGTATAAGACTGGAGGGTCTGAACCTCTGGATCTAGGAAGAGGTCATTGACATAAACAAAAGGTCTCCCATATAGCATCTCATAAGGACTAAGACCAAGCTGTTCTTTAGGGGCAATGCGGGTGCGGAGGAGAGCTATCGGTAAAACCTCCTTCCATCCCAGGGAGGTCTCCTGGGTTATCTTTTCTATTGCTGATTTTAAGAATTGATTGGCTCTTTCTACTTTTCCCAAAGATTGAGGCCTCCAGGCACAATGGAGATAATAAGTAATGCCCAATGCTTTCGAGACCCTTTGGGTGACCTTAGAAGTAAATGACGTCCCATTGTCACTTTGTAATGACATGGGCAGACCAAATCTTGGAATGATTTTGGAGCAGTGTCTTTACCACCTCCTCAGCCTTTTCAGTCCAGGTGGGAAAGCCTTCAATCTATCCTGTGAATGTATCTATCATGACTAATAGGTATTAAACCCTTGAGAAACTGGCATCTGGGTGAAGTCCATCTGCCAGTTCTCTCCTGGGTAGGTCCCATGTTGTTGGATGGGCTGGGCCAGCTGGGGTCTTCGAGCTTCTTGGGGGTTGTTTAATTGGCAAGTGGGACAAGAGGAGACCACCTGTCTTATAGTTGTTTGGAAGCCTGTTCCTCTGAAGGACCTTTCTAGTAATCTTTGGAGGGCCTTTTCTCCTAAATGAGTAGTGGCATGTAAGGAGTTAACCAACTTCCATTGGAGGTTCCCAGGCAGAAAAAGGAGTCCCTCCTTTTGGAACCACCCATATGATCTTGAAAGCCCTCGCTCTTAGCTTTAAGAATCTCACCTTCAGTATATGAAGGAGTTTCTGACAAATTAGTCTGTGGAACTAAGGTGGCAACCCCTATTAGGTTCTGTAATGCTGCTCTCTTAGCTGCCTGATCAGCTGCTCGGTTCCTTCGTGCCACTTCTGTGCTCCCTTTTTGGTGTCCTTTACAGTGGGAGACTGAAACCTCAGTGGGCAGATGGACTGTCTCCAAGAGTCGAAGAATTTGATCACCATATTTGATTGGAGACCCTTGGGTGGTCATGTGGCCCCTTTTTTTCCAAATAGCAGCATGGGCATGTAGCACCAGAAAGGCATACTTGGAATCAGTGTAAATGGCTATTTTTTTTTTCCTTTTCCCAGCTCTAAAGCTCGAGTCAGGGCTATGAGCTCAGCTAATTGGGCTGAAGTACCTGGTGGCAGAGGCTTAGCCTCTATGGTCTCAAAATTGGAGACTACTGCATACCCAGCTCTTCTTTTTCCATCCAAGACATATCTGTTTCCATCAGTGTACCAGATTTCCTCAGGATTGGTCAGAGGATCCTCTGACAATCCTTCTCAGGGTTTTGTCCAGTGGTCCAAGGTTTTTAGACAAGAGTGAAAGGGGAGAGAGCCCTCGGGGGTAGGCAGGAGGGTGGCTGGTTTAAGAACCTCACAAGGGGATATAGTGAGGCCTGGATTTTCCATCAGCATTACTTGATATCTGAGGATTCTTTGATCAGACAGCCATAAATGGTCTCTCTCATTTAGGAGTTGTTTTACTTGATGGCTGGTAAAAATAGTTAGTTTGCCCCCAAAGGAGAGTTTTAAAGCATCTTCTATCATGATTGCAATAGCTGAAAGATTTCAAAGGCAGGGGGGCCAGCCTCGGGTAGTTGGATCGAGCTTTTTGGATAAGTAAGCTACAGGCTGGGGCTCAGATCCCAACCTTTCAGTTAACACTCCCAAGGCTATTCCCTCTCTTTCATGGACATAAAGTTGGAATGCTTTTTCTGGGTCTGGCAACCTCAAAGCAGGTGCCTGAGTTAAGACCTGTTTTAGTGTGGCCTCTGCCTTCTTTTGAGGAGTTTCCCATATCAGTGGGATTGAATCATCTCGTTCCTCTAAGCTTTCATGTAAGGGCTGGGCAATTAGACCATAGGTGGGTATCCAGATTCTACAATATCCAGTTAGCCCAGGAAAGCTCGCAATTGTTTTTGAGTCGTAGGGGAGGGCAACTGGAGGATTCCTTGTACCTGATCAGAAGACAGCCTCCTGGACCCATGTGTAATCTGAACTCCCAGGTAAGTGACCTTTGTCTCGACCATCTGTGCCTTAGCACGGGAGACCTTATATCCTCTTTCCGCCAAGAAGTTTAGAACCTGAATTGCATGTTGTTGGGCACTTTTCTCATCTGGAGAGCAGATTAGTAGGTCATATACATATTGTAATATTTTCCCATTAGGTCCCAGGTCCAGATCTAGGAGATCTTGGCTAAGGGCCTGTCCAAACAGGTGGGAGCTATCTCTGAACCCCTAAGGTAATACTGTCCAAGTCATCTGTTGGTGTTTTTCTCCTGGGGCCTCCCACTCCAAAGCAAAAAGATATTGGGATTCTTTAGCCAGTGGTATGCAAAAGAAATGTATCTTTGAGATCCAAGACTATAAACCACTTGGCACTGGGTGGGATTTCTCCCAAGATTGCATAGGGATTGGGTACGGTGGGATGGAGGGGGACTACAGCTTCATTTATGATCCGGGGATCTTGAACCATTCGCCAGGTCCTGTCTTTTTTCTTTACTGAGAGGATTGGGGTGTTACATGGTGAACTGGTGGGGACCAATAGCCCACAAGCGAGGAATTTATTTATTAAAGGCTGTTGTCCTTCCCGAGCTTCTCTTTTGAGAGGGTTTTGTTTCCGGTTAGGAAACTGAGTGGGATCTCGGAGGACAACGATGACTGGTTCAGCTTGGTGAGCTCGTCCAGGAATCCCCTGGTCCCACACCTGGGGGTTAATTTTCTACTCCCATAGTTTTTGGTCTCTCTCTATTGAAGGTGCAATGGGTTTTTCAGTAGTAACCAGGAGCTGCAGGGCTCTAGGAGCGAAAAACTTCCCATCACAAGGGTGGTCCCCAGTTTAGTGAGTATATCTCTTCCCAATAAGGGAGTAGGGCACTCAGGGACCACCAGAAACTGGTGGGAAAATATTTGTCCATCCCAGCAACAAAGAAGTGCTCCAGTGAATCTTTTAGTAGTTTCTTTTCCTGTAGCACCCAAAATGGTACAGGCTTGGGAGAAGGGTCCGGAGTAGGAGATCAAGACAGAGTAGGTAGCCCCTGTGTCAACCAAGAAATTCTCAGACCTACCTGCCACATCCAGTTGCACCCTTGGCTCCAGCCCCATGATGGTTATCTGTGACAGGTGGGCTGACTGGAGCAGGCCGCTTCAGGCCTCTTGAACCATCGTGAGGGTAAGCTTGGCGCTTGACCTTGAGGCTCTTGGGTCCCCAGGGCAGAGTGCTGCCCAATGTCCCAGTTGATGGCATTTGTGGCAAGCCGTCTTAGGAGACTTGTCACGGTTTGAACACTCTTTGGCCCAATGCCCCACCTGTCTACAGATCAGGCATTTGTCTCATGCCTTGTCCTTCAAGGACTCGGGGTTTGCCGTAGGGCTTTTCTGGAGGGCGGCCAGCATCTGGGCATGCCTTGTCTCTTTTTCTCTCCTTCTCCTGGGCCTTGCCCTCTTTTTTCTGTTTTCTGTTATAAAAGGTATTGGTGGCTGTCTGGACCATCTCATCTAAAGAGGCAGCGGGGTCCTGCTGTTGTAACTTAATTCTGATATCTGATGCACATTGGGACAGGAATTTGTCTTTTAAAATCACCTGTCCCTCGTAAGAGTCTAAGTCCAGATTGGTAAACTTTTGGAGTGCCTCTTTTAGCCTTTTCAGAAAGGCAATGGGGTTCTCATTGGGCTCCTGAGTTATTGCTGAGACTGGGCACAGTCCCACAAGTAATAGGATTCCTTCTGTTTCCATGGGTGGGCTTCCTTAGGGGTGAGTCTTTCTGAAGCTTATCCTACCCAGAACTGTTGCAACCTGAGAGGCAGGCGTCCCCGGGTCAGGGTGCAGATCCCCAGGCAGGCTGAGGTGTGACAGCCTCCTAGAGATCGAATCCCCGGGCAGGCCAAGACGTGACGGCCTCCTGAGAATTGTGTCCCTGGGCAGGTCGAGGCGTGACGACCTCCTGGGACCCCTGGGACTGGCGGATCCCCGAGCAGGTTGAGGCGTGACAACCTTTCGAGGACTAGATCCCTAGGCAGGTCAAGGCATGATGACCTCGTGGGACCCCCGGACTGGAGTTTGGGCATCCCCAAGGTCTCCAGCAGGACCAGTGCTGGGTAGAATTAAGTGGTTTGTAACTCATTGCTAGTTTGCCCACTGTGGACGTTAATAGATATGATGTAAGCTTATCCTACCTAGTACTGTTGCAACCTGAGAGCCAGGCGTCCCCAAGTCAGGGTGCAGATCCCCAGGCAGGCTGAGGTGTGACGGCCTCCCGAGAATTGGGTCCCTGGGCAGGTCGAGGTGTGATGACCTCCTGGGACCCCTGGGACTAGCGGATCCCCGAGCAGGTTGAAGCATGACAACATTTCGAGGACCAGATCCCTAGGCAGGTCAAGGCATGATGACCTCCTTGGACCCCCAGACTGGAGTTGGGCGTCCCCAAGATCTCCAGTGTGACCAGTACTGGGTCGGATTAGGGGGTTAGATATTATAGTGTATTTCCCTCCCAAGGCCAGCTATTTTCTGGTTGTCTTTCCAGAAGATTGTAGAGGCAACCTTGTGGGTCTGGATGGGGCTCAGGAAAAGAGCATGAAACAGGAGGGAAGGGGGCAGAGCACAACCTTTGAAAGAATGACATAGCACAAAGGTATAATGTAAACCAATTAAAATCAGTTGGGTCTAAGATGACAAGTCAAATTCAAGTAAAACTTAATCTCCAATCTATAAGCCAACAGATACTCAGAGGTGGCAGGACAGCTCCAAAGCACTGTGGAAGAGATGAGGAGTGGGTGGTTCCCCAACAGCTGGGATGATCCTCCCACTTATTTGCATATGAATTTACCCCTCGCGCAAAACCGAGCCAGGCCGCATTCAAAGGCCAGTACCCTGTAGAGTGCAGCGCTTTTCTCTGAATCTTAACAAATCTGCCTCTTATCTATCGCTTTGACTCTCAATGAATTTTTGTAATGAGACCTCAGAGCCTGAACTTTATTAGTTTTGGCCGGGCTTGAGTCCCGGGAGAGAGCAGAAGTACAGGAGGAAAAAGCAGTGGGAAAAACCTGCCAAGGAATCCCCTTCATAGCCCACCAGAAAATTTGCTAAATATCTGACCGGTGCTCACTGTTTCTTTGGTCTGATCCTTGGCACAGAGAAGAGAAAGGACAGAAGAACACCCACGGGCTTGTGTAACAGCTATTGGGGCTCAGCAGATAGTGCGTTTGGGACATGCTAGGGAGTAGCCTCTCCAGAGTCCCTCAATTGTGCCCCCTGCCGCCCGCCTGTTGGCGGGAGGTTCGAGGAAACAAGAAACGAGAGGTCGGAGGAGCGAGGACTTACCTTAACTGGAGGTCTTCTGGGATCTGAGACTGGGCTGCGTGGGCTTTCCACTGTCCTGGTTTCCAGCACGATGGGCCTTCCCCTGTGCTGGATTTTCTTCACTTTCCTCCTCTACTGCGGGAGCTTCGCTGAGTTGGGCTCCGGCTGTGCTTGGCCTCTTCCACGCGGAGATTGTTTCAGCCAGGTTACATCCGAGTCACGGCACCATAGATGTCACACGAGTGTATGTTCCTCGATTCTTTGTCTCATCACAACAAAGATTTGGAGTGACGGACATTAAAGCCCTCTCGGCGTGTCACAGCTCTTAGGTCTTGGATAGACTGTGTTATAGCTCTCAGGTCTCGAATGGACCACGTTATAGCTCTTAGACAAATCAACTCTTAGACAGCTCAGTGTTACAGCTCTATTTTATTTAGAAGATAGCAGGAAAAGCCATCTTTGAGGCGTGAGGGCGCGTCGATCTAAAGACATGAGGAGAAGAGCGCCCCAGCACGCGGGAGAGAGAGAGAGCTGGCTTTGGCTCTTCTATTTATGTGTTTATCTCTCCCTGGGCCTGTCCTATGTAAATTGGGCCAGCCAGGAGTGTTGTTTGTTTCACCTGAGGTCCTCACTCCAGTCCTCGGACCTTCTTTTGTTTCATTTTTCCGGGCTTTTCCTTTCCTTGTCTTGTAGCCACCACCATTTTGGACTCCTTTTCCCTGTCTTACTACCTAACAATAACATAACAAATGAGTGCCTGTATTTAAAAAGTTATTTGCTTTATAGCAAGTATGGTCAGAGTATGATTCTCTTTACAATAATTCAACTTATAGACAGCACTTTAAATCTGTTGTTTAAATTTGTTTTAATTATTTGGGGGGCAAGAGGTGAGTAGTGACTAAAGAGTGGCTAACAATCTTTTCTTTGCTAATCGGCTGCTCATTACTTGAGTGTGTCTATGAGATTTCATCAGGCTTATGCATTTTATGTATACTTCAATTGAAAGGTTAAAAAATAAAAAGATGAGGGAAAGTATGACAGGAAAACAAACAAAATACACAATGAGAAATAAATAATGCTAGAGCAGATACTGTCATTTTCCTGTAAGTTTGAACAGAACCATACAGTTTTGGTCACTCTCATCAATCTATAGATAACTGTAAACTACACGTGGGGTAAGATTTAGATGTGGATATGAATAGCTTAACAAGTGTGAATTAAATTTTTGTGATTGCTTTACCAAAACAATAACAATAAAATAAAGATTTTTGGCTGTATACATTCTCTCACATTTTCCAGAAGAAAATCATATTGTCTGCAAACAATGACAGCTAGTTTTGTCTTTTCTTTTATCAAATTTATACTTTTTTATTTCTCTTTCTCATTGATTGGCACTTCCAGGAAACTGTTGACAAGAAGTCATGGTATTGAACATCTTGCTTTTGTTTCTGACTTTTATCAGTACTTTCACCTGTATATCAAAGCTTTTCAACTTTTTTGATCATGTTTTGCAGTCTAAAAAAATTATTTTATATTCCAATACACACACACACACACACACACACACACCAAGTTTTCAAGAAAAAATGTTTATCTTTTCTATATGCAGCACACTCTAACATTTTACGTCCTAGTTTATGTTTTCATGCTGAATGCATTAAAGACCTTTAGTGACAACTGAGTAAATTTGAATATGAACAGATTTTATCTGATATTAAGAAATTATTGCTATTCTTCATTAACTTTAATAATGATATTGTGATTATATAGAGAAATATGCTTATATTATAAACACTGAAGGTTTTAAAGGCCGGGTGACATGATAATTTACTTTGGTGATGGACACAGCTATTACACAGCTTTCTTTGTTTTGGGGGGGTTTTTGGCCATGCGACACAGGATCTCAGCTCCCCAAACCAGGACTGAACTCAGGCCACAGCAGTGAAAGCCCAGAATCCTAACCACTAGGTCACCGGGGAACAGTCTTACATGGCTTTTTTTTAAAAGCTGGCAATATCAAGACCTGGTGAGGATGCAGAGTAACTGAAGTTCTCACATATTGTGGTAGGAATACCAAGTGGCGCAGCCATCCCTGAAAATACCTCAGCAGTTTCTTATAAAGTTAAGTGTACACTTACCATATGACCCAACACTCTCACTCTTAGGTATATATTCAAGATAAATGAGAATATATATCTACATAGAGACTTGCACATGAATGTTTATAGCAGCTCTATTCATAATAGCCAAAAGTGGAAATAACTTTAAATGTCTGTGAACTGACAAGTGGATTTTTTAAAGTATGGTACAATGGAATAATACTCATCAATAAGAAATAAACCATTATTAAATGCAAAAGCATGGGTGACTCTCTAATGCATCATGTTAAGTCATAAGAAGCCACATTCAAAATGCTATATACTATCTGATTCCCAGGGCGAGGAGTAGGATGAGAAAGGTTGGTGCTCAGGGCTGTGCAGCTGCAGGGTCAGAATCTGAGAGTGGATGGCTCCTTACATTTTGCTCCATAGACATACTACTTGCCTCTCCCTAGTCATGGCCCTAATGATTCCATTTATATGATGTTCTAGAAAAGGCGAAAAAAAAGAATAAAATGAAGATCAGTGCTTGTTAGGGATTGGGGTGGGGAAAGGGTTGGCAACAAAGGAGTAGAATGACAGGATTTGAGAGGGATCAGTCATAGAATACCCCACTCCAGTACTCTTGCCTGGAAAATCCCATGGATGGAGGAGCCTGGTGGGCTGCAGTCCATGGGGTCGCTAAGAGTCAGACACAACCGAGCGACTTCACTTTCACTTTTCACTTTCATGCATTGGAGAAGGAAATGGCAACCCACTCCAGTATTCTTGCCTAGAGAATCCCAGGGATGGGGGAGCTTCGTGGGCTGCTGTCTATGGGGTTGCACAGAGTCGGACACGACTGAAGCGACTTAGCAGCAGCAGCAGCAGCAGTCATAGAATATCACCTGATTGTGGTGGTTACATGACTCGGACTGTATGTATTTGTCTAAATTCAGGTAACGATACACCAAAAAGAGTGAACTTTAGTCATATAAATCTTTTAAAGTGAACAAAAATCAAGAAAAAATCTAAATAATGAGTATATAATAATTCATGATATTATTTTCTCCACTTTTCTTGATGCTAGGTATTTTTCATAATAAAGAGTAAAACATCAAAATGCCAGTTGCTTGCAAGCATATTTATTTCTCAACCAGTTGCTTTAAAAACACTATGCTAAATTATACATTGAAACGTGTATATTATCATATGTAAAATTGATGACCAGTGCAAGTTTGATGCATGAAGCAGGGTACTCAAGGCTGGTGCTCTGGGACAACCCAGAGGGATGGGGTGGGAGAGGGGTTCAGGATGGGGGGACAGATGTGTCCCATGGCTGATTCATGTCAATGTATAGCAAAAACTACCACAGTATTGTAAAGTAATTAGCCTCCAATTAAAATAAATTTATAAAAATGAAAAAAATAAAAACACTGTGCTAAATTATACATTTCTGTAATGTGTGAATATTTACTACAGGATGGATACACAACAAGGTCCCACTGAATAGCACAGGGAACCATATACAATATCTTGTGATAAATTACAGTGGAAAAGATTATATGTATAGGTATAACAGAATCACTATGCTGTACAGAATAAACTAATACATGATAAGTCAACTATACTTGAAAAAATACATTTGAAAAAAATGTCATCTTCTGTTCAGTAAGGGAAAGCATACTTGAAGATCAAAAACTTTCAGGCACTTCCCTGGCTGTCCAATGGTTAGGGCTTCAAGCTTCCACTGCAGAGGGCATGGGTTTGATCCCTGTGAACTAGAATCCCACTTGCTGCAAGGTATGGCAAAAAAAAAAAAAATTGTTCTAAATTTTAACAAATCTTGCATCTCCCATGAAGGAGTCAAGCTGGCAGGGATAGTTCTCCATATCAAAAGCTCTAATTAAATTGGAAACAATTAATGAGACTTATTATGGGACTGGCATCATGCTAAATATTTTACAAGCTATATCAGTTTGCTAGGGCTGCCATAAGAAAATATCACAAGTTGAGTGACTTGAACAACAGAACATTATTTTCTGAGTTGTGGAGACTAGAATTTTGAGATCAAGGTTTCTTCTGAGGTCTCTCCCCTTGACTTGTAGACCAGCGTCTTTTCACTGTGTCCCCAGCAGGTCTTTCCTCTGTGCACACATGTTCTGAGATACTGGGGGGTTAGGACTTCAATGCATGAATTCTGGAGGGACACATTTCAGCCCATAACTCATGTATTATCTGATTTATCCAACAATATTATAAGGTACATTCATTCCCCATTTTACAAATGCAGAAGTGTGTGGGAAGAAGTCAAAATATAAACTCAATCCATTAATTAAAAAAAAAACTTCAAAAAAAAAAGCCTATTCACAAAAAAGCATTTTGTAAAAAGTTTCACTTTTAATTAAAATATAAAGAGATGGAAACAACTAAAGTAGTTTTTTATTTGAAAGGGAGGTGATTTGGTTATTTCAATTTGTCTTCTAAGACAAATACTATTTCATTTCTGTGCAATTTTTGTTTTTACCCTGACTGGGCCAGATGTGACCCTCTACTCTGTGGGGATTTCTGCTTCTCTTCCAGTCCTCTTTACATAGCAAAACCATGTCAGCCGGAGAGCTAAGCTGAAAGAACCATTTCAGCTATCTCCAAGAGGTTACCATAGAATCCTCCTCCTCCTTCTGTAACCAGGAAGGGTTAATTTTAAATTCATGCTAGATCTGCTTCTGTGACTTTAACTCTCATCTTGCTGCTTGCTTTTATTATTATAGCATACATAGTAACTTCCCAGGTTGCTCAGTGGGTAAAGAATCCGCCTGCAAGGCAGGAGACCCAGGCAACTGGGGTTTGATCCCTGGGTCAGGAAGATCACCTGAAGGAGGAAATGGCAACCCACTCTTGTATTCTTGCCTGGAAAATTCCATGGACAGAGGAGACTGGCAGGCTATGGTCCATGGGGTCACAAAGAGTCATCCACCACTGAAGCAATTGACCATGTATGCATGCAGGCAGGGAAGCATACCTAATCAGGGAGATAACCTGAGCCTGACCACCTGTGAAGGACTCTAAGGAAGTGAAACTAACACGACACCCAGTCTGAGGCTTGCCATTCTAGGAGATATTTGCAAGGATTGAATAGTCTTTTTACTTTGTTTCCTTACCTCCTCCCATCTCTGATCCATAAAAGAACCTGGCATCTAGCCCCTGACAAGACAGTTATTTTGAGGTGCTAGCCTGCCATCTTTTCCATCAGCCAGCTACCCAAATAAAGCCCTTTCCATGTCTCAACTCCTCATCTCTGGGTTTTATTGGCCTAACATGTGGCAAGCAGAGCAAACTTGGACTCAGTAACACTCCATCTGAAAAAAAAATAAAAAAGAGGCTGGAGAGATTTGTTCTATACCAGTTTGGCCCAACTCCAGACTTTGAAAAAGAATCACATAAATTTTTTCATACCAATAGCAAGTCAGCAAAAACTGATTATATTACAGCTTCCCTCAACCAGTGGTTCAAGACCAATCCTTTTGTAATTTAAACCTCATTGATTTACTTTCAAATAAGCTAGCAATCAGATTTGAAGAATATATTTGGGGGAAATGCAGCTTTATTATGAAAATTAAAATGGTCACCCATAAGTAAGCAATTAACCATTTGTCTGCCTGAAGCAGCACCAAAACAATCAAACAAAAACCCTAAGAAGTGTTGTTTACATTTGATGTGGGCACTCATTGAAGTAGGGTGAAGTAGACAGAATCTGGTTTCCAACCATACTAGGTGTGTCATCCCTTAGGCACTCAATTCTCAGCAAAATAACCTTCTAATTTAATCTGAAACATTTTTGTTTATGTTGAGAACAAACAGGCATTATGTTGAGTCCTGCTCAAGGCCACAGATATGAGCCTTTGCACCAAAGCCACAGAAGTGGAGCCCAGAACCACAGTCACCTCCTAAGCTGACTGAGTATGTGTGTTAGTTGCTCAGTCGTGTCCAACTCTTTGCTACCCCATGGATTGGGGCCCACCAGGCTCCACCATCCATAGGATTTTCCAGGCAAGAATACTGGAGTGGGTTGCCATTCTCTTCTCCAGAGGATCTTCCCAACCCAGGGATCGAACCCAGGTCTCCCACATTGCAGGCAAACTCTACCATCTGAGTCACTAGGGAAGCTGACTGAGCCGCTTTGTAACTGTTGCCAAAAGCCCTCTGTTCATCACCAACAAGCTTCCTGACTCACAATTAGGCAAAGGTGGCCACTTCAGCAAGCACCCTATAGCACCCCAACCAATCACCTAAAGCCAACCTGCCAGCAGGAATTTTCTGTCTTTAGGCTACAAAAGTTGGCTATTAACCCACAGAAGCTGTCGACTTTCCCTGGTCTATCAGGTGGTCAGCCCACTGCGATCACAGTGCCCACTTATCTCTGCTCTTTGTTCTTAATAAACTCACTCCCTTCTGAAATACTGTGTCTGGAAATTCTTTTTCAACCCATACTCGGACTGCCTCAACACAATAGTCTCCATTCAGACTTGTGACTGTTGCAGTGAGAAAGAAAAAAAATAGGAAAGAGTTTTTCTCTTTCTTTCCTGAGAACAAAGATGATAAAGAGAACAGTGGGCCGGCCTGAACATTCCTAGTATTTTTACTTTAACAGCTCCTAACTGTAATGTCTATTACTAAGTTTGCTTTTCTGCCCCCTAACTCTACAGGAGCTACAATTCACATTTTCTCCTTTGACTCTATGCTAAATACATCCCCTATCTGGTGTTTACCCTTACACCACCTTTCCCCTTGTAGTTACACATCAGAAAGAAGGCTGCAGAGCCACCAAACTACCAAACTAAATTACTGGGTTACCAATGCCATTTTATGACTGCCTTTGAAACAATCCAAGAGGAAGAAATCAAGATCCTATCACCTTCGTTCCGCATCACTGACTCCTGACTGATAGCCCTTTCCTTATATAAGCCCCTAGACGTCCCCTCATGGCACAGAGGCACAGTTGTTGAAGCATGCGGCTACTGTGTTCCCCTCCCTGCCAGCTGAGAATAAAAGCCACCTTTCTGTTTCCTCCAAACTGTCTCCGTATTTTTCATTTGGTTTCAGTGGGCAGAGAAGGCCAAGATTTTAGTCAGCAACATGACCATGCTCCAATCTGGGGTAGAATTTAATGGCACCCTCATTATACCTCTCCCTGGTTATTTCGATTTGAAATCATCTAAAAGGGTCCTCCCTTTAAAGGAGGAAACAGACAGAGCTGGACTCCATCTTAGACCAGCCTGTGAACATTAGGCTACACACAAGGTCACCCTCCCAATGGACTCTGAACTTTGCGCCTGGTGTCTATAGAAACGGCATACCAATGGAAAACCAGACCACCACCACCACTCCCCTCCCGGGGATAAAAGAGACTCAGGACTTGTACCTAAACTCTCAGTCGATCGCCTAAAAGAATATGCTAATTATCTCTGTAACAGAACAAAGTCATAAATCCCCTAATGCTTACTGGGGCATGACCGCAGGCCAATTGATAAATGTCCACTGTTTATGAAGGCTTATGACACATGCATCATGGGTTAACTTTGATTGTATCTCTCTTTTACCTTGTCCCAGACTAGTTTCAAGGAATTTGGGGAGGTGGGTTTGAGCACATACACTTAGGGTATATAAAGTTTCCACAAAAACTGGTCGGGGGTCCTTGGCTAAGAGGAGACTCTGCCTTGGGCCCGTCGGTGTAATAAACTGCACTCCACTATCTGCATTGCCTTTCTGAGTTTGTTTCCTGGAACGCGTGGCTACAACACCTTTACCCAATTCCCCCTTTTCCATCAACCTTCCCTAACTTCCCATCCCTTTCCTCATTTTCTTGTTATATTCCCATCAGTCATAAGCCTACAATAGACTGCTTATAAAAAATGTTAATGTTATGATTTATTTACTATATTTATACTTATTTAGTGTCAGGAAGTGCTTGGTTAACTCTACCACTTTTGCTTATTCTGAGGTATTTCCATCTTTGCCTGGGTACATAAAACCTGTTGAAATTGAAGTAAGGAAGTGTGAAATGAAAATATCTCCTGACACATTAATCAACAAGAAATGGCACAGGCATCAGCGATTTCTGGCCTCCAAATGTCAACGAGAGATCCCAAGCTGCAATCCAACCTGGCAGATGCTGCCACTCCCACAGTGATTGCTGAGGAGCTGGGGGGGAATGCAAGAAGCAAGGTGAACAAGGAAACAGGATTGGCCCCAGACAGCTGAGGTGCATGTGAAAGGAATGAATTCAGTGAGTCCAGAGGCTTGCATCTTCCCATATATAGAGTGCTAAATTCCTTAACTTGATATCTGATCTTTGATGTTCAGACTGTCCACTCCCTTTGTTACAAGCTTGTATATAGCCTGACTTCCCCTCCTGCCTCCTTGGAACGGTTTTCTCAGAGCTACTGAGATGCTGTCCCTGGCTCAGTGTCCTAAACATTCCCACCAAATAAAATAACTCTCTACTTTCAGGTCGTGACTATATTTTTTAATCAACAGAAATCTGCCTAAACTGCAGAAGACACTGCACACCGCACCAAGTGACAAGAAATGCCTGTGGAGGGTACTGGATATGGATGTTGCACCTGGAGCTCCACAGGGCTGAGATTTTTCCATTTCAATAAATACATAAATTTATATGAGGCCTGCATAGCATTCCTTTTTATAGACCTATTGTCATTTATTTTATCAATGTCCTATTTGCAAACATTATTATGGTTTCTGAGTTTTTACCATTACATATAATGCTTGAAGAAATAGTTTTTTGTATCTTTTAGAATTTGTTATTTCCTTACTGTTAATTCTGGCAGTCAAAAGCCTAGATTCAAGAGAATGGGCATTGAAAAAATATTTAATGGAAAATACATACATATGTAGGTTGATAAAAATTCAGATCATACAAAATTCAGAATATGGAATTGAAAATGTCTCCCTTTTACTCCATACTTTCCAAGTCCCTCTTCTTTTCACATGAATGATAGCATAATATATACATGGTATTGCTTTTCTTCATTCAAATGTCTTAGAAAGATTTCCATGTCTTATTTTTCATTTATTTTCCATACTAAAGATAAATAATGAAGCTTGAAGACGGTATGCTAAGGTAAATAAACCAGATAGAAAAGGACAATTATTATATGATTCTATTTACATGGATACCTATAGTAGTCAGATACATAGGATGGAAATTAAAGCAGCAATTACCATGAGCTGGGAAGAGGAGAAAGAGGGATTTATTACTTAATGAGTACAGAGTTTCAATTTGGGATAACAAAAATATTTTGGAGATGGATAGTAATAATGGTTGCACAATAGTGTGAATGTACTTAATACCACTGGAATGTGCACTTAATAATGTTTTAAATGGTACATTTTATGTTATGTGTATTTTATCACAATAAGATAAAATAAAAAGAACCATGAGCACTCTCCTTCATCTTGCTAGCACGGTTAAGTGCAAGTGGTCATAATTCTGCATTTTCATAAAGGTAATCGGACACAACTTAGCAACTAAACAACAATATAAAAAATCTACCCAACATTATATAATGTGTGTGTAAATAAAGTTATTTGTATAAGATGGACGGTATTGAACAAAATCTTTTGCTCTTGAGAGGAAAGCTAGAAAAGGAAACTAGGAGTCGGTACCAGAATTCTGCAAACAGGCTCTCTTGAGGATCCACAAGGCTAGGTTAGTGGCAAAGCCTCATTTTTCTCAATGATCCATTATTTGAATGTATCAAAATGTAATCAACCACTGCCTTACTGAAGGATGTTTCCAATCGTCTGTTACTAAAAACAATGCAGTAACAAACACCTTTATATAAATGTCTTAGAAAGGAAGAGGGAATATATATGTAGAACAAATTCTTAACTATTCTGAGTCAAAGCATTTAGGTTTAAATTATGGATACATATTGTGAATTTCCTTCCAAAAAAGTTGTGCAATTTACACTGTTATCAACGATATATGAGAGTGTTCTTTTCCCTACCAACACAATGTACTGTCAATCTTTTTAAAATCTTTGTTCATAAGCAAGGTAAAAATGGTATTTCCTTGTAGTTTTAATTTGTACTTCTCTTATGAATAAGGTTGGAAATGTTGGTTCAGTTCAGTTGCTCAGTCGTGTCCTGCTCTTTGAGACCCCATGGACTGCAGCATGCCAGGCTTCCCTGTCCATCTCCAACTCTCGGAGCTTACTCAAACTCATGTCCATTGAGTCGGTGATGCCATCCAACCATCTCATCCTCTGCCACCCCCTTCTCCTCTTGCCTTCAATCTTTCCCAGCATCAGGGTCTTTTCAAATGAGTCAGCTCTTTTCATGAGGTGGCCAAAGTATTGGAGTTTCAGCTTCAGCATCAGTCCTTCCAATGAATATTTAGAATGGATTTCCTTTAGGATGGACTGGTTGGATCTCCTTGCAGTCCAAGGGACTCTCAAGAGTCTTCCTCCTCAATACCACAGTTCAAAAGCATCAATTCTTTGGTGCTCAGCTTTCTTTCTAGTCCAACTCTCACATCCATACATGACTACTGGAAAAATCATAGCTTTGACTAGACAGACCTTTGTTGGCAAAGTCATGTCTCTGCTTTTTAATATGCTGTCTAGGTTGGTCATAGCTTTTCTTCCAAGGAGCAAGCGTCTTTTAATTTCATGGGTGCAGCCACCATCTGCAGTGATTTTGGTTCCCAAAATATGTTAAGGCTTTTTATTATTGCCAAACTGCCTGTTAGAAAGAGGTTTATCCCTATCACCCCCTAGAGGAACGCATAAGAATAATAATTTTATTAAATCCTCACCAGCAACTAGTGATTTTTCTTTTCATGTTTGCCAATTTGTTCAGTCAAATATGGAATCTTATTATTCTTACTTTAATCTATAATAATATTAGAGTTGAAAATTTTTTCATGTACTTATTGACCAGTTGTATTTCTGGTCAATTGTATTTCTTGTCACTAGCCTTTTCATACCTGCTGCCCAATTTTTCTACTATGGTAGATATATTTTTCTTTCTAATTAAAAAACTATAGTCTGCCTCAATCCTAGAGGCAGTAGAGGCATGTCTTTTGGAAAGTGCATTGTGTATGGAGAAATGGTGAGCATATGATTGTCTTCCTAGCAACAAATGAGTAGTGTTCCTGTCTTTTCTCCTCAGCTCCTGTTTTTCAGTGCCTACATCCTAATCTTTCAGGAAGAGGTGGGAGGGCAGTGTACTTTCCTGCTACACTTTCTCAACATCTCATTCTCAGTCATTTTTCCCCTTGCCATTGTGGGGTGTGTGACTGTGTGTTTTGTTCTCTATAAAAGGAAGCAGGGATATGGTCTTGCTCTGGCTGGCGACCTTGGTTCTAATCACTTGTACTGCAGCAGAACCAGGCCTTGTGCTCCCTTTTAAAATGAGAAAGTCTAAAGGATTTGTCATCTGAGATTTTGTTCTTGTGTAACTAAGCTTCTCAAGTGATATGAACTTAGCAGGAGCAGCAAAAGACAGGTCATGTGGTAATCCTTCATTCTTTTATGCATCCTGTTTGGGCAAACACACTTACTGGACACAGTGCATAACTGTGGAAGATATCAAGATAAATTAAATTATCTGCCTTGAAGGAGCTCTCAGTCTTGTGAGAGTTGAGTAGTATTTATGTCTTCTCTAGATTTACTGGGACAAACATAGAATAAGTGAAGACCCAGGAGAAATCACCAAGATTGCAGAGAAAATGTTCACTGTGCCCCCAGGTGAGAGTAGCTTCCTGATTGATTCATGCAACAAATATTTATTGAGTGAAATAATATATACTCAATACAGGAGGGGCAACTACCTCCTGTTTTAACAAGACACAGTAAGTAAGTGAGAATTTGGCAGATTTGTATGTTTCATAGCAGAAAAAAGTTGGGAGAATGCCCATTTGATATCTACTCTGTGAAATGAGGTCATCTACCCAGAGGGAGAATGGGGGAAATTGTAAGATTAGAGATTTGAAAAAAGTGGAAACGTTTTGTAGAGTATTGAAGCATAAGTTAACCAAAGAAATAGAGTAGGACTGCTGAGCAGTGTTAAGGGTCAATTGAGGTTAGTGATAAAGGATTTATACTGGCGCCAAGTTGCCCTGGGGAAAGACTTTCTGAGGAGCTCTTGGTTGCTACAGTGTAGTCACTGCCATATCAGCAGGGCCCTTGAGAAAGTGATTTTGGAGCCCAAAATATGTTAAGGTTTTTATTATTGTCAAACTGCCTTTTAGAAAGAGATTTATGCCTAGCACCCTTGAAAGGAACCAGGTCACTGCATAATATCTAAGGACTCAAACCTTTGCTTCTGTTTGTTTTGTTATGTTTTCTGTGTATCTGCATACATTCTGATATTCTGACTATAGAAACAATATTTGCTAATGTGGTAGGTTAACCTATGAAGATACTAGTTTATTCTCACTTTTCTCAAGGATAGCTAAAGAATTAGGTTAATTTTTCCCTTTGCCTCTTGTGAAAGGATAGCTAAGCCTTTGTATATGAAAGTCTAGGTTCTTTGTGTTCAGGAGCTGTCCTTGAAAAAAAACCCTCTGTGAATTGAGTCTCAACTGTTAGGAGCATTAAGTCAAATTCTTTTGTCTGTTGTGCATTCATCTTTCTATTATTGATTAATAAAAGGTCCTGTTTGGTAAATGTTTCATTCATTTTTGTGTTTTAATTTTGTTTTATGATGGGTTGTTGTTTTGACATATAGAAATTTTACGTTTTATGTCTTGTCTTTTATGATTTTTGATTTGTCTTTTGTTTAGAAAGGCCTTTCCCAACCCCATGCAAGAAGTTTTAAATATATGGCTATATTTTCTTTTAAACAACAACAAAAAAACTTTTGTTTTACATTTAAATCTTTAATCCATTTATATGGTTACTTCTGAAAATGTGTTGGGGAGTTTTAAATAGCTTTAATAAGGTGCTTTCTTGGAACTATTTTCATTTGGAAGTCACAAAAACATCGACAAAATCCAGCAATTATGCAACACAATGTTGCATTGTGTACAAGACAAAATAATTCCATATGTATTTTAAATATCAGTATAATAACACTTTTCTGTATTGAACTTTAATGAGATTTCCACCATGAGTTGACTTTAAATACTTTAATGTCCAAAATATTCTGTTAAGAAGTTTTATCTGTATCAGTACTAAAATTCAAATACCATGAACTCCAAGACCAATGGCAGTGCTGCCACTCTATTTGGTTTTGTCAAAGTCCCTTATAGCCTTTAGGACCAAGGCCATTCACCTACATTTGTTCAGTTTATAGCCCCAGTTCCTGCAGTAATTTATCATGTATCACAGACTCATTGCATGTACCTACAAATATTTAAGCATAACTGCTTGGGAACAAAAATTGAACTAAAGATAGAGGGAAAGATATTTAACTTCAAGAAGCAAGATTTTACTGAGCGAGGTGAAAACAAAGATAAAAGAAATGATATGATGTTAGTGCTTTCTGAGAGGTGGTTATGCCATCTAAAAATTTATGCACAAACAATTTCTGAGAGTTCAATATGTATTTATACATATAAAGATGTCATATATACATATTTTTAAATTTTTTGAATCAAAAAAGGAAAAAAAACTTGAATCAATTTGGAAATAATATTTATAAAATATGCATGTATGTATTTATAATCCCTACTTACTTAACATCTCACATAAAAGCATTTTTCATGTTATGGTACACTTTTCATAAACATAATTTTTATGACTATATTTCCTCATATGGAGGAACCATAATTCACTCAACTATTACTCTCTAAAGGTAGACATTTGAGCTGTTTTCAATATTCAAGAGTACCTTAAAAAGGTATAGGAATGTCTTTGTGCATAAATCTTCCTATATTCTGATTATTTCCTTAAAATAGATTTCTAGACATAGAATTACTGGATAGAAGTGTATAATATATATGTAGAATTGTTCTCCAGTTCTCCAAAAGGATTTTACCAACTCCACCCATCTCACCAGCAATGTCTGAGAGTGCCCATTTCCTTATACATGTAGAGGATTTAAAAAGTCAGGATCACTCACATTCAGCTTATTAAAAACAAACAAAAGTTAAATCTTGGCTCACCACCCCTTTCTTGCTCTTTCTATTCTCTCTCCTCCATACCAGAGTCTTCTGTGCTACTTCCCAGCCACCCAAGGTCTCTCACCGAGCTGTCCACCCAAGCCAGCCTTCCCGAGAAAACACTCGACTTTTCCTTCCTATCTCATCCCCACATCCAAATTCAAAACTCAATATCCTGCTTCAGCATGCCCTGGCCAGCAGATTGATCTTATATATTCATTACTGACAATGTAAATGATAATAAAGAGAAATATGTTAAGCCAAAAAAATGGTCCCCAAAAGCTATCCACATCAAATGACTAGAGTGTTTCCTGCTCTATTTGGAAAAGAGTCATTGCAGATGTCTATTGAATTAAGCAGAAGCAGATGTTTTTCTGGAACTCTCTTGCTTTTTTGATGATTCAATGGATGTTGGCAACTTGATCTCTGGTTCCTCTGCCTTTTCTAAATTCAGCTTGAACATCTGGAAGTTCATGGTTCATGTACTTTTGAAGCCTGGCTTGGAGAATTTGAACATTATTTTGCTAGCATGTGAGATGAGTGAAATTGTGTGGTAGTTTGAACATTCTTTGGCATTTCCCTTCTTTGGGATTGGAATGAAAACTGACCTTTTCCAGTCCTGTGGCCACTGCTGAGTTTTACAAATTTGCTGGCATATTGAGTGCAGCACTTTCACAGCAACATCTTTCATGATTTGAAACAGCTCAACTGGAATTCCATCACCTCCACTAGCTTTGTTCGTAGCGATGCTTTCCAAGGCCCACTTGACTTCACATTCCAGGATGTCTGGCTCTAGATAAGTGATTATCATGATTATCTGGGTCTTGGAGATCTTTTTTGTACAGTTCTTTTGTGTATCCTTGCCACCTCTTCTTAATATCTTCTGCTTCTGTTAGGTCCATACCGTTTCTGTCCTTTATTGTGCCTCTCTTTGCATGAAATATTCCCTTGGTATCTCTAATTTTCTTGAAGAGATCTCTAGTCTTTCCTATTCTATTGTTTTCCTCTATTTTTTTCCAGTAGTCATGTATGGATGTGATGGTTGGACTATAAAGAAAGCTGAGCACCAAAGAATTACTGCTTTTGAACTGTGGTGTTGGAAAAGATACTTGAGAGTCCCTTGGACTGAAAGAAGATCCAACCAGACAATCCTAAAGGAAATCAGTCTTGAATATTCATTAGAAGGACTGATGCTGAAGCTGAAACTCCAATACTTTGGCCACCTGATACAAAGAACTGACTCATTTGAAAAGCCCCTGATGCTGGGAAAGGTTGAAGGCAGGAGGATAAGGGGACGACAGAGGATGAGATGGTTGGATGGTATCACCGACTTGATGGACATGAGTTTGAGCAAACTCCAGAAGTTGGTGATGGACAGGGAGGCCTGGCAAGCTGCAGTCCATGGGGTCACAAAGAGTCGGACATGACCAAGCAACTGAACTGAACTGATTGAATTAAGAGTCTTAAAATGAGGAGAAGATACTTGGTATTCCAGTTGGCCCTAAATGCCATTTCCCTATAAAAGAGAGACAAAGAAATATCAGACACACAGAACTGGAGAAGACCATATGGAGTAGTCAAGCAGAGATTGGAGTGATGTAGCCACAAACTCTGCAATAGCAGCCAGCAACCACCAGAAGCTGGAAAAGGCAAAGAACAGATTCTCTCCTAGAGCTTCTAGAGGCATAATGGCGTTTCCCACACCTTCATTTTGGACTTCTGGCCTCCAGAACGCTGAGCGAATAAATTTCTCTCGTTTAAGTCACCATCTTTGTAGTGATTTGTTATAGCGATTACCAGAAATGAATACAGTGTATCATCCCGTTCTCTCAGTTAACACTAAGGGTGCACATTAGAACAAGACTGTATGAGGAAATGGAGGAGGAAATGGCAACCCGCTCCAGTATTCTTGTCTGGAAAATTCTATGGACAGAGGAGCTTAGTGGGCTACAGTCCACCTGCTCTCAAAGAGTCGGACATGACGGAGCACGCATATGGGAGGAAAAGATAGCGTAGGTCATTACATAACCACCAGGTGGCACTACGTGCAGGGGATAGCAAGAAAACACGTTCTGCTGCTGCGTGTTCTCTTTTTTCCTTTCCTCGCTGCAACTCAAGGACTCCGATCTTTTTTTGATCGTGAATAGCTGCAGGCTTGGGCCTTGGGTATCCAGGGGTACTTTAGATTATAGAGATTAGGTTGGGCACGTCAGGGGATGGTAAGCAATGAAATGAAATCTATCTTTTCAGTTCAGTTCAGTCGCTCAGTCGTGTCCAACTATTTGTGGCCCCATGAATTGCAGCACGCCAGGCCTCCCCGTCCATCACCAACTCCCGGAGTTCACTCAAACTCACGTCCATCGAGTCAGTGATGCCATCCAGCCATCTCATCCTCTGTCGTCCCCTTCTCCTCCTGCCCCCAATCCCTCCCGGCATCAGAGTCTTTTCCAATGAGTCAACTCTTCGCATGAGGTAGCCAAAGTATTGGAGTTTCAGCTTTAGCGTCATTCCTTCCAAAGAACACCCAGGACTGATCTCCTTTAGAATGGACTGGTTGGATCTCCTTGCAGTCCAAGAGACTCTCAAGAATCTTCTCCAACACCGCAGTTCAAAAGCATCAATTCTTTGGTGCTCAGCTTTCTTCACAGTCCAACTCTCACATCATACATGACTAATGGAAAAACCATGGCCTTGACTAGACGGACATTTGTTGGCAAAGTAATGTCTCTGCTTTCGAATATGCTATCTAGGTTGGTAATAAATTTCCTTCCAAGGAGTAAGCATCTTTTAATTTCATGGCTGCAATCACCATCGGCAGAGATACTCTACAAATCTTGAAGTACCATTAAAGCAGAGCTGTATCCTTTGAGGGAGACAACCTAGGTATCCCTTTGAGATGACCTTTAGTAAATGGTGAACTGTACAGAGCTGGTGGCCTCTATATTTCTAGCTGCTCCTCTTTAGTAAGCGCATCCTCAGACACACATTGCTCTTTCTGCTCCAGGTCCTTCAGTAATGAGGAAGGTGCATTTCTTAGCTAACATCTATAAGCCAGGCATCCTCCTAAGACCTTCTACCCATTGTTTTATTCAGTCTTTGAAACAGCTTAGAAAAAAAAACTATTATAATTAACCTGATTTTTACAAAGTGGAAAATTGAGGTTTAGAGAGGTTGAATAATAGAATTACAGTTCCTAAGTGGTGGAGTCAAGCCTCAAACCTTGGTCATTTGATATTAATTGCCATTCCTTAATGCTACTCAGATTCTGATCATCTTTCTCTTCTCTAATTAACTTAGCATTTACTGTCTGTATCACTCATTTGACTAGCATTTTAATTTTGTTACATAAATATATGTTATCTCCTGATTAAGTTGCAAGCTCCATTAACCTAGGGATTACAATTTAAGCTGTGTTTGCAGCCCACACAACATTTGAGGTAGTGAGCCTTAAAGTTGTAGCTTTTCAAAAATGCTCAACATTTATCATCTTGGGAAATAGTTCCCACAGTTAGAACCCTGGTCTGTGCCACTTTGTTTAATGATTTTCAATTTAGAAAGATTCCATTGAGAACTTTATTTCGAAGCTACAAAAATTGTTAGGACTGGACTCAGAACCACCATAATCCACAATAGCTTTATCTTATTCTTCCTAAATGTTTTGGGATGCAATACACCACCTAGGACAGGCTTAAATTCCTCCTAGAGGTACTATTTTAAAAAATCAAAGATAATTGTAGTAAGTGACATTATTGGGTCAGTGTCATCTTCTTAATCTGCCAACAAACCTTTATAGCAGTGTCCAGACACATCTGCAAATATGTGTTTATAGTTCCCAAGTTAATAGATCCTCTATACTGTTCTCATTTTTCCATTTAATATCTGCATTTTCTTAGGCTAATTTTAACTCAAGTTGTTTACTATTTTAAATGAACACATATATAGCTTCCAGAACCCTTTTTTCGCTTCAACAATTAGAATGAATGTTATTTTAGACATAGTAATTTAATCTACCCAATGATGAAGAAGAGTCTTTCTAGGAGTCTATGAACAATTCTATTATTTTCATGCTTAAAAATATATCCTCACTATATTATCTTTTATCTTAAAACTCATATCTATTTTGTACTCATAATTTATTTGAATTTCACTGTACCTATATATTAAGGGTTTCCCAAGTGGCACTAGTTGTAAAAAACATGCCTGTCAATGCAGGAGACATAAGAGATGCAGGTTCAATCCCTGGGTCGGGAAAATCCCATGGAGGATAGAGGAGCCTAGTGGCCTATTGTCCATCGGGTTGCAAAGAGTCAGACATGACTGAAGTGACTTAGCACACACGCCCTTACCTATATATTATTCTTGCAGTTTTTCCCCTGCCTTAATGATATATAGCTGACATAATATTGTGTATGTTTAAGGTGTACAATGTGTTAATTTGATACTTTATATACTGTAAAATTATTACCATCGTAGCATTCTTTTTAATGGCCTTTGGCAAAAGCAATACAATATTGACCTACCTTCATATTTATTGGTAGAATGATTAGGGTACACTTGTTTAGTGGGCTACCCATCACAGTTATCAAGTAAGATCATAGGTATGAAAGTGCTTTGGAAACAGTAATCAACAACACATGTAAAATTATAGTACTGTTACTGTTATTTTTTTTTTTGAGAAATATCACAAGAAGAGAAATCCAAAGAATATGTAATGATTACATTTTGGTCACTGTGTAACCTAAGAGGAGTTAATATTTGAAGATAGAAGAACCTTCCCAGAGCTTCCTCAATGTAAATAATTTCTTAACCCAGTGCTTTTCAAGCTTTTATGTGCATAAGAATCTTCTGGAGATCTTGTTGACATGCAGATTCTGGTTCAGTAGGTCTGGGATAGGCCTGAGAGTCTGCATTTCTGACAAGCTACAGGGGGTTGTTCATGCTTCTGATCTCTGGACTACACTGTGCATGCCAAGGAATAATTTTGGCTTTGCCTCTTAAACCCAATCATTAATCCTATTATTAAGGGCAAATGTGTTTTTACAAAGAAACATATATTCAGTAGGTGGAGACATTATCCTTTTCCCATAAACACAGAGCTGGCACTTAAACTCTGATTTAGAAGATAAGTTTAAAAATCATTCAAGCCCATATAAATAATTTGAAACAGATTTCTATCCCTTTTTTCAGTATCTGTAGGGAAAAATCTTTCAGATCTTTCTAACAAATTAAGATTAATATATTTCTAGCTTTACTGGTAGAAACATTTCTCTTCCTCTCATCTAAATTTTTTTCTATTCCAAGTTAAACCTCTTGTTACTCCGAATTAACTATGTCATTGTTTGCAAATATCTTTTTTTATATAATCAGAGCTCCAATGACTTCATTTTAAAATGCCTATGTGTGTGTGCTAAGTTGCTTCAGTCATGTCCAACTCTGTGCAACCCCATGGACTGTAGCTTGCCAGGCTCCTCTGTCCATGGGATTCTCCAGGCAAGAATACTGGAGTGGGTTGCTGTGCCCTTCTCCAGGGGATCTTCCAAAACTAGGTGTCAAACCAGAGTGTCTTACATCTTCTGTATTGGCGGGCTGGTTCTTTACCACTATCGCCACCTAGGAAGCCCAAAATGCCTATAGTTATAGTAATTTAGTTTAGGAAATGAATTTCCCTGTACCCCAGCTAGTCAAGGCTATGGTTTTTCCAGTGTTCATGTATGGATGTGAGAGTTGGACTGTGAAGAAAGCTGAGTGCGAAAGAATTGATGCTTTTTAACTGTGGTGTTGGAGAAGACTCTTGAGAGTCCCTTGGACTGCAAGGAGATCCAACCATCCTAAAGAAGATCAGTCCTGGGTGTTCATTGGAGGGACTGATGCTGAAGTTGAAACTCCAATATTTTGGCCACCTCATGCGAAGAGTTGACTCATTGGAAAAGACTCTGATGCCGGGAGGGATTGGGGGCAGGAGGAGAAGGGGACGACAGAGGATGAGATGGCTGGATGGCATCACTGACTCGATGGATGTGAGTCTGAGTGAACTCCGGGAGTTGGTGATGGACAGGGAGGCCTGGTGTGCTGTGGTTCATGGGGTCGCAAAGAGTCAGATATGACTGAGTGACTGAACTGAACTGAACTGAACTGAACAGCTAAGTAAATATTTGATACATGTAAAGACATAATGCAAACCTTTGTATAACATGCATGCCTTGAGTTACTACCCCAGTCCTATCTAAGATTAAAACAACAAAAAATGACAACAGCATTTAATCTGTGGTAGTGATGGTATTTTTTTTTAATACAGAAGACAATTCCATTTATTTTTTTAGATGACCTCAAAGACTGATGAGATAGTTTCATTCAAAGAAATAATCATCCATTTACT
Source organism: Capra hircus (assembly GCF_001704415.2). Lineage (NCBI taxonomy): Eukaryota > Metazoa > Chordata > Mammalia > Artiodactyla > Bovidae > Capra > Capra hircus. The sequence continues at coordinate 3,361,653 of NW_017189516.1, read as the reverse complement.
GGATTAAATAATATGTTCTGTGGGAAAATACCTGCTGTTTTCCTATTTGGAGATTTAAGTTGTAAGAAACCAATCCTATGCACCTGGCTGATAGTCATAAGCAGGGCGGGTGTCATGGCCATGTGCAGTCACATAGGGCCCCACACTCAGAAGGTCCCTATACTTGGTTCAATGCTCTGCCATCTCTGTCTTGAAATTCTGAACATTTTTGGACAAGTGATCACACATTTTCACACTAGGCCCTGAACTTATGTAGCTGATTCCAAGTATATGGGTAAACACTGCCGTTCATCTACTTACCTAGAATATGTGTATAAAATTTAGTCTCTGTTCCAGCATGGTTGCCTCATCATTTCAGAAATGAAACCAGTTCAAGGTATTAATTATTCACCTTTCCTTCTAAGAAAGATTACACACATATGCACCAATGTGTACTTTCCTACTAGGCTACAGTCATCACCCTGTTCATGGTATTGTGTCTCTCATATCACACACTATAATTTCAAGGAATCCTATACTGTCATTGATTGGCATGCTGCCCAATTATCTCGGTTTGCCTGTCATTTTCACTTATTAATTTCACAGCAAGGATAATATATAGAGATATTTTTGCTTTATTTTTCTTGCTGTGTAAGAATCAGGAAGAATAAGAGAAATATAGCTCTCCCTATCCAAAGGGAACATGCTCCTATACCTGTTGAAGTTGTCTGAATACAACCTCTCTTCCTGTCATATTTCATTGAGTCATGCCACTGTGTGTGTGTGTGAGTGTGTGAGTGTGTGAGTGTGTGTGTGTGTGTGTGTGTGTGTGTGTGTGTGTGTGTGTGTGATGGGGAGAGAGCAGGGCATCAAAGCAGCCAGAGAGGTAAAGGTTACTAAAGACCAGGAAAATAACAGAAGTCTACTTGCTGTTTCCTTGAGTAGAAGGATTCAAGACATAGTCCATATCCATGGAAGTGAGTGGCTATGCCCAATTTAAGGGGGAAAAAATGCATTGTTAAACACAGCCCAGAGGCAGCATTGTCCTCATATTCCAGGGATCTGACTTGGACAATGGGCATATAAGGGATAATCAATGTGGGCCAAAGACTGGAGGAATTGTCCCCCTTTTTCTTCAGGATGCAAAAAGTTGTTATGTTTTACTCCTCCTGAGCACTTCTTTTCTTTCTTTCTTTCTTTTTAAATTTATTTATTATTATTATTTTTTTACTTTACAATATTGTATTGGTTTTGCCATACATCAACATGAATCCACCACAGGTGTACACGTGTTCCCCATCCTGACCTCCCCTTCCACCTCCCTCCCCATAGCATCCTTCTGGGTCATCCCAGTGCACCAGCCCCAAGCATCCTATATCATGCATCAAACTTGGACTGGTGATTTGTTTCACATATGATATTATACATGTTTCAATGCCATTCTCTCATATCATCCCACCCTAGCCCTCTCCCACAGAGTCTAAAAGACTGTTCTATACATCTGTGTCTCTTTTGCTGTCTTGCATATAGGGTTAGCATTACCATCTTTCTAAATTCCATATATATGCATTAGTATACTGTATTGGTGTTTTTCTTTCTGGCTTACTTCACTTTGTATAATAGGCTCCAACTTCATCCACCTCATTAGAACTGATTCAAATGTATTCTTTTTAATGGCTGAGTAATACTCCATTGTGTATATGTACCACAGCTTTCTTATCCATTCGTCTGCTGATGGACATCTAGGTTGCTTCCATGCCCTGGCTATTATACACAGTGCTGCGATGAACATTGCACGTGTACAATGTGCACATGTCTCTTTCAATTCTGGTTTCCTCGGTGTGTATGCCCAGCAGTGGGATTGCTGGGTCATAAAGCAGTTCTATTTCCAGTTTTTTAAGGAATCTCCACACTGTTCTCCATAGTGGCTGTACTAGTTTGCATTCCCACCAACAGTGTAAGAGGGTTCCCTTTTCTCCACAGCCTCTCCAGCATTTATTGCTTGTAGACTTTTGGATAGCAGCCATTCTGACTGGCATGAAATGGTACCTCATTGTGGTTTTGATTTGCATTTCTCTGTTAAGGAGTGATGTTGAACATTTTTTCATGTGTTTGTTAGCCATCTGTATGTCTTCTTTGGAGAAATGTCTGTTTAGTTCTTTGGCCCATTTTTTTGATTGGGTCATTCATTTTTCTAGAATTGAGCTGCAGGAGTTGCTTGTATATTTTTGAGATTAATCCTTTGTCAGTTGCTTCATTTGCTATTGTTTTCTCCCATTCTGAGGGCTGTCTTTTCACCTTGCTTATAGTTTCCTTTGTTGCTGAGCACTTCTTTTCTACAAAAGTCTTCCACCAACTTTTTCTTTCTTTCTTTCTTTCTTTTTTGCCTTATGCAAGAACATGAGGGGTTAGTGGGTGAGAGGGAGGAACCCATAATTTCTAAGGTAGACTTTTCCACGAATCTAGTAGAACAGGGCCTTAAAATCAGATATCTTTTGATTTTTTAAAAATTAAGTAATGTGCTATTTCTTGCATGCCTTATAAGGCAGTTGTAAATTATTTCTTGCAACAGTGTAATATTTAACCCACAAACATCCAGCTGATGACTCACAATTTCCCATGCAAATGCCTTTGGATTTTTCCATAACAGTTTAACCAAAGTCCTGTCCGAAACATGCTGCTGACCTCCCTTCACATAGGGACGTCATTTCTATACAGAGAGATCTGGCAAGGGCCCACTGAGGTAAACATTTGACTACCCCAGCTGCTAAAGATTCTGCCTGTCAGGGTCTTTTTTTCCTCAACAAACTCTTCCTAGAGTCTTGGGGATAAAGGAGGACTGGAGAAGGAAGCCAGTCATAAAGACCAAGTCCTTGTGGAGAGACAATCAGAAGAGAGCCATGTTGGTACCCTACTCATCTGGTATAGACTGAGCTCTAGATCTCTATGGCCCCTCTTGCTCCACGAATTTATAGCACTTTTCCTATAAGAAATTCCCTTCTACAGGAATTTGTAGCACTTTTGCCTACTACCAGAGCCATGGCCCCTATGCTGGGTGTTGCTCCCTATAAACATTGCCTGCTATAGGACACTGGTGCGTCTGAAAGATGAACCCATTGGGAATACAACCCAGTCTAAGAATGGCTACCAAAAACTGCTTGGTCTATGAAGTCTGATTTTATCACAGCTAGGTGATAGTTTCTGCAACCCTCATTGTGCTGCTAGATCAAGGCTGCTTCCCTTTGAGTAAATCAGTGGAATCAAACTAGGACTCTTCTAACTCTTGGGCTCTGACTTAAACAGAAGCTGGCCTTTGGAATTTCATGCCCTAACAGAGAATACACCAGAATCCTCTTTTTTGCTTTTATTGAAGCCTGTGTGGTGTTTCTGTTCTTATAGGTTCTTGGAAGAAGTGCAGTTCAATCTATCATGACAGGAACTGATTTGGATAAACTAGATGAACAATGTTCTCAAGTACATATGAGGGCCCTGCTTGTCCTCAGAAATCCTAGTGCTTTGTCTCCCAAGCTTCCCCTTAATAAAACAAGAATACTTTCCAGATATCCAATACTCTAATATTGGGATTACTTCCTTTAACAACATTCCTGAAGCTTCCTCAAGCAGCTTCCTTCACTCTTCCAGTTGCCTGATGGACATTAGCCAAATAACAGTCATAAGCAGCCTTCTCCCTGCAGAGCAGTTATGTTCAGTCACACTCATAGCCTGTACACACCTTAGGCAACATTGGATTTGAAGTCACAAAGACTTCCCGTCACTGGGCCACAATTAATTGTGTGTTGTCTTTCTCCACAGATTTGTTGCCCAATGCATTTCTAATGTGAGCCCAGATGAGTGGCCTCTCCTGGGCACTGTCTGACCAGGTGATAAATGTCTGCCTGTTCACAAGTTTCCTGAGTTGGTGGTAGCTGGATAACTTATAGTTCAGGATCTCTTCCAGGAAGATCAAGATGATGACATCTTCATGCTCATAGAACATCTTGATGCTGGCCAACTGTACTTCAAGCCAGCACCATTCACTGTGCAGGTAGTGGTTACTCACCACACACAAAGTTTTCCGGCTGGTGTCAATGGCATTCTGGATGTTCTCAAAGATATCTGTGCCTGGCTCAAAGTCTCAGTGGTGAAGGCAGAGCTTAAAGGTAGGCTGGCCAACTTCTTTTAGGGCTGGAACAAGCTCTTCATATACCCACTGCTCATCAGTGGCAGTGAAAGAAACAAAGGCATTATAGATGAACTCCTTCTTTGTCCAGTGCCACTTGGCCAGGTACTAGGCTCTAACTATGTAGAGCCCATACCGTAGAGATGGAACCACCTTGTCAATGAACCAAGAGAAGATCATGGTTGTAAGGATCAGACTGAAGGAGCAGAAGAAGCAAATTTTTCCAGATCAACAGTACACATAGAATCATCAAATCTATCAACAAATTTTTGATATTTGGCTGTTGACAGGTGTAGCTCTGGAGGTAAGGGGTATGGACATTTGCTGTGTTTATTGACCAATTCTTGAACCATGCATTGTCACAGCTGCACTGAAGTTTATTCCAATAGATATCAAAGTACTTCAGAGATTTCAGATTCTCCAGATGACTTTGATTAATGACCCTTAGGTTGTTGAATCTTAAAGAGAAGATCTGAAGGCTTTCTAAGGCAGAGAATATGCCAGGAGTCAGTGACTCTAAGTTGTTGTTTTCCAGGCACAGTATTTTTAGTCTTTTGAGTTTTTGGAATATCAGTCTCCAGATTTTGTTCCTGAGATATCCAACTTTGTGAGATTAATCAGGGAGTCAGATTGAAGGTGGTCTAGGAATACAATGGGATTTTCCCCTAGGAGTAGCTCCTGCAGGTCATTCAGCCCTTGGAAGAAGTTGGTTGGAACAACTTGAATCCCATGTATTTGTCCTTCTAGGTTGAGTTGTTTCAAAGACTTGAGGTTCATAAATGGATGAAATGGCAAGGTCCTAGTGGTTTAATAAGTGATTTTATTAAAACTGAGATTCAAAACTTCTAGATTTTCCAGGCCCAAGAAAAGGCCAGCTTGAAAACTTGACAAGATATTGTATGCCAAGTCGAGTTAATAGAGGTGATTGAGGCCATGTGCAGTCACATAGGGCCCCACACTCAGAAGGTCCCTATACTTGGTTCAATGCTCTGCCATCTCTGTCTTGAAATTCTGAACATTTTTGGACAAGTGATCACACATTTTCACACTAGGCCCTGAACTTATGTAGCTGATTCCAAGTATATGGGTAAACACTGCCGTTCATCTACTTACCTAGAATATGTGTATAAAATTTAGTCTCTGTTCCAGCATGGTTGCCTCATCATTTCAGAAATGAAACCAGTTCAAGGTATTAATTATTCACCTTTCCTTCTAAGAAAGATTACACACATATGCACCAATGTGTACTTTCCTACTAGGCTACAGTCATCACCCTGTTCATGGTATTGTGTCTCTCATATCACACACTATAATTTCAAGGAATCCTATACTGTCATTGATTGGCATGCTGCCCAATTATCTCGGTTTGCCTGTCATTTTCACTTATTAATTTCACAGCAAGGATAATATATAGAGATATTTTTGCTTTATTTTTCTTGCTGTGTAAGAATCAGGAAGAATAAGAGAAATATAGCTCAGGTGGTTCTGGGAGAGAATGAGAACTTGGAGCTTCTTCAGAAATTGAAAGGTTTTGTGTTTCAGGGTCCGAATATTGTTGTATTCAAGATTTAAACTCTTTAAATTTGGAAATTGAGCAAAGCAGTATTTGTCAATTTTTACTATCCAGCACCCAGCCAAATTGAGCTCCTTTAATGAATACAGCCCATAAAAGGGGATACTATTGAGTTCTGTGATGGAATTTCTAGAGAGAAAGAGTGATTGTAAGTACCTCAAGGGTGAAAATGCAAAATCTGGAAAGTTTTTAAACTTGCTGTGGCTCAGGTCTAGAGCTCTCAAGTTTTCGAGGGCATTCCAGGTCCTGTCGCTAACAAAGGAAAGTTGACGCTTGTTTAGATTCAGCCTTTGGAAGCTGGGTATAGCATCAAACTCACTGTCATTGAGGTGAACCAGATCATTGCTTTGGCTCAGGTCAAGGGATAAAAGCCTGGTACAGTTGTCAAGGTGCTTTATGCTCCCTGCATTAATGGCATTTTTCCTAAAAACCAAAGCCTTCAATATAGGTAACTTCTGGAGGAGGCAACCTCTGGAGGAGGTTTAAGTGACTACCTCTAAACTTCTGGTTACTAAGATCCATTTCACTTAGATTCTGTAGGTGTTTGGCTGGAAGCATCTCTAGTTTCACCAGTGTTCCACTCAGATTCAAGCTCCTCAGTTGGGGCAGAGTTTCCAGATCCACATTCAGAATGACTCAATGGATCCAGAGTGGTCAGATTAGGCAGTGGACAGGGCAGAGAAGTTTAATTCTGTTAGTTTGTTCCCCTGCATCCCCAGCTGGGTCAGGGAGACCAATGATCTGGGGCTGTGATCCAAGGATCAAGGCTGTTGTTAGTAAGATCAAGGTATTCCAGGTGCAGCAGATGCTGGACTGCTTCAAGAATATTGGAAAAATCAGTAATAAAATTTTGAGATAAACTTAAATGTTTCAATTTGACCAGAGGGACAAAAGCATTTTTATGAATATGGGTGATCTGATTGTGACTCAGGAGCAAAGTTTCCAAGTTGGACAGGCCCTCAAAGGAGTAGTTCACAGTTTGAATCTTATTTTCCACTAAATTCAAAAGGGTTAGACTTTCTAGTCCCCAAAATGCCCTCTCATCGATCTTCCAAATGAAATTCCATTGCAATCGCAAGTCCACCAGAGCAGACAAATTAGTGAAGCAGTAGGGAGGAAGGACCTGAATTTGGTTCTGTGTCAGTTTGAGGTGAGTAGTGTATCCAGGGATGTCATGAATGGCATCTGTTAAGTTGGTGATCTTCTTCCAAATGAAGAACACATGGTGAATGTCCAATTAATACTGTGTGCATTTGCTGAACCCATATGTCTCTGCCAAAGACAGCAAAGAAAACCCAATTAAAATGAGCCAGAATGATTGAGGAGGCAGTAGGTTCTCTAAACCCATCTTGTCAGCCCCAGACCTCAGAGTTACTATTAAGAAAAAATCCCTTCATATGTATGACACTCATTTTTGAAGGAATGGTCCTTCCATTTCAATTTGCTACAAAGAAAAACGGAAAGTTATTTAGTTTACATTTCTCTCTTCTAATAAATACTTCATAGCTGCTTCAGGAAAACTAAAAAAACAATGTCCCAAAGTTAAATTCAGAAACAAATCAAATTCCAAAGCAATCTCTGTATAGATCATAAAAAACCAGTGTTATTTTTCCTGTAATCAAAGTTGTTAGCACATGGAGGCAGAGAAGGCAATTACACACTTGATTTAATTTAGAGAATTAAGATGCACTCCAGCCCTACTCTCACCCCTACACAATAAATTACCCACTGACTGTTTGCACTGATACCTGAGATTCCACAACTGGAGATGTCCAGGTAAAAGATAATCATCATGGTAGGGGGAAAAAAACAAGACTTACAGGTTCAGTCAGTTCACTTCAGTCTCTCAGTCATATCCGACTCTTTGCGACCCTATGAATCACAGCACGCCAGGCCTCCCTGTCCATCACCAACTCCTGGAGTTCACTCAGACTCGTGTCCATCGAGTCAGTGATGCCATCCAGGCATCTCATCCTCGGTCGTCCCCTTCTCCTCCTGCCCCCAATCCCTCCCAGCATCAGAATCTTTTCCAATGAGTCAACTCTTCGCATGAGGTGGCCAAAGTACTGGAGTTTCAGCTTCAGTATCATTCCTTCCAAAGAACACCCAGGACCGATCTCCTTCAGAATGGACTGGTTGGATCTCCTTGCAGTCCAAGGGACTCTCAAGAGTCTTCTCCAACACCACAGTTCAAAAGCATCAATTCTTCGGTGCTCAGCCTTCTTCACAGTCCAACTCTCACATCCATACATGACCACAGGAAAAACCATAGCCTCAACTAGACGGACCTTTGTTAGCAAAGTAATGTCTCTGCGTTGGAATATGCTATCTAGGTTGGTCATAACTTTTCTTCCAAGGAGTAAGCGTCTTTTAATTTCATGGCTGCAATCACCATCTGCAGTGATTTTGGAGCCCCCCAAAATAAAGTCTAACACTGTTTCCACTGTTTCCCCATCTATTTCCCATGAAGTGATGGGACCAGATGCCATGATCTTCGTTTTCTGAATGTTGAGCTTTAAGCCAGCTTTTTCACTCTCCTCTTCCACTTTCATCAAGAGGCTTCTTAGTTCCTCTTCACTTTCTGCCATAAGGGTGGTGTCATCTGCATATTTGAGGTTATTGATATTTCTCCCGGCAGTCTTGATTCCAGCTTGTGTTTCTTCCAGCCCAGCGTTTCTCATGATGTACTCTGCATATAAGTTAAATAAGCAGGGTGACAATATACAGCCTTGACATACTCCTTTTCCTATTTGGAACCAGTCTGTTGTTCCATGTCCAGTTCTAACTGTTGCTTCCTGGCCTGCATACAGATTTCTCAAGAGTTTTACAGGTTACCTCTATCTTAATGTGAATGAATGCAGAGTCTGCTTTAAAGCCACTTATTTCACCACAATTTACATCTCTTAGGCAATCATATTCATTATGAGGATATGGTATTTCTGGTAAGCAGGAAAAATAAAAGCACAATAAGCATAGATCTGTCAGTCTACTTTCTGATGTGTGCTGCCCAGTGTTTCCCTACTCTTGTCTCCCAGTTTCAACCTGTTTGTTCTCAGTCATTTGTGGTAATGTATTGGAAAGAGGACCAGACCAGACATGGACTGCAATCTGTGCCCTTTGACGAATTACTTAACCTCTCTGAACATGTTTCCTTATCCAAACAATGGGCTAATAGTACCTATTCACTCATAACAATGTATAGATTCAATGAGACAATTTAAAGTGCCCAGCTTGATGCCTAGTACACTGTGGAGCTCAAAAAAGATCATTTCCTTCTTTTTACTTTAACTCTAGGCCAACATTAGTATACCATCTCTGTGTGGATTTTCTAGCTCTTGTCTCAAGAGCACTGGTAGCCACAAAGGAAGAAGAGAAGCAGTATAGTTGAGTTCGGTATATAACTTATAAAATGGAAATTTTTTGGATTGGTATATTTATAATTATGATGGTATTACAGTGAATAGAATCACAAAATATGACTTTGAAAAGCTTTTATAAGTAAAGTAAGCCATTTGCTGAAGTCTGTAATATTAAGATTCTCAAGACTACTGCATAAGAGGGGCCATTGGCTCACATCAGTAACACTTGGTATTATTTATTTCTATAATTTTTGCAATTCTGGTGATATTAGTGATATAATTTTGTCTTTTACTAACATATTTCTGAATATTTGTGATTTTGAAAATCTTTCCATATATTTAGGGTTTCCCAAGTGGCTCAGCAGTAAAGAATCTGCCTTCAATGCAGGAAACGCAGGGGACACAGGAGATGCAGATTCGATTCCTGCATCAGGAAGATCCCCTGGAGAAGGAAATGGCCACTAACTCCAGGTTTCTTGCCTGGAGAGTTCATGGACAGCGGAGCCTGGTGGGCTATATTCCATGGGGTTGCAAAGAGTCAGACATGACTGAGCAACTAAATAACAACAAGATGCTAATTCCTTGTTGGCTGTAATAGTTTAGATATCATCTATATGTCATTTATCACTTAATTAACATTGTCTATGATATTTTTTTATGATATTCTTAATGACCAGAAAATTTTAATGATAATATGGTAAAAGCCATCAAATTTTTGCTTTGTGATTTTGCTTTAAAAAAAAAAAAAGCTTTTGCCTCCTTAGATTACAATAGGAGCTTACCTTAGATTACAATAGGAGCTTTACTGCTGGGAGCCATCTTTAGGAATTCCACCCATGACAAGGTCATGTGGCAGAGCTCTGATGGCAAGGCTAATCAGACCTCAGGTTTTCCCCCTGGAATTTCCTGAGCATCCACCCCCCAAAAAATAAGAATCTGCCTGCTTTTCCACTCTTCTGACATTCTCTGGAAAAAGTCAATTCAGGGCTTTAGTCTTCTGCATTTGAAAGAGTGTTTCAATCCAAAAACCCCTCTGATGGCTTTCTAGCCTGCCTGCAGGACTCGTACAGCTGCGCATGTGATTGTTTGAGGCCTCCTGACCGCAGGAGGCACAGGAAGCTTAAAACATCCTAGGAATGTAGGGGCTTCCGAAGAGTCAAAATCATTAGACTATGACTGATTAAAGGTTTCATTTGTTGAGCCAATACTTGCTGCCAAATTTTCATATCCTTTATTTTTAGATATAGTTGGTATATAGAAAAACAAGTAGTAGACCTGGTATTAGCAACATTAGATCTTTGAGTTAAGTACCTTCTTTGTTATAACCCACTGTGCCTTTGTTCTATAGAGATGTAACTTTAGCGCTTTAAGGAGATGTAGATTAAAGAAAAACACTTCAGGGGAAACGAAATTAACATTCATTAAGGAAGAGAGCCAAAAAGTGTTAACAAGCCTCTTGGCCAGAAGATAATGTAAATCACCTGAGACCTTTTGTATACAAAATGATATACAGAAAGAGTCTGGGCTGCGAACACTACATAATTTTGTGTTACCCATTGATCTCCCTGTTTTATCAAAAGTATAAAAGGCCTTCTGAACAATAAAGGATTGGACCAGTTTCCCGAACTAGTCTCTCGGCCTGGTTTCTTGGGAATCTGGCTCCCCCTGTGTCTCTCTCTCTCTTCTTCTCTCCCTTTCCTTCCCTCTGCTCTTTACTTTAACTTCAGGCTGAATTTCCACCTGGGGAGCAGAGGCCTGCCAAGTCTACTTACTTGCCCTGGCTGTTAAGACCCGCGCGAAAGGGAGCCTAAGGCGAGGCACCCTTAGATATTCAAGCGAGCGCTGGTGGCCCAACGTAGATGGTGCAAATTCCTTGTCTGGAATTTTATTGGTCTTCCGCGTAATCCAAGCTATTCAGCCCTCTTCCTCCACTTAATTCTCCTACTACACTATTGTTTCTTAATCTAATCTTATATTAATAAATAAACAAGTCTTTCCACGCCAGCGCCGTCCACCCTTCGAATTCCCTGGATCCACTGGGGCTGGACCCCGGCACTTTACCTTTCCCATTTACATCTAATCCATCTAAATTGCAGTTTTGCATATTGTATAAAGGACTTCCCTGTTGGCTCAGATGGTAAAAGCATCTGTCTACAATGCGGGAGACCTGGGTTCGATCCCTGGGTCGGGAAGATCCCCTGGAGAGGGAAATGGCAATCCACTCCAGTACTATTGCCTGGAAAATCCCATGGACAGAGGAGCTTGGTAGGCTACAGTCCATGGGGTCGCAAAGAGCTGGACACGACTGAACGACTTCACTTAAGGTACAGGGATAGAACCTAGGTCTCCTGCATTGTAGGCAGATTCTTGACCATCTGAGCCACCAGGGAAGCCCCCAAATTAACAAAGTAGCTCACAAAAATGGAAAAAAAAATCAGTTGTGTTTCTAATGTTTTTAGGGCTATCTTTATCATATATCACTAAGGTACAGGGATAGAGCCTAGTCGCCTGCATTGTAGGCAGATTCTTTACCATCTGAGCCACCAGAGAAGCCCTCGAATTAACAAAGTAGCTCACAAAAACTGAAAAAAAAAATCAGTTGTGTTTCTGATGTTTTTCGGGGTATCTTTATCATATATCAAATTACCCTACACAGGTGAATGTATTTCTGAGCTCACTTTTCTGTTCCTTTGTTTACTTATGAGTTCCTATAAGAAAGGTACCATGCTATTTTATTACCATGGCCTTAAAGTGTATCTTAATATCTATTAGAGTGAATCCTTTCTTACTGCTTTTCTTTGTCAAGTTGATTTTCAAAGTGATTATTCATGAATTTTTTTCACTATAAATGTGATAAAGTTTCCCAAAGTTCTGCTGGCATTCGATTTGAGACTGCACTGAATTTGCAAGTTAATGTGAGATGAATTGGTGCAATTGCTATGTTAAATCACCCCAAATATAGACATGGAATGTTTTCATTTAGTCAAAACTTCCTGTATATTTTTAAAAAGTTTTAAAATATTCTCTGTAAAATTTTGTGTCTCTGTGTTAGAGTATTTCCTAGACACTTTTAGATTTTATTATTTTGGGAAATATCTTATTTTTCTTATTTAATTTTCTAGTTAGGAATAGCAAGAGTACCATAAGTTTTTTTTAATATAAATTTATTTCTTTTAATTGGAGGCTAATTACTTTAAAATTTTTAGTGTTTTTTTAGTTTAAATTTTTAAATTGTTGATCATAAGCAGAGAGGGTTTCCCTGGTGGCTCAGATGGTAAAGAATCTGCCTGCAATGTGGGAGACATGGGTTTGATCCCTGAGTTGGGAAGATTCCCTGGAGGAGGGCATGGCAACCCACTCCAGTATTCTTGCCTGGAGAATCCTCATGGACAGAGGAGCCTGGCGGGCTACAGTCCATGGGGTTGCAAAGAGTAGGACATGACTGAGCGACTAAGCATAGCACAGCATAAGCATAAAAAGCTTTCTGAACTTTTATTAGTTTTAAAAATGTGACCATTGGGCTTTACTGATGGCTCAGTGGTAAAAAATTTGCCTGCCAATGCAGGGAACTCAGGTTCAATCCCAGATCTGGGATGATCCCACATGCCGTGGAACAACTAAGTCTGTGCACCACAACTATTGAGCAGTGTTCTAGAGCCCAGGAGCCACAACTAATGAGTCCATGTGCTGCAAATACCTGAAGCCCGCACACCCTAGAATCAGTGCCCTGCAACAAGAGAAGCCGACACAATGAGAAGCTTACATATCACTACTAGAGAGTAGCCCCTGCTCTCCACAACTAGAGAAAATCAGCTCATCAATGAAGACCTAGCATACCCAAAAATAAAAATACATAAACAGCGTGTTTATTCTATTAATCTCTTAACGATTATATTCTCTGTAGGTAATAGAAGCTATATATCTTTTTCAAATTCATAATTCCCTATGCCTTTTTTTATGCTAGTCTCATAATACTGGTCACAATCTCCCTATGTTAAGTCATAGTGATGATAGAATTTTTTGTTACTAGGATAACTTCTATAGATTTTTCCATTATTTTATTTGCTGTAAGTTTTAATATATATCAAGTCAGAAAATTGTGCTTATAGTCCTAATGTTTTAAGGAAGATTATAGTTGAGTTTGGGCTTCCCAGGTGGCATTAGTGGTAAAGAACCCACCTGCCAATGCAGGAAACTTATTAAGAGACTTGGGTTCAACCCCTGAGTTGGGAAGATCGCCTAGAGGAGGGCATGGCAACCCACTCCAGTATTCTTGCCTGGAGAATCCCCATGGACAGAGGAACCTGGCGGGCTACAGTCCTTAGGATCACAAAGAGTCAGACATGATTGAAGTGACTTAGCACACATGCATGCACCCATAGTTGAGTTTGACCAGAGCACGAAAGAGCGAGGGGGGAATAAAGCCATCAACTAAGGGAGAGTGTACAGGGACAACTTTCTTGCATGATAAACTGGCAGTAAGTACAGAAGTATGAAAATATCAAGCACTTACTGTGTGTTCAGCATTTTGATAGGAATAAACCACAATAAAATTCAGCAAGATAAACAGTCTTAACTGCATTTTATGCATGAGGAACTGGAAGCTCAGAGAGTGGGCTTGCACAAATATTGCACAGCTAATGTATGGCAGATTAGTGATTCAAAGCAAAGGTTGTATCATCTCCAAACCTCATGCTCTTTCCACTACACCCTGTCACCCCTTAATTCCAAAAAAGCAGTCCCCAAACATTTGTAACAAGGGTTACATCACAAGGATACTCATAACAACTCTGATTGCTTTGATAAATGCTAATTTGGTATATACATTCTAGAATATTCCAGAAAAGGTGGTGTCCTAAGTTTACACTTACAATTTATATTCATGTCAATGACTGAGAAAAATGAAAAAAAAAACAATGATCTAATGATAGTTTCAATTTCAATTTTAGTCAGCCCCCTGGTATTGGGGGATTGGTGAGGATTGGTTCAGTGCTGGAGGCCAATGCTTTAAAATATGTTAACTTTGTTAGGCAACAAGAAGGAAATTGTTGAAAGGATGAGAGATTTCTTTGTAAAAGTAAATATGAGAAAAAGAAGGGAAAAGAGGAGAAGGAGCAGAAGAGGAAGAAAAGTAGTAGTATAAGTAAATATGTCTTGCATAAGTGTGAGGTGGGGCTCAAGGAAACTGGGTGCAACAAGATGACATTACTGGATTAATGTGTTCTCTGCTCTCATAGATGACAAGGGTTACCAATATGATCCCCAATATCTATCTCTGCTTGTCACAGGAAATTTTAAATGAAAGGAAAGGGTAAAGATCCAAACATCCAAATAGCCTGCCCTGACAAGGTACACAAAGGGACAAGCTTTGTTGGCAAATGTTTCACGGGGACAGGGCTAGTGGAAGAGGTTTCTTTTACCTGAAACTGCTGCTGTTACTGCAATCAAAGGAGCATTCAAAGTCAGCATCAGAGCAGGGAGCTGAGACCTGAAAAACCATAGAAGAAGAGAAGTACTTAAAGGTAAGCAAAATGAAGGGCTTCTAGAAGCAGTTGTGAAACTAAGTTCAGCATGCCAGGGAGATGAGAGCAAAGAGCAGACAAGCAATAAAAAGAATAGGAAAGGATCTGTGCAGCAAAGACCCAAACAGTGCTGTTTTTTGCAGCTTCAGTTTAGGCCTGTCACACAGAATTTTTTCTTTTCTGATTGCCGTGGCTAGGACTTCCAAAACTATGTTGAATAATAGTGGTTAGAGTGGACATCCTTGTCTTGTTCCCTCTTCTAGAGGAAATGCTTTCAGTTTTTTATTGAGTATGATGTTAACTGTAGGTTTGATGTTAGCTGTAGGTTTGTCATATATGGCCTTTATTATGTTGAGGTAGTTCTTTCTATGCTCCCTTTCTGGAGAATTTTTTTTAAATCATAAATGGGTGTTGAATTTTGTCAAAAGCTTTTTCTACATCTATTGAAATGATCATATGGTTTATCTTTCAAATTGTTGTACGGTGTATCACATTTGTTAATATTTGCATTATACTGAAGAATCTTTGCATTCCTGGGATAAATCCCCCTTGATCATGGTATATGATCCTTTTAAGGAGTTGTTAGATTCTGTTTGCTAGTATTCTGCTGAAAATTTTTGCATTTATGTTTATCAGTGATATTGGTCTTTAATTTTCTTTCTTTGTAATATCTTTGTCTGGTCTTGGTATCAGGGTGATGAGGATCTCACAGAATGAATTAAGGAGTGTTCCTTCCTCTGCAATATTTTGGAAGATTTTGAGAAAGATAGGTGTTAACTTTTCTTTAAATGTCTGATAGAGTTCATCAGGTCCTGGACTTCTGTTTGTTGAAAGATTTCTGATTACAGCTTCAATTCCATTACTTGTGATTTGTCTATTAGTATTTTCTAATTCTTCCTGGTTCAGTCGTGGAAAGTTGTATCTTTCCAAGAATTTGTCCATTTCTTCCAGTTGTCCTTTTTACTGGCATACAGTTACTCCTAGTAGTCTCTTATTTCTGTGAAGTCACTTGTAACATCTCCTTTTTCATTTCTACTTTTATTGACTTTTTTCTTGAGGAGTCTGGCTAAAGATTTATCAATTTTGTTTATCTTCTCAAAGAACAAACTTTTACTTTTATTGATCTTTGCTATCATTTTCCTCACTTCTACTTCATTATTTCTGCTCTAATCTTTATTACTTCTTTCCTTCTACTGACTTTGGATTTTCTTTGTTCTTCTTTCTCTAGTTGCTTTAGGTATAAGGTTAGGTTGTTTATTTGAGATTTTTCTTGGTTCTTGAGGTGAGATTGAATTGCCATAAACTTCCCTCTTAGAACTGCTTTTACTGCATCCCATAGGTTTTGGGTCATCATGTTTTCATTGTCGTTTGTTTCTATGCATTTTTTTATTTCCTATTTTATTTATTAAGTGATATCTTGGTTATTTAGCATCACACTGTTTAGCTTCCATGTGTCTGTGTTTTTTACAATATTTTTCCTCTAATTGATTTCTAATCTCATACTGTTGTGGTCAGAAAAGATGTTTGATATGATTTCAATTTTCTTAAATTTTCCAGCGCTTGATTTGTGACCCAAGATGTGATCTATCCTGGAGAATATTTTATGTGTGCTTGAACAGAAAGTGTATTCTGCCACTTTTGGATGGAATGCCTTATAAATATCAATTAAATCTATCTGGTCTATTGTCTAATTTAAAGCTTGAGTTACCTCATTTATTTTCTGTCTGGATAGTCTGTCCATTGATGTAAGTGGGCTGTTAAAGCCCTCCACTATTATTGTGTTACTGTCGATCTCCGCTGTTATGGCTGTTAGCATTTGCCTTGTGTATTGAGGTGCTCCTATGTTGAATGCATAAATATTTATAATTGCTGTATCTTCTTGGATTTGTCACTTGATCACTATGTAGTGTCCCTCCTTATCCCTTATCCCTTAGTCTTTATTTTAAAGTCAATTTCATCTGATGTGTATTGCTATTCCAACTTTTTATTGGTTTACATTTGCATGGAGTATCTTTCTCCATCCCCTCACTTTCTGTCGGTATATGTCCCTAGGTCTGAAGTGGATCTCTTGTAGACAGCACATATGTGGGTCTCGTTTTTGTATTCATTCAGCCAGTCTGTGTCTTTTGGTTGGAGGATTTTATCCATTTACAATTAAGGTAATTATCAATACGTATGTTTCTATTACCATTTTCTTAATTGTTTTGGGTTTGTTTTTGTGGGCCTTTTTCTTCTATTGTGTTTCCTGCCTAAAGAAGTTCCTTTAGCATTTGTTATAAAGCTGGTTTGGTGGTGCTGAATTCTCTTAGCTTTTGCTTTTCTGTCTGCTTCTGTCAAATATGAGTGAGATCCTTACTAGGTAATCTTGGTTGTAGGTTTTTGCTTTTCATCATTTTAAATATATCCTGCCACTCTCTTCTGGCCTGCAGAGTTTCTGCCAAAAATCAGTAGATAACCATATGAGGATTTCCTTGTATGTTATTTGTTGCTTTTTTCTTGATCCTTTTAATATTTTTTCTTTGAATTTAATTTTTCTTAGTTTGATTAATATGTGTCTTGATTAGTTTCTCCTAGAGTTTATCCTGTGTGGAATTCTCTGCACTTCCGGCACTTGAGTGACTATTTCTCTTCCCATGTTAGGGAAGTTTTTGACTATAATCTTTTCAAATATTTTCTCAGGCCCTTTCTTTTTCTCTTCTTCATATGAGAACTCTATAAATTCAAATGCCGGTGCATTTAATGTTGTCCCAGAGGTCTATGAGACTGTTCTCAGTTCTTTCTTCTTTATTTTGCTTCTCAGCAATTATTTCCACCATTCTATCTTCCAGTTCACTTATTTGTTCTTCTGACTAAGTTATTCTGCTATTGATTCCTTCTAGTGTATTTTTCATTTCAGTTATTGTGTTGTTCATCTCTGTTTGTTCTTTAGTTCTTCTAGGTCTTTGTTAAACATTTCTTGTATTTTCTCAATCTGTGCCTCCATTCAATTTCCAAGATTTTGGGTCATTTTTACTATCATCATTTTGAATTCTTTTTCAGGTAGGTTACCTACTTATTCTTCATTTATTTGGTCTGGTGGGTTTTTACCTTGTTCCTTCATCTATAATATATTTTTTTGCCATCTCATTTTTTTTTGATGAGTGAGACTGTGTTCCTGTCTTACTGGTTGTTTGGCCTGAAGCTTCCAGCAGCAGAGTTTGCAGGCAGTTGAGTAGAGTTGGGTCTTGGTGTCAAGATGAGGAACTCCAGGAGATCTTAGTCTGATTGATATTCTCTGGGGTCTGAGGTTCTGTTAGTCTGGTGGTTTGGACTTGGTGCTCTCACCACAGGAGCTTGGGCCCAACCCCTGGTGCATGAACCAAGATCCTGCAAGTGCTATGGTGAGGCAAAAAACAAAAAAAATGGAGCAGAACAATAACAAAAAATAAGAAATAAAATAAAATTAGAAAAATACAGATATGTTAGAAAAATTAAAATATAAATGAAACAACAAGGTAAAACAAAACCATAATAGCAAAAGAACAAAAAATTCCAGAAAAGGCCTTGGCTGTGGGGGACAGAGCTTAGATGAAGTGGGATTTAGGTGGGGGTGGGGCCTATGCTCAGGATCTCGGAGGCTGAGCAAGGCCTTGGGGGGTGGGGGCTGGGGCAGAGCTTAGGGTCAGCACTGCCAGAGGGGGCCCCAGCTTACCTCTGGCCTTGGAGGGTGGAGGATCAGGCCCAGAATTTCAGTAAGCTCACAGGGGCCCAAGTATGTGAGGGGAAATGCTAGCAGAGTTCCCCCTTATCTCCCAAGGGTCTCCTCCTCTTCCCCATTGATCCTTTCACAGTGAGTGGACCCCTCCAGAGGTAGGAACCCCTCCGATTCCCCACCTGCCCTTCAGGGGCACTAGTCCCATCCTGCCTCCATTTCTTCTCCCCCCTTGCTCCCCCCATGTCCTACCCAGTCACTTGAGGGCTCCTCTTGTCCACTTAGCTGTGGAAGTCCCCCACAAGCATCCAGTAGATGCCCTACTTGTGAGAAGATGCAAACTTTGTGACCTCCTACTCCACCATCTTGACTCCATCCCCTCTGTCACTATACACTCAGGTATAAATACTAATTCACTTTTAAACTCAGCTTTTTTGATTAAGAAAGACAAATGATATGAAAGAATTTCACATATACTGAATTAACTTGCCAAACCATTTGTGTGGAAGACTAGCCCATCTCTATCATGACTCAGTATAAATCCTTAAAAAAATAATACATTTGGAGAGATGAAGTGACTTGTCAAAAGAAAAGCCATGAAAAGAACCCAAGTTTACCGATTTTAAGATGATTTTATCTTCCATCAGGTTGTCCATGTAAGTTCCAGTCCCACAGATGGCAGAAAAGGCAATGAAAGTCCTACTAGAAATGATGTTACTTTGCTAGATGGATGGCTATCTCACAAACAGGAATACAATGTTTCCTTTAAGATAAGAACAATAAAAGGAAACAAAGGGATAATTCTTTCCCAACAATATCATTGCCACATGACATATATTTAATGCTGATCCAATCATATTTTCAGCAAAAGGTTTAGAACTTTTTCCAAAAGGGAAAATTTAAGAATCTTTTTTTTATTAAAAAGATAGCATATCTGTAATTAGTCAAGTATTTATAATAAAAAAGTGTACTAGCTTTGTACTTTATGATTTATGGTGTAGAAAACACCAAACTTGTCTGTCATTAAATTGTCTTTATTCAGTGGCAAAAATATGTTTAATAATTATAGAGTAGAATTAGGAAACATTCTGAAATATTTTTAGGCATCAAGTAACTTATTATATTGTTTCATCTCACTTCTCCTATAAGACGCAATTTGATACAGTGGAAAGGATCAGATTTCAACTTTTGCTCTGTGTAACACTGGACTTAATCCTTGAGAACCTTAGTTCTGGAACATTTATAAAATGAGTTAAAAATCCACACCACACACAGCAAAGTTTACATATGATAACATGGATGAAATTGGCTAGCACAGGGCCTGGAAGATCATACGTGCTTAATAAATGTCAATTCCTGATAGCAGGAACTTAGGCTTTGCCAACTGTTGCATCTTAGAAAAAGCAAGAGAATTCCAGAAAAACATATATTTCTGCTTCATTGACTACTCTAAAGCCTTTGACTGTGTGGATCACAACAAACTGTGGAAAATTCTTAAAGAGATGGGAGTACCAGATCACCTTAGTTGCCTCCTGCAAAACCTGTATATAGGTCAAGAAGCAACAGTTAGAACAACAGACAGGCTCAAAATTAGGAAAGAAATATGTTGTCACCCTACATATTTAACTCATATGCAGAGTACATCATGCAAAATACTGTGCTGGATGAAGCACAAACTGGAATCAAGATTGGCAGGAGAAATATCAATAACTTCAGATATGCAGATGATACAACCATTTTGGCAGAAAAAGAAGAGGAACTAAAGAGCCTCTTGATGGAGGTGAAAGAGTAGAGTGAAAATGCTTGCTTAAAACTCAACACTCAAAAAACGAAGATCATGGCATCTGATCTCATCATTTCATGGCAGATAGATGGGGAATAAATGAAAACACTGACAGACTTTATTTTCTTGGGCTCCAAAATCACTGCAGATGATGACTACAGCCATGAAATTAAAAGATGCATGCACCTTGGAAGAAAAGCTATGACAAACCTAGACAGTGTATTAAAAAGCAGAGACATCACTTTGTTGACAAAGGTCTGTATAGTCAAAGCTATGGTTTTTCTAGTAGTTGTGTACAGATGTGAGAATTGGACCATAAAGAAGGCTGAATGCCAAAGAATTGATGCTTTTGAACCGTGATGTTGGAGAAGACTATTGAGAGTCCCTTGGACTGCAGGGAGATCAAACCAGTCAATCTTAAAAGAAATCAACTCTGCATATTCATTGAAAGGACTGATGCTGAACCCGAAGCTCCAATACTTTGGCTACCTGATACAAAGAGCCAGTTCAGTAGAGAAGACCCTAATGCTGGGAAAGATTGAAGGCAGGAAGAGAAGGGGACAGCAGAGGACAAGATAGTTGGATGGCATCAGTGACTCAATGGACAGGAGTTTTATCAGACTCCAGGAGATGGTGAAGGATAGGGAAGCCTGATGTGCTGCAGTCCATGGGATCACAAAGAGCCAAACATGACTGAGCGACTGAACAACAAGGCCTTTTTGATATCTCAGATACAAGAAGGCTGTAAAAGACAAGTCTAAGTGTTTTCAGGTTGGAAATAGTAAGAATATTGTGTTCGTTGATAATATAATCAGTTTTTCAGGATTTGCATAACATAATGATCATTTCTACATCACACAGGTTTAACAAGAAGGAAACCAAAATTCAGTATTCACCAGAATTAAGAGTGGGGCTGCTCCCTGCAGCAGAAAAACATCCAGAGCAAGAGACAGATTAGATGTCCCAGGGCATTACCTGTGTCCTAGAAGCCTGAAGGCAAAGAGAACAAGTTTTTACTTGTGTTGAGAAGGAAGAAGTAGAGGAAGCAACATGGAGTGGGAAAGAAAGAGTGAAGAGTGCCGGGAGCCAGCAGGGGAGATCCCACCTATGACAAGGTCATGCAGAGGAGACCTGACAAGCAAGGTGGATCAGGACTCGGGGGACTCCCTGGACCTGCTCAAGCATCTACCCCAAACCAAAATCTGTCTGTCTACTGTTTACTATATTATGCCTTTCACCAACTCTTCTGACATTAACAGGGGGCTATCCCCGACCACTTTTCTTTGGAGAAAATCAACTTAGGGCTCTAGTTGATAAGTCTCCTGGGCATGAAAGGAGCATTTCAATTCAAACCCCTGTGTTAGCATTCTAGCTTGCTTGGAAGGTTTATCCAGACTCTTGCAACTACGCATATGCTTGTTCACAACATCCCAACCATGACACGGGAAGCCTAAGCATTCTATAGATATAGAGCCCTTCGAGGGGTGAAAAAGTTTTCTTAAAATAATACGGTGAAGGGTTTCATTGTTGAGCCAATGCTTGCTGCCAAGTTCTCATATCCCTTATCCATTGTGTGCCTGGGAGTGCATTAGTTAATATAGTTGGAATGTAAGAAAAACAAGTAGTAGCCTTGGTATTAACCACATCAGACCTTTGAGCTAATAAGTTATTTTTTGTTATTGTTGTAACCCACTGCACCTTTGCTCCATGAGAATGTAACTTTGTTTAGTACTTTCTGAGGCTGACACAGATTAGAGGTATAAAGAAAAGACACTTCAAGGGAAAACAAGTTTTCTGGTTGATCAACCTTCATCAAAAAAGGGTCATAAAATGTCAACAGGCCTCCAAGGCCAGAAGATAATGTACACAACATAAGACCCTTGTTTATGGGAAAGGTATGCAGAAAAAAATCCTGGTTTCGAAAAGGGCAAAACTGCTGGAGTGTTTGACCTGACTCTGCATGACCTTGCATCTTTCATTTTCCTCTATGTACAAGTCAGGGTATAAAAGCCCCTTTTGAAAATAAAGTTACAGGCCTCGCTCACCAAAGCTTGGTTTCCTCATGTCATTCTTTTCACCAATGCCGTTCATCCTGAGGGTATCCCTGGATTCTGCTGAGGCTGGACCCCAGCAGAAGAGGAAGTGACAGAAAGAGATTTGAACTGTGGCTGTGGAGATGGACAAGAGAAGGGGAATTTTATCAAGCCTTACTGTTTGACATGCTATGTAAACCCATGTATCTTTAAGAAAATCTACAGAAAAGATTTTAAGAAAAAGTTGAAGTTGGATTTGTGCTTTGACTCTGTGCCAAGACTATACCATGAGTGAGTGAGTGAGTGAGTGAAGTTGCTCAGTCATGTTCAACTCTTTGCGGCCCTGTGGACTGTAGCCCACCAGGCTCCTCTGTCCACGTGATTCTCCAGGCAAGAGTACTGGAGTGGGTTGCCATTTCTTTCTCCAGGGGATCTTCCCAACCCAGGGATCAAACCCAGGTCTCCCGCATTGCAGGCAGACGCTTTAACCTCTGAGCCACCAGGGAAGCCCCAGTCTATACCATAAGAGGACCTAATTTTAACAGTTTATACAAGCCTAATACAAGCTGATTTCCAGTGCGTCTCTCAGCAAGACAGATTGTTAATTGACTGCAAATTGCCTGGACCCTAAGAAGACTGAAGACTTTGAATTCTCTAAAACCCATTTAAAAATCTTACAGGGAGCACCTTATTGTCTCAATCCATCTCATTCCTGGGAAGTAAGAAAAAGAGGTGGGAAGTTCTTGGGCTGACCTGACTAGAGGTAGACTCAGCTTTGAAATCTGGAAAGTTCCAGCTGGCTTCAAGTTCCAGCTCTGTCACTTACCAGCTATGCTCAATTTGTATACTTGCTTCAGTCTTGATTTCCTCATCTATAATCTAGAAGTCAATCAGTGGCCTAATATCCATTGTAACTCAGGCCAAAATCTTGTTGTGGAGCACTGAGCAACCAGGCTTCTGGTCAGCCCATGGTCTCTTTGTATGTTACCCATCAACTGGAGTTCCTCCTGGAGAAAAGCAGAACTGAACAGAGGGGCCAAGGTGCCCAATGGAGAGGGGCATAGGAAGAAATATTCTGTGTTGCTAAAGGAGCTGCAAATATCCTTTTGACCATGCTGGGGGGTGGGGTGGGACTAAAATCATGTCTGAATTCCTGGGCCATTTCAGCAAAACCCAAGAGGGGACTGAAGGCTACTATGTACTCCACAGAAGCATTATTTTGCTTGGGCAACAGGAACCAACACTGGGTGGAGCTGGAAATGAAAGTGGAGGTAGCATGGGGATTGGGAGGAAAGCTGTAAAGCGCTAATACTGGAAAAGTTTGACCTTAAATAACAAAGTTATGCAAGAGGCTGATTCAGAAAACTGTGGTTTACTTAGTCTCCAGTCACTAGGAAGCTTTCAGAGCAGATGGGGCTTTGGGCACTCTGGCCTTTCCCATGCCAGAAGCTAAGCTGGCTGCTCTTTTTTTTTTTTTTTTTGTACTTTTAAAAAACTTTTTGTTTTGTATTGTGGTATAGCCGATTAACAAACGTGTTGTGATAGTTTCAAGCTGTGAAGGGATTCAGCCATACATATACATGTATCCATTCTCCCTCAAACTCCCCTCCCATCCAGACTGCCACATAACATTGAGCAGAGCTCCCAGTGCTATACAGTAGGTCTTTGTTAGTTATCTATTTTAAATATAGCTGTGTGTACATGTCCATTTCAAACTCTCTAACTATCCCTTCCCCCCATCCTTCCTCCCATAAGCCAGGTGCTCTTAAATGGAAAAATGAGGAGTAGAAGTATGACTTAGGCAGAATAGGGTGCAGGCTACACTGCCCTTGACTTCTGTGGATGAGGTTAGGAACCAGCTTTAGATAGATGGACCCAGAAATTTCACTAAGAGATGTCTAGACTGCCACCAATCTGCTCCTTTCCCAACAGAGATTTTCTTGCCCTATGGCTTAATCCATCCTGGGATCATCTGCAGATCCTAGCTCCAGATATAGCTAACTGACCTTTATTGCTAATCTAGCTTTAAAAAGCAGTTAGAGGGACTTCCCTGGTGACCCAGTAGTTAAGGATCTGCTTTGCAGTGCAAGGGATGTGGGTTTGATCCCTGGTAGGGGAACTAAGATCCCATGTGCTGTGGGGAAACAAGCCTGCATGCTACCTCCAGAGAGAAGCAACTAAGACTCGATGCACTCAAATAAATAAATATTTTTTTTAAGTAGAGAATTTCAGGACTGGGAGGGACTTCAGGACTGGGAAAGACCATCAAACAGGCCTCTGCATACATAATACGCAACGGATGAATTCTGAGCCAATTTGTCAGGGTCCAGGGAAGGAGAGTCCACAACCTTCTTGGTTTACATATACAAGTATTTGTTTAGTGGTTCCTTATAGTCCTGATCTTCCAACCTTATTCTCTGCAGTTTAAATTTATTCCTTTTTATTGGACTTTCTAGAAGTGAAGAGAAGCTATAGCACACAGTACCTAGCTAGGATAAATGTAAAAATGAAACATGCCTATAAAATAAGATATACTGGGGACAAGAGGACAACCTAAGGAATTCTTCAGTTACGTTCTGAACAGAAAGAAAAAGGAACATGACATAAAAAAGATGATTACATACAATTTATCAACCAAATTAGGACACTTTTGAAAGTGAAAGTGGCATTAAACACAATAGGCACTAATTGAGCTGTAGAAGACTACAACATCTGGTCCCCTTGAATATAAGATAACACACCTGGACTTCCCTGGTAGTCTAGTGGTTGAGAATCTACCTGCCAATGCAGGGGTCACTGGTTCGACCCCTGGTCCAGGAAGATTTCATGTGGTGCCAGGTAACAAAGTCCATGTGCCACAACTACTGAGCCCTCACTAACTGCTGAGCCCACAAGTTGTAACTACTGAAGCCTGTATGCCCTAGCACCCATGCCCTATAACGAGAAGCCACCACAATAAGCTAGCACACTGCAACTAGAGAGTAGCTCCCACTAACCACAACTAGAGAAAGCCCATGCACAGCAATGAAGATCCAGCCCAGTCAAAAAATAAAAATAAAATTTAAAAATAATAAAATAACATATCTAAGATAACAAAAAGAAATCCAGATTACTCAATTATATTTTATTTATAGCTTCCAAGTCAAAACAACAGCAATCAACATTTTCAAGTTGGAAAGGATAGAATAAATATGACTAAGAGGGAGTTGAATGCCAAGATAGTTAAGGTATTGGTAAAAGAATGTATGTGTGTGTGCTAAGTCACTTCAGTCGTGTCTGACTCTTTGTGACCACATGGACTATAGCCCGCCAGGCTTCTCAGTCTGTGGGCTTCTCCTGGCAAGAATACTGGAGTGGGTTGCCATTTCCTTCTCCAGGGGATCTTCCCAACCCAGGGACTAAACCCAAGTCTCTTGTGTCTCCTGCATTGGTAGGCGGATTCTTTACCACTGAGCCACCTGGGAATCTTAGAGAAAGAGAGAGAGAGAGAGTCACTATATACACAGTGACCATTATGTCTCTGTTTATGCCTATTGCTGTCATTCCATTCAATTATTATCCCCTCCCATTCTCCAAATTATTGAGGTTGAGTGATGAATTTATGGTTACCCTACATATGTATAGCTAATATTTATTAGTGCCATTTATAGTGTCCTAATATTTGTCACTGCAGATGGTGATTGCAGCCATGAAATTAAAAGACACTTACTCCTTGGAAGGAAATTTATAACCAACCTAGATAGCATGTTCAAAAGCAGAGACATTACTTTGCCAACAAAGGTCCGTCTAGTCAAGGCTATAGTTTTTCCAGTACTCATGTATGGATGTGAGAGTTGGACTGTGAAGAAAGCTGAGTGCCGAAGAACTGATGCTTTTGAACTGTGGTGTTGGAGAAGACTCCTGAGAGTCCCTTGGACTGCAAGGAGATCCAACCAGTCCATTCTAAAGGAGATCAGCCCTGGGTGTTCTTTGGAAGGAATGATGCGAACGGTGAAACTCCGGTACTTTGGCCACCTCATGCGAAAAGTTGATTCATTGGAAAAGACTCAGATGCTGGGAGGGATTGGGGGCAGGAGGAAAAGGGGATGACAGAGGATGAGATGGCTGGATGGCATCACCGACTTGATGGACGTTGGGTATGAGTGAACTCCGGGAGTCAGTGATGGACAGGAAGGCCTGGCATGCTGTGATTCATGGGGTTGCAAAGAGTCGGACATGACTCAGTGACTGAACTGAACTGAACTGAATATTTGTCATGCAAAATTTCACTTAATCCTTATTACAACCTTGTAATATAGGTGTTATATCATTATTCCCATTTTGTGAATGAGGAAGCTGAGTCTCTGAGTGTATAAATATGCATCCCCAGATCACAAAGGTAATGAACAGGACTGACATCAGTTAGGCACAAGTAGATACAGGGTCTAGGGCTAAGTAGACACTGTATCTACAATATATCTATACAAGTAGATACATTCAGTTCAGTTCAGTTCAGTCACTCAGTCGTGTCTGACTCTTTGTGACCCCATGAATTGCAGCATGCCCAGCCTCCCTGTCCATCACCAACTCCCGGAGTTCACTCAAACTCATGCCCATCAAGTCGGTGATGCCATCCAGCCATCTCATCCTCTGTCGTCCCCTTCTCCTCCTGCCCCCAATCCCTCCCAGCATCAGAGTCTTCCAATGAGTCAACTCTTCGCATGAGGTGGCCAAAGTATTGGAGTTTCAGCTTTAGCGTCTTTCCTTCCAAAGAACACCCAGGACTGATCTCCTTTAGAATGGACTGGTTGGATCTCCTTGCAGTCCAAGGGACTCTCAGGAGTCTTCTCCAACACCACAGTTCAAAAGCATCAATTCTTTGGCGCTCAGCTTTCTTCACAGTCCAACTCTCACATCCATACATGACCACTGGAATAACCATAGCCTTGACTAGATGGACCTTTGTTGGCAAAGTAATGTCTCTGCTTTTGAATATGCTATCTAGGTTGGTCATAACTTTTCTTCCAAGGAGTAAGCGTCTTTTAATTTCATGGCTGCAGTCACCATCTGCAGTGATTTTGGAGCCCAAAAAGATAAAGTCTGACACTGTTTCCACTGTTTCCCCATCTATTTCCCATGAAGTGATGGGACCAGATGCCATGATCTTCGTTTTCTGAATGTTGAGCTTTAAGCCAATTTTTTCACTCTCTTCTTTCACTTTCATCAAGAGGCTTTTTAGTTCCTCTTCACTTTCTGCCGTAAGGATGGTGTCATCTGCATATCTGAGGTTATTGATATTTCTCCCGGCAATCTTGATTCCAGCTTGTGCTTCTTCCAGTCCAGCGTTTCTTATGATGTACTCTGCATATAAGTTAAATAAGTAGGAGTCCATAAAAATGTTTTATTGTCTTTTCCAAATCAAATATGAACTTTCAAGTTGAAGGAAATGTTTTAATACATAATATATTTGTCTTTGTACCAACACAGTTGAAAATTCTAATTTTTATAGGTTTTTTTCTTTAACAGAAATGGCCCACAAGGTAAAGGCATCTAGGGCCCATGAAACTCATAATATGGCCTTGGTATTGAGTGATAGAACTAGGATCCAAACCCAGTACCCAAGCTCTTAAATAGCAAATTGGAAAGCTAAACAACTGAGGGAACAGGAGGTAGGCAGACCCAGAGCATTATCTGATGTCATCAGCTGTCTGAAGGGTGGCCATAAGAAAGCACTTTCATACTTATTTGATGTTTCTTCCTTGCCCTTCTGCCTCAACTGGGCTTGCTGAAATCTTACCCAAACTTCAAGATAGAGCTTAGTTCTTATCATCTCTATGATGCCTTCCCTAACTCCCATCTTTGAAATTGGTTTCACCTCTTCTGTACTCCAGCTGGTCATCTTTATATTTATTTTATTTGTATTATATTACCTATGTTATAGCATGTAATATAAATTTTATAGTACTTATATTATGGCATATACCACATTCTGCCATTGTATGCATGTTTGTCTTAAAAATCTATAATGGACGAAGACTCTATTTTCCTTATCTTTGTATATACAAAATAGAGTGGTTTAAACATACTTTTGGCTCAGCTTATTTGCACTGAGTTGATCAGTTCACTGTAAAGATAGACTTCTCAACAGTCAGAGATGGTCCATATTGGACCTTTGAGATACTAAGCTCCAGGTATTGAAAATGTTCAAGCAGGGCAGGAATTACATAGAGGGGATTCTTGTGTTGGTTGGAAGGTTGGACTGAAAGTCCTTTAATGACCTTTCCAACTCAGAGGCTATTGTTTTAGAAATTTGCTTGCAGCCTTGAGAGGCAATACAATACAGTGATTGAGAGTATGAAGTCTGGAACCAGACTGCCAAAGTTTAACTCCTGACTATTGACTTTCTGGACTTGAGCAAATATTTAATTTCTCAGAGTCTCAATTTCTTCATTTGTAAAACTGGGATAATAATTGTACCTTCTACATAAAGTTATTAAAGATTAAATGAGTTAATATATGGCAAGTACCAGCACCTAGAACAGAGTAAAAAACATATAAATGTTTTTTTCAATAAATTTTCTGCCCCTTCACTTTGTGTGTGTGTGTGTGTATAATAATATATATTTTGAAATCCAAAGTACCATATATTTTGAAGATGTAAAAAGCCTGGACCAAACTATAGCCCAAAAGAAGGCTGATCTCTCAACTCCAGTTATATGTGACGCATATGATGCTTTTGAACTGTGGTGTTGGAGAAGACTCTTGAGAGTCCCTTGGACAGCAAGGAAATCCAACCAGTCCATTCTAAAGGAAATCAGTCCTGGGTGTTCATTGGAAGGACTGATGCTTAAAGTTGAAACTCCAATACTTTGGCCACCTCATGTGAAGAGCTGACCCATTGGAAAAGACTCTGATGCCGGGAGGGATTGGGGGCAGGAGGAGAAGGGGACGACAGAGGATGAGATGGCTGGATGCATCACGGACTCAATGGGCATGAGTTTGAGTGAACTCCGGGAGTTGGTGATGGACAGGGAGGCCTGGCGTGCTGTGATTCATGGGGTCAAAAAGAGTTGGACACGACTGAGTGACTGAACTGAACTGATATATATATCTGATAGTGTGACTCGCACATCATGCTTGCCTTTTGAGCAGATCTCCAAGGACCTTCTTTTGTCAATCTGAAATGTCAGGATGCTATTTCAGAATCCAGGGAACTAAGGACAACCTAGCATCTTTCTTGATGTCTTGGTCTTGTTGGCATTGCAGTTGCAAGCAAGCAAGAAGGGATTGCTTATCTTTTGGACATAAGATGCACTTTCTGGTTTGACAGACAGTCAGAAAACTTAGATTTTGGTCTTAGCTTGTTTAATCATCTGGAACAAATCTTATTCCTCCCCTGGATCTAAACCTATTAGTAAGGGTTCACTTCAGCCTGGCTTGCTTCTTAAACAACCACGTTACTGTGAAGCTTAGGGAAATGACAGCGTGTCTGGTGATTGTAAAAGGAAAAAAGCTTCCACAAATCAGACATAACCTGCATTCAAATCCTACCTGACACTTTGTGTCCTTTGGGAATCAGGTCATATAAGTTCAGTCTTTTCTGTAAAAAGAAGTAAGAATCCTACAAGATTATTGAAAGGGTCAAATAACAGTGATTATAAATAAAATGACATAGACCCTCAATTAATATAACCATATTTGACCCTGTGCAACATGCATTCCCACACATGTATGTAAACATGACTCTGTTTCTATACACCTTTATTATAACAGTAAGCCAAGAAAAGATGTAAAATAATAGACTGATTTAACTTCAAACAGAAGTTCATATTTTCTCTCTGCTGCTCCAGGATTCAATAGTTACATGTATGAAATAATTTTTTGCTCCTGAAAACCACTTTTTACATAAATATGATGAGTACAGACTTTTCCCCATAAAAATTTCACTGTGTAATGGAGGTGGTTTCACTGTACTGTGCATTTAATACATTGTCAAATGTGGGTGGTCTGTCTCTCAGCTCTGCCTGCCCCCTTCATGCTTTGAGTGATGTCAGGCATTAGTCCCACTTTCTAAAATGGAGAAATGAAAGCAAAAGAAGTGCCCGATCTGAGGTCATAAGACTTTGTGACTAGGGGAGTTGGGAGTAATGAGGGGATAATGAAAGAAATGAAGGGACTAGAGATGTCTAGTTTGAAATGAAGAATATTCATGGACTTTACAGTAGCTGTATTTTAGCAACCACTGTCCCCAGTCACTATTTTCTGTAGAACCTCTTATTCTAGGTCTCTATACAGGAACCCTATATGGAAAATTGCTTTTTCTAAACCTTTAAAGAAGAAGAGAGGGGACCAATGGGCAGAGGCACTCTAGCTTCCTTATCAAGAAACACAGGATTCACTCTGCCTAGGCCTTAATTTCATCACAGAGACAGGCCCTGAGCCAGGAAATGCTATCTAATCCTACAACCTATAGTCCAGACAATGGATTGGAAAGCCCATGACAAAAACTTGGTACAATCTCGAGAAACTTGTTCTTAAGGATAGAATGCACTTGTGCTTCTCAACTGCCTGAGCAACAGTATCATGCAGGGATTAAAAACAGGGGTTTTCTGGGCCCCACTCCAAACTCTGTATTTTAAACAAATGCCTCAGGTGTGCAGCCAGGGATGAGAAGCCCTTAATCCTATAGTTTTCAAGTTTGAACATGAGTCAGAATCACTTGAATGGCTTTTTAAAACATGGATTGCTGGGCCCCACTCCCAGAGTGATAGATATATTTGGTCTGGAGAGGGGCCCAAGAATTTGCATTTTCCTCAAGTTCCCAGATGGTGTTGTTACTGGTCCAGGGACCACACTCTTGTGAGCAACTGGCATTACCTCTTTATCTGAGTTTGGCCTCGATTCAAGCAGTTCTCATGGCCTCTACCTCAGGTGATCCTTGTACCAAACAAGTGCTGAGGAAAATTGAACCAGCCCAAACCCTCAGTTATCAAGTCAATCTCTACCTACTCTGTGGACCACTACAAAAAACAATCAGCTCACAACACTGCCAAGATCTCCTGGGCTAAGCACACATTCATGCACCTCAAGCCATCTGCTTCGTAATGTAAAATTTCCCCCTAACACCTCCTGGATCCTGAAGAGAAGGGCTGGCCCAGCAGGGAACAGCAGCCTCTGACATAGTCTCACTGGGGCTCACCTAAAACAGAGAGCAACTTGGGGAAGTAAATCACTGTGCAGATAAATCAAGACATTTCCTAGCAGGAGATAAGCATAAGTTTGAGAACAGAAGACAAAATTTGTCACATTTACAAGGATTATCATGCCTCAGGAGAATTCTTAAGGTTCTTTTCCAAGGCTGATGACCTCATTGCTTTTACCCTGCCCTGTGTCCTTCTGAGAGAGTTAATTCATAGGTAGGCTGATAAGGAGTCTAGGGTCCTAGGGGAGGAGAAAAGGGTCTGGGGCCCATGAGGAGGAGAAAGGGACAAACTTTTTTTTTCTAACTACATTCTTACCTCTTAGTCACATAAAACTTTTTTTTCTTAAGCTCTGAGTTATTATGGCAACAAACTATTTGTTCTAAGATGAACTTTCTTTAAGCCCAGAGCTAATGATTACACAACTAAATGACATACCTTGCACAATTCAGTTCAGTTCAGTTGCTCAGTTGTGTCTGACTCTCTGCAACCCCATGGACTACAGCAGCCCAGGCTTCCCTGTCCATCACCAACTCCTGGAGTATACCCAAACTCATGGTCGTTGAGTCGGTGACGCCATACAACTATCTCATCCTCTGTTGTCCCCTTCTCCCCCCACCTTTAATCTTTCCCAGCATCAGAGTCTCTTCAAATGAGTCAGTTCTTCACATCAGGTGGCCAAAGTATTGAAGTTTCAGCTTCAGCATCAGTCCTTCCAATGAATATTCAGAACTGATTTCCTTTAGGATGGACTGGTTGGATCTCCTTGCAGTCCAAGGGACTCTCAAGAGTCTTCTTCAACACCACAGTTCAAAACCATCAATTCTTCAGCGCTCAGGTTTCTTTCTAGTCTGATTTTCACATTCATACATGACTACTGGAAAAACCACAGCTTTGACTAGACAGACCTATGCTGGCAAAGTAATGTCTCTGCTTTTTAACATGCTGTCTAGGTTCACAGGCAGCTGCGACCGGCGCACTAACCACGGCTGAGAGGAGCTACCCCACGTCCGAGGTCAGGGGCAGCCACTGAGAGTGCCAGGCTGTGACGGCACAGGAACGGCCAAGAGGATCTACCCCGCGTCCGAGGTCAGGGGCGGCGGCTGGGAGGAGCCACCCTGCATCTGAAGTCAGGGGCAGCAGCCGGGAAGAGCCACCCGGAGTCCGAGGTCAGGGGCAACAGCCTAGAGGAGCCACCCCCCTTCCGAGGCCAGGGACGGCGGCCGGGAGGAGCCACCCCGAGTCTGAGGCCAGGGGCAGTGGCCAGGAGGAGCAACCCCACGTCCAAGGAGCAGTGGCTGTGTGGGCGCAGGAGGGCCTAGAGGAGCCATCCCATGTTGAGGGTCAGGAAGGGCAGCAGTGAGGAGATACCCCTCATCCAAGGTAAGGAGCATAGGCTGCGCTTTGCAGGAGCAGCTGTGAAGAGACCCCACGCCCAAGGTAAGAGAAACCCAAGTAAGCTGGTAGGTGTTGTAAGAGGGCATCAGAGGGCAGACACACTGAAACTATACTCACAGAAAAATAGTCAATCTAATCACACTAGGACCACAGCCTTGTCTAACTCAATGAAACTGAGCCATGCCAGCGGGGCAACCCAAGACGGGCGGGTCATGGTGGAGAGGTATGACAGAATGAGGTCCACTGGAGAAGGGAATGGCAAACCACTTCAGTATTCTTGCCTTGAGAACCCCATGAACAGTATGAAAAGGCAAAATGATAGGATACTGAAAGAGGAACTCCCCAGGTCAGTAGGTGCCCAACATGCTACTGGAGATAAGTAGAGAAATAACTCCAGAAAGAATGAAGGGATGGAGCCAAAGCAAAAACAATACTGAGCTGTGGAAGTGACTGGTGATAGAAGCAAGGTCCGATTCTGTAAAGAGCAATATTGCATAGGAACCTGGAAAGTCAGGTCCATGAATCAAGGCAAGTTGGAAGTGGTCAAACAAGCGATGGCAAGAGTGAATGTCGACATTTTAGGAATCAGCAAACTAAAATGGACTGGAATGGGTAAATTTAACTCAGATGACCATTATATCTACTACTGCGGGCAGGAATCCCTCAGAAGAAATGGAGTAGCCATCATGGTCAACAAAAGAGTCTGAAATGCAGTAATTGGATGCAATCTCAAAAACGACAGAATGATCTCTGTTCGTCTCCAAGGCAAACCATTTAATATCACAGTTATCCAAGTCTATGCCCCAACCAGTAACGCTGAAGAAGCTGAAGTTGAATGGTTCTATGAAGACCTATAAGAACTTTTAGAACTAACACCCAAAAAAAGATGTCTTTTTCATTATAGGGGAGTGGAATGGAAAAGTAGGAATTCAAGAAATACCTGGAGTACCAGGCAAATTTGGCCTTGGAATATGGAATGAAGCAGGGCAAAGACTAATAGAGTTTTGCCAAGAAAATGCACTGCTCATAGCAAACACCCTCTTCCAAACACAAGAGAACACTCTACACATGGACATCACCAGATGGTCAACACTGAAATCAGATTGATTAATTCTCTGCAGCCAAAGATAGAGAAGCTCTATACAGTCAACAAAAAAAGACCAGGAGCTGACTGTGGCTCAGATCATGAACTCCTTATTGCCAAATTCAGACTTTAATTGAAGAAAGTAAGGAAAACCGCTAGACCTATCAGGTATGACCTAAATCAAATCCCTTATGATCATACAGTGGAAGTCAGAAATAGATTTAAGGGCCTAGATCTGATAGATAGAGTGCCTGATGAACTATGGACAGAGGTTCATGCCATTGTACAGGAGACAGGGATCGAGACCATCCTCATGGAAAAGAAATGCAAAAAAGCAAAATGGCTGTCTGGGGAGGCCTTACAAATAGCTGTGAAAAGAAGAGAAGTGAAAAGCAAAGGAGAAAAGGAAAGATATAAGCATTTGAATGCAGAGTTCCAAAGAATAGGGAGAAGAGAAAAGAAAGCCTTCTTTAGCAATCAATGCAAAGAAATATAGGAAAAAAACAGAATGAGAAAGACTAGAGATCTCTTCAAAAAAATTAAAGATACCAAGGGAACATTTCATGCAAAGATGGGCTCGATAAAGGACAGAAATGGTCTGGACCTAACAGAAGCAGAAGATATTAAGAAGAGGTGGCAAGAATACACAGAAGAACTGTACAAAAAAGATCTTCATGACCTGGATAATCACGATGGTGTGATCACTCACCTAGAGCCAGACATCCTGGAATGTGAAGTCAAGTGGGCCTTAGAAAGCATCACTACGAACAAAGCTAGTGGAGGTGATGGAATTCCAGTTGAGCGATTTCAAATCCTGAAAGATGATGCTGTGAAAGTGCTGCACTCAGTATGCCAGCAAATTTGGAAAACTCAGCAGTGGCCACAGGACTGGAAAAGGTCAGTTTTTATTCCAATATCAAAGAAAGGCAATGCCAAAGAATGCTCAAACTACCACACCATTGCACTCATCTCACATGCTAGTAAAGTAATGCTCAAAATGCTCCAAGCCAGGCTTCAGCAATACGTGAACCGTGAACTTCCTGATGTTCAAGCTGGTTTTAGAAAAGGCAGAGGAACCAGAGATCAAATTGCCAACATCACTGGATCATGGAAAAAGCAAGAGAGTTCCAGAAAACCTCTATTTCTGCTTTATTGACTATGCCAAAGCCTTTGACTGTGGATCACAATAAACTGTGGAAAATTCTGGAAGAGATGGGAACACCAGACCACCTGACCTGCCTCTTGAGAAACCTATATGCAGGTCAGGAGGCAAGAGTTAGAACTGGACATGGAACAACAGACTTGTTCCAAATAGGAAAATAGTACGTTAAGGCTGTATATTGTCACCTTGCTTATTTAACTTCTATGCAGAGTACATCATGAGAAACGCTGGACTGGAAGAAACACAAGCTGGAATCAAGATTGCTGGGACAAATATCAGTAACTTCAGATACGCAGATGACACCACCCTTATGGCAGAAAGCGAAGAGGAGCTAAAAAGCCTCTTGATGAAAGTGAAAGAGGAGAGTGAAAAAGTTGGCTTAAAGCTCAACATTCAGAAAAGGAAGATCATGGCATCTGGTCCCATCTCTTCAGGGGAAATAGAGGGGGCAACAGTGGAAACAGTGTCAAACTTTATTTTTTGGGACTCCAAAATCACTGCAGATGGTGACTGCAGCCATGAAATTAAAAGACGCTTACTCCTTGGAAGAAAAGTTATGACCAACCTAGATAGCATATTCAAAAGCAGAGACATTACTTTGCCGACTAGGTCCATCTAGTCAAGGCTATGATTTTTCCAGTAGTCATGTATGGATGTGAGAGTTGGACTGTGAAGATGGCTGAGTGCCGAAGAATTGATGCTTTTGAACTGTGGTGTTGGAGAAGACTCTTGGGAGTCCCTTGGACTGCAAGGAGATCCAACCAGTCCATTCTGAAGGAGATCAACCCTGGAATTTCTTTGGAAGGAATGATGCTAAAGCTGAAACTCCAGTACTTTGGCCACCTCATGTGAAGAGTTGACTCACTGGAAAAGACTTTGATGCTGGGAGGGACTGGGGGCAAGAGCAGAAGAGGACGGCAGGGGATGAGATGGCTGGATGGCGTCACTGACTCGATGGACATGAATCTGAGTGAACTCCGGGAGTTGGTGATGGACAGGGAGGCCTGGCATGCTGCGACTCATGGGGTCGCAAAGAGTCGGACACGAATGAGCAACTGAACTGAACTGAACTGAGCTACGTTGGTCATAGCTTTTCATCCAAGGAGCAAGAGTCTTAATTTCATGGCTGCAGTCACCATCTGCAGTGATTTTCGAGCCCCCCAAAATAAAATCTGTCACCGTTTCCACTGTTTCCCATGTTTCCACTGTTTCTATTTGCCATGAAGTGATGGGACCAGATGCCATGATCTTCATTTTCTGAATGTTGAGTTTAAAGCCAACCTTTCACTCTCCTCTTTCACTTTCATCAAGAGGCACTTTAGTTCTTCTTCGTTTCTGCCTTAAGTGTGGTTTCATCTGCATATCTGAGGTTATTGATATTTCTCCAGAAAATCTTGATTCCAGCTTGTGCTTCTTCCAGCCCAGCGTTTCTCATGATGTACTCTGCACATAAGTTAAATAAGCAGGCTGACAATATACAGCCTTGACGTACTCCTTTCCCAATTTGGAACCAGTCCGTTGTTCCATGTCCAGTTCTAATCATTGCTTCTTGACCTGCACACAGATTTCTCAGGAGGCATGTCAGGTGTTCTGGTACTCCCATTTCTTAAGAATTTTCTACAGTTTGTTGTTATCCACACAGTCAAAGCCTTTGGCATATTCAATAAAGTATAAGTAGATGTTGTTCTGAAACTCTCTTGCTTCTTCAATGATCCAACAGATGTCGGCAGTTTGATCTGTTCCTCTGCCTTTTCTCCATTCAGTTTGAACATCTGGAAGTTCACGGTTCATGTACTGTTGAAGCCTGGCTTGGAGAATTTTGAGCATTAATTTGCTAGCATGAGAGATGAGTCCAATGGTGCGATAGTTTGAGCATTCTTTGGCATTGCCTTTTTTTGGGATTGGAATGAAAACTGACCTTATCTAGTCCTGTGGCCACTGCTGAGTTTTCCACATTTGCTGGCATATTGAGTGCAGTACTTTCACAGCATCATCTTTTAGGATTTGAAATCGCTCAACTGGAATTCCATCACCTCCACTTTGTTTGTAATGATGCTTCCTAAGGCCCACTTGACGTCACATTCCAGGATGTCTGGCTCTAGGTGAGTGATCATACCATCGTGATTATCTGGGTTGTGTAGATCTTTTTTGTATAGTTCTTCTGTGTATTCTTGCCATTTTTTCCTAATATCTTCTGCTTTTGCTAGGTCCATAGTATTTCTGTCCTTTATTGTGCCCATTTTTGCATGAAATGTTCCCTTAGTATCCCTAATTTTCTTGAAGAGACCTCTAGTCTTTCCCATTATATTGTTTTCCTCTGTTTCTTTGTACTGATCACTGAGGAAGGCTTTCTTATCTCTCCTTGCTGTTCGTTAGAACTCTGCATTCAAATGGGTATGTCTTTCCTTTTCTTCTTTGCTTTTCACGTCTCTTCTTTTCACAGCTATTTGTAAGGCCTCCCCAGACAGCCATTTTGCTTTTTTGCATTTCTTTTCCATGAGGATGGTCTCGATCCCTGTCTCCTGTACAATGGCATGAACCTCTGTCCATAGTTCATCAGGCACTCTATCTATCAGATCTAGGCCCTTAAATCTATTTCTGACTTCCACTGTATAATCATAAGGGATTTGATTTAGGTCATAGCTGAATGGTCTAGCGGTTTTCCCTACTTCCTTCAATTTAAGTCTGAATTTGGCAATAAGGAGTTCATGATCTGAGCCACAGTCTGCTCCCGGTCTTGTTTTTGCGGACTGTATAGAGCTTCTCCATCTTTGGCTGCAAAGAATATAATCAGTCTGATTTCGGTGCTGACCATCTGGTGATGTCCATGTGTAGAGTGTTCTCTTGTGTTTGGAAGAGGGTGTTTGCTATGAGCAGTGCATTTTCTTGGCAAAACTCTATTAGTCTTTGCCCTGCTTCATTCCATATTCCAAGGCCAAATTTGCCTGGTACTCCAGGTATTTCTTGAATTCCTACTTTTCCATTCCAGTCCCCTATGATGAAAATGACATCTTTTTTGGGTGTTAGTTCTAGAAGGTCTTGTAGGTCTTCATAGAACCATTCAACTTCAGCTTCTTCAGCATTATTGGTTGGGGCATAGACTTGGATTACTGTGATATTGAATTGTTTGCCTTGGAAATGAACAGAGATCATTCTGTTCTTTTTGAGATTGCATCCAAATACTGCTTTTTGAACTCTTTTGTTGACTATGATGTCTACTTCATTTCTTCTAAGGGATTCTTGCCCACAGTAGTAGATATAATGGTCATCTGAGTTAAAATCACCCATTCCAGTCCATTTTAGTTTGCTGATTCCTAAAATGTTGACGTTCAGTCTTGCCATCTCCTGTTTGACCACTTCTAATTGCCTTGATTCATGGACCTAACATTCCAGGTTCCTATGCAATATTGCCCTTTACAGAATCGGACCTTGCTTCTATCACCAGTCACACCCACAACTGGATATTGTTTCTGCTTTGGCTCCGTATTTCATTCTTTCTGGAGTTAGTTCTCCACTGATCTCCAGTACCATGTTGGGCATCTACCAACTTGGGGAGTTCATCTTTCAGTGTCTTATGTTTTTGCCTTTTCATACTGTTCATGGGGTTCTCAAGGCAAGAGTACTGAAGTGGTTCACTATTCCCTTCTCCAGTGGACCACGTTTGTCAGAGCTCTCCACCACGACCCATCTGTCTTGGGTGGCCCTACACGTCATGGCTCAGTTTCATTGAGTTAGAGAAGGTTATGGTGGATGTGATCAGATTGGTTAGTTTTCTGTGATTGTGGTTTTCAGTCTGCCTGCCCTCTGATGGTAAAGAATAAGAGGCTTATGGAAGCTTCCTGATGGGAGACTGACTAGGGGGGAAACTAGGTCTTGTTCTGATGGGCAGGGCCATGCTCAGTAAATTTTTAATCCAATTTTCTGTTGATGAGTGGAGCTGTGTTCCCTCCCTGTTATTTCAGTTCAGTTCAGTGGCTCAGTCATGTACGACTCTTTGCGACCCCATGAATCGCAGCACGCCAGGCCTCCCTGTCCATCACCAACTCCCGGAGTTCACTCAGACTCATGTCCATCGAGTCAGTGATGCCATCCAGCCATCTCATCCTCTGTCATCGCCTTCTTCTCCTGCCCTCCAACCCTCCCAGCATCAAAGTATTTTCCAATGAGTCAACTCTTCACATGAGGTGGCCAAAGTACTGGAGTTTCAGCTTCAGCATCATTTCCTCCAAAGAAATCCCAGGGCTGATCTCCTTCAGAATGGACTGGTTGGATCTCCTTGCAGTCCAAGGGACTCCCAAGAGTCTTCTCCAACACCACAGTTCAAAAGCATCAATTCTTTGGCACTCAGCTTCCTTCACGGTCCAACTCTCACATCCATACATGACCACTGGAAAAACCATAGCCTTGACTAGCGGACTTTTGTTGGCAAAGTAATGTCTCTGCTTTTGAATATGCTATCTAGGTTGGTCATAACTTTTCTTCCAAGGAGTAAGCGTCTTTTAATTTCATGGCTGCAGTCACCATCTGCAGTGATTTTGGAGCCACCAAAAATAGTCTGACAGTGTTTCCACTGTTGCCCCCTCTATTTCCCATGAAGAGATGGGACCAGATGCCATGATCTTCCTTTTCTGAATGTTGAGCTTTAAGCCAATTTTTTCACTCTCCTCTTTCACCTTCATCAAGAGGCTTTTTAGTTCCTCTTCACTTTTTGCCATAAGGGTGGTGTCATCTGCATATCTGAGGTTATTGATATTTCTCCCGTCAATCTTGATTCAAGCTTGTGTTTCTTCCAGTCCAGCGTTTCTCATAATGTACTCTGCATATAAGTTAAATAAGCAGGGTGACAATATACAGCCTTGATGTACTTCTTTTCCTATTTGGAACCAGTCTGTTGTTCCATGTCCAGTTCTAACTGTTGCTTCCTGACCTGCATATAGGTCTCTCAAGAGGCAGGTCAGATGGTCTGGTATTACCATCTCTTTCAGAATTTTCCACAGTTTATTGTGATCCACAGTCAAAGGCTTTGGCATAGTCAATAAAGCAGAAATAGAGGTTTTCTGGAACTCTCTTGCTTTTTTGATGATCCAGCACATGTTGGCAATTTGATCTCTGGTTCCTCTGCCTTTTCTAAATCCAGCTTGAACATCTGGAAGTTCATGGTTCACGTATTGCTGAAGCCTGTCTTGGAGCATTTTGAGCATTACTTTACTAGCGTGTGAGATGAGTGCAATGGTGTGGTAGTTTGAGTATTGCCTTTCTTTGGGATTGGAATGAAAACTGACTTTTTCCAGTCCTGTGGCCACTGCTGAGTTTTCCAAATTTGTTGACATAGTGAGTGCAGCACTTTCACAGCATCATCTTTCAGGATTTGAAATTGCTCAACTGGAATTCCATCACCTCTGCTAGCTTTGTTCATGGTGATGCTTTCTAAGGCCCACTTGACTTCACATTCCAGGATGTCTGGCTCTAGGTGAGTGATCACACCATCGTGATTATCGTGGTCGTGAAGATCTTTTTTGTACAGTTCTTCTGTGTACTCTTGCCACCTCTTCTTAATATCTTCTGCTTCTGTTAAGTGCATACCATTTCTGTCCTTATCGAGCCCATCTTTGCATGAAATGATCCCTTGGTGTCTCTAATTTTCTTGAAGAGATCTCTAGTCTTTCCCATTCTGTTGTTTTCCTATATTTCTTTGCATTGATCACTAAGGAAGGCTTTCTTTTCTCTTCTCCCTATTCTTTGGAACTCTGCATTCAGATGCTTATATCTTTCCTTTTTTTCTTTGCTTTTCACTTCTCTTCTTTTCACAGCTATTTGTAAGGCCTCCCCAGACAGCCATTTTGCTTTTTTGCATTTCTTTTCCATGAGGATGGTCTCGATCCCTGTCTCCTGTTCAATGTCACGAACCTTTGTCCATAGTTCATCAGGCACTCTATCAGATCTAGTCCCTTAAATCTATTTCTCACTTCCACTGTATAATCATAAGGGGTTTGATTTAGGTCATACCTGAACGGTCTAGCGGTTTTCCCTACTTTCTTCAATTAAAGTCTGAATTTGGTAATAAGGAGTTCATGATCTGAGCCAGTCAGCTCCTGGTCTTTTTTTGTTGACTGTATAGAGCTTGTCCATCTTTGGCTGCAAAGAATATAATCAGTCTGATTTCGGTGCTGACC
This sequence comes from Capra hircus, assembly GCF_001704415.2. Classification (NCBI taxonomy): domain Eukaryota; kingdom Metazoa; phylum Chordata; class Mammalia; order Artiodactyla; family Bovidae; genus Capra; species Capra hircus. The sequence continues at coordinate 3,320,537 of NW_017189516.1, read as the reverse complement.
ATCTGGTGATGTCCATGTGTAGAGTCTTCCCTTGTGTTGTTGGAAGAGGGTGTTTGCTATGAGCAGTGCATTTTCTTGGCAAAACTCTATTAGTCTTTGCCCTGCTTCATTCCATATTCCAAGGCCAAATTTGCCTGTTACTCCAGGTGTTTCTTGACTTCCTACTTTTGCATTCCAGTTCTTTATAATGAAAAGGATATCTTTTTGTCGTGTTAGTTCTAAAAGTTCTTGTAGGTCTTCATAGAACCGTTCAGCTTCAGCTTCTTCAGTGTTACTGGTTGGGGCATAGACTTGGAGTACCATGATATTGAATGGTTTGCCTTGGAAACGAACAGAGATCATTCTGTCGTTTTTGAGATTACATCCAATTACTGCATTTTGGACTCTTTTGTTATTTACCTAGGGCTAAACTATGGTGGAGATAATGAAGATAATGGCGACCTCCTTCAAAATGTCTCGTGCATGTATTGCTATACTCAGTGCCTCCCACCCTGCAGCAGGCCACCGCCGACCCACGCCTCCAGTGGATACTCCTTGACATTCCTGGGCAAGTCTAGGTCAATCTCTTGTGGGGTTACTGTTCCTTTCTCCTGGGTCCTGGTGCACACAAGGTTCTGTTTGTGCCCTTCAACAGTCTATTTCCCAGTCCTTTGTAAGTTCTTGCAGCTCTACAGTGGGGTTTACGATGACCTCCTCCAAGAGGGCTTATGCCATACCCAAGTCTGCTGCACCCAGAGCCCCTGACCCTGCGGCAGTCCACTGCTGACCCTTATCTCCACAGGAGACACTGAAATAAGTTCTCAGTCTCTGTGGGGTCTATGGGTCCTAGTGCACACAGGGCTTCTTTGCCCTTGGACGTGGGGTTGAGATTCAAATCCAGACCTCTTGGTACAGAGAAAGGGAACCCTCCTACACTCCTCGAAGTCGCTCTAGTGCCACGTGGCCGCTGCTCAGGTGCATATCTTGCTCAAGGGTATGTTTTTCCTAAGCTCTATGCTAATGATTATATAGCAACAATATATCTTGATCTAGGACATGTTTCTCCTTAACAAAAACCTTCTGACTATCCTGTTATCTTAAGATGTATGTTGTGTGAGTGGGTCTGATAAGACCTTTCCATAGTTAGTAACCAATTGTAAAAGTATATAAAGTGAAATTGAAGTTGCTCAGTCATGTCCAACTCTTTGCAACCCCAAGAACTGTAGCCTACCAGGCTCCTCCGTTCATTGGATTTTTCAGACAAGAGTAGTGGAGTGAGCTGCCATTTTCTTCTCCAGAGGATCTTCCTAACCCAGGGATCAAACCCAGGTCTCCTGCATTGCAGACAGACAGTTTACCATCTGAGCTGCCAGGGAAGCCCCAAAGTATATAAAACCCTACACAAACTAGTGAGTGGGACACTCTCTGCCCCCTTCTGATGTCTATGCCAGAAGCTTTTTCTATCCCTTTTTTACTGTAATAAAACTTCCCACACGAAGATCTGAGTGCCTGAAGCTGCATCTCTGGTCCCAAAGCGAAATTCTCTTCTTCAGAGATCACAAGTCTGACACCACTCACCATAAGCTATCACTTCAGAGACATTCTTGAACTTGTACAAAGAGGAAAGGACCAAAGGAATTTTCCCTCTAAAATGTGGGTAAGGTCCCAGTAAATGTTTTTAGAAAACACAGTTTCATGACTCATGCAGAACCTGAGAGTATGACACCCCTTCATCTATTCTGTGGAAGGAAAGTTATGACCAACTTAGTATATTAAAAAGCAGAGACATTACTTTGTCAACAAAGGTCTGTCTAGTCAAGGCTATGGTTTTTCCAGTAGTCATGTATGGATGTGAGTGTTGGACTAGAAAGCAAGCTGAGTGCTAAAGAATTGATGGTTTTGAACTGTGGTGTTGGAGAAGACTCTTGAGAGTCCCTTGGACTGCAAAGAGATCCAGTCAGTCCATTGTAAAGGAGATCAGTCCTGGGTGTTTGTTGAAGCTGAAACTCCAATACTTTGGCCACCTGATGCGAAGAGCTGACTCATTTGAAAAGACCCTGATGCTGGGAAAGATTGAGGGCAGGAGGAGAAGGGGATGACAGAGGATGAGATGGTTGTATGGCATCACTGACTCAATGGACATAAGTTTGGGTAGACTCTGGGAGTTGGTGATGGACAGGGAGGCCTGGCGTGCTGCAGTTCATGGGGTCACAAAGAGTCGGACACGACTGAGTGACTGAACTGAACTCATCTGCAAACAGGCATTCTAACAGTATTGGCTGAAAGTCTGACACAAATTAAACTGTTTATATCTTGTTATTACTATTATTTTTTAAATATTCTATGCTTTCTCTGTGAAATTAGAAAGAGTGGATGCTTTTATTTCAATTCTTGGAAGTTTCTTGACAACTTGAAAACTCAGCTGAGGATAGGGGAGATGAGAGCAGATATGATCCATACTTCATGCTCTACTTTGAGGAGTCTGTGGGCCTGACACCCAGAAAAGACACTCTGGAATTAGCACTTTCCAATTTACAGTTCTGTCACATATTTCGCTGTGAAATTTTACAGGAGAGGAAAGGAGGCCAAGACAAGTAGCATGACTTTGCACTCAGCTAGTAAGTGATTACATAGGGTTGAGATTCAAATCCAGGCCTCTTGGTACAGAGAAAGGGAACCCTCCTACACTGTTGGTAGGAATGTAAATTGGTACAGCCACTATGGAAAACAGTATGGCATTTCCTTAGAAAAAACTAAAAATAGAGCTATCATATGACGCACCAATCCCACTCCCAGGAATATACCCAGAGAAAGCCATAATTCAAAAAGATACATGCACCCAGAGTTAATTACAACACTCTTTACAATAGCCAGGACGTGGAAACAACTTAGATGTCCATCAACAGAGGAAAGGATAAAGATGTGGTACATATAGACAATGGAATATTGCTGAGACATAAACAAGAATGAAGCTGTGCCATTTGCAATAACATGGATGGACATAGAGATTATTATACCGAGTGAAGTAAATTCAAGAAAGATGAATATCATGATATTACTTAAATGTGTAATCTAAAAAATGATACAAATGAAGTTACTTACAAAATAGAAACAGTCTCTTAGACATATAAAACAAAAATAGGGTGATTGAAGGGGAGATGGGGAAGGATAAATTAGGAGTTTGGAATTAGTAGATACAAACTACTATATATAGGATAAACAACAAGGTTCTATTGTATAGCACAGGGAACTATATTCAATATCTTGTAATAACCTATAATAGAAAAGAATATATATCTATATGTATATGTATAACTGAATCACTTTGCTGTACACCAGAAACTAATACAACATTGTAAATCAGCTATACTTCAATAAATAAATATAACAAATCCAGTCCTCTTGACCTCCACTCCACTGCTCTTACCACCTCAGCACAGGTGGTGCAAACAGACCTTGGCACCTGCTCTCCAAGTACTGCTGAAGGGACTGTGGGTGACATGGGCCCAGAATGCTATCTAGAATTCTATTCTTTTCTTTTAAATGCTTACTCTTGATACTTCTGAGGTGTGGTGAAACCCAGTCAAGAATCACTGTGGTAGTCAAAATCAAAATTAGTTCTAAACTTGCATATGTAATCTTAGTGAGTTTATTAGACTAACAAGTGCATTTTTAAAGGACTGTGAAAAGCTAGAAAGCATATTCTGCCCAGTAGTTACAGCAGCACTTAGTTTAGGATGTACCTGGGGATCCCAAATTCTTTTATTCCAGTTTTATTGTTATATTGTTATGCTGCTAAGTGGCTTCAGTCGTGTCCGACTCTGTGCGACCCCAGGGACGGCAGCCCACCAGGCTCCCCCATCCCTGGGATTCTCCAGGCAAGAACACTGGAGGGTTATATAATTGACATATAAAATTGTGTAAGGTATACAACACAATGATGTGATATTTGTGTATGTTGAAAAATGATTATCACAATAAGTTTAGCTAAAATCCATCACCTCACAGTTACAAAAATTTTTTTCCTTGTGAAGAGAACTGTTAAGACCTACTATTTTTAGCAATTTTCAAATATACAAAATGGTACTTTTAGTTACAGTCATCATGCTGTGCATTAGATCCTCAGAACTTATTTATCTTATAACCAGAAGCTTGTACCTTTAGAACACTTTCACCCAATTGCCCTACCCCCATCTCCTGCCTCTGGCAACCACAAATCTGATCCCTGTTTCTATGAATTTTGTTTTTTAGATTCCACATAAGAGCAAGCTCATATGCTATTTGTCTTTCTCTGACTTATTTCACTTAGCATAGTGCCCTCAAAGTGTATCCATATTGTTACAAGTGGGAAGATTTCTCTATTTTTTATGGATGAGTTTTATTCCCTGCATATAAATACCACATTTTCTTTATCCATTCATCCACTGTTGGACATTTATTTCCAGATCTTTGCTATTGTGAATAGTACTGAAGTGAACATGGAGGTGCAGATATCTCTTTAGATCCCAAATTCTTAGAGCTTCTTAGGTCATCGGGTACAGGTGGAAAGGTTTAAGCAGTAGGAAATAAGGCTTGTTGAGTGATATGAAAAGAAATGTTATGCCACCTCCATGTAATGCCACTGTCTATAGTGGAATTTGTGAACGAATTACTTTGAAAAAAAATTATTGTCTCGATTCTCCAGTCTCTAATACTGCTATCTCTTGCTACCATTCTGGGAAGGATTTCTTCCCATAATTCCCTGTATATTGCTGGGATGCAACCAAGGGTCAAGGGAAACAACATACCTGTGAGAAGCTCTTGGTACATATTCCTGCTGCTCATCTTTCTGTAGTCAGATTTTCTCTAAAATAAACTTTTCTCTTGGGAATCTTCAAAACCTCAAGATGATTGCTGAGCTCTTAGGACATGTGACCAAGCTAAAAGCATTTTCTTCCTCTTTGGATCTCATCTTTTTGTTTCCCCCCTGCTCCCCGCGCCCCCCCCCCCCCACTGAGGAACTAAGGGAGTTTCAAATCCTGCTTGACATGTGTTATGAAACAAACATTTTTAGTGAGAAGATTTCACTTTCTGCTCACAAGTTTCTCCAGATTTCTTCCTCCCTGGGAGCTCTTGGGGTTACTCTGCTGGTTCAAGCCCTACGTTGAGAGAAATTCTAGCCAATATGTCTAGAATTGCACATATGGATTGGGTGTGCTTCATCTTCATCCAGATCTCAGCTGTGTCTGAGCATTGTGGTTAGGCTGTCTAATCCTGCTTCCTTCCCCTCTGACTCCTTTCTACCACAAACTTGGCTGCCAGTATGACAGTATTGCCTGTGTTGTCTTATATTTTCTTTGAAGTGCAGAATTTGCTATTTTCTCCTAATGATGGCCAAGAGAAGCCTGTAAAGAGACTGAATTCTGAACCTACAGCATGATCAAGAACTAACTTGAAACCATTACTAAAGGGTGGGAGGAAGAAACATCACAAAAACCCATTTATAGGGCCAATTCTTGGCAGAACTGAGAAATTTCTAGCCAGGTCTTAGCAGTTTTAACGTTAGTACTCTCTCCCTCTAGAGTATCTGGGGCCAAGATTTTGTACCATGTGTGTCACACTCCAGAAACTTGGAGAGAAACCTTCCTTTGATAGCCCAGTGCTTCTCACTTTTAAGTACTGAAACTACAAGGTTTCAGTAGAAGTGTTTCTCAGAAAAAGAGATAAAAGCATAATAGCATGTTTTGCAAAAACATCATAATGGGGAGGAGGGGTAACCCCTGGACAACATCTTTTTTTGCGAGTCAGGAGACATTCCCTAGCAGGATCCCTGAGGTTTGTAGCAATGCCTTTCTTGGGAGGAAAGGACCCCTTTTTGGCTTTTTCAAAACTCTCACCTATTCTATGTATCCTCTTTTGTTTTTGAATAAAAATAGCAAATGGCAACTTCCCTGGTGGTCCAGTGGTTAAGAATATGCCTTCCAATGCAGGGGACGTGGGTTTGATCCCTGGTCAGGGACATAAGATCCCACATGCCTTGGGGCAACTAAACCTGTGCACCACAACTAGGGAGAAGCCTCTGTGCCACAAGGAAAGATTCCACATGTCTCAGCTAAGACTCAATGCAGCCAATAAATAATAAATAAATAGAAACAATTTATCATCTGCCAGGTGTAAGTAGTACTTTACATGTATTTACTAGGGTAACAAGTAACTCTATGAAGTAAATATCATTGTTCCAGTTTTTAGATGAGGAAACAGACACAGAAAAATAAGTAGTCCAAGGTCACCTAGCTGGTAAGGAACAGAGCTGTGATGGTATCACTGTTTACCCAAGACCATGTGGCTTCTCTTAATCCCTATACTTTATGCTGGTGAGCTGGGTTGATACATGGATCTAACTATTCCTATGCAATATCCTTGGCAGGTTCCTAAGCAATATTGTTCTTTACAGCATTGGACTTTACTTTGACCACAGACATATCCGCAGCAGAGTGTCATTTCCACTTTGGCCCAGCCACTTCATTCTTTCTGGAGCTATTAGTAATTGCCCTCCCTTCTTCCCCAGTAGCATATTGGACCCCTTACTACCTGTGGGGCTTATATTCTGGTATCATATATTTTTGTGTTTTCATACATGGGGTTCTCACAGTAAGAATACTGGAGTGGGTTGCCATTTCCTTCTCCAGTGGACCACGTTTTGTAGGAACTCTTCACTATGACCCCTTTGTCTTGGATGGCCCTGTACGACATGGCTCATAGCGTCATTGAGTTATGCAAGCCCCTTTGCCACAAGGCTGTGATCCATGAATGCAAGAATAGCTGGAACTCTCCTATAATACTGGCAGGAAGGTAAGATGGCACAACCAGTCTAGAGGAATTTGGTTATTTCTCACAGACACTCATCATATGAACCAGCAAACAAACTCCTGAGCATTTACCCTAGACCAGGATTTCTCAACCCTGGCACTACTGACATCTCAGGCCAGCTAATTCTTGATTGGGTGGTGGAGAGCAGGTTGTTCTATCCTTTGGAGGATGTTTAGCAGCATCCCTGATTTGTGCATTCCAGTGATGCAAGTAGCACCCCCTTCCACCAAGATGAGACAATCAAAATGTCTCCAAACATTGTCAGATAGCCCTTGAGATTCCAAAATAGCACCCACTTGAGAACCACATTGTTAGAGAAATGAAACTTAAGTTCATGCAAACCCAAGCTCATGCAAATACCTAAACCCAAATGTTCATGAGTGTCTTATTCACAATTGCCAAAAACTAGAACCCAAATATCCTTCAATGGAGAAAGGAATAAGAAAACAATGCTAAGTCCATGCAGTGTAGTACTACTACTACAGCAAAAGAAAAAAAAAAGTCATTGATATACACATTAAATTTAATGGACCTCAAAGTTATTATGCTGAGTGAAAGTCAATCGCAAAATGTTACAGAATGTATGGTTCCATTTACATGGCATTCTTGAAAAGTCAAAATTATAAGGACAAAAATGTAGATCAGTGGTTGCCGGAAGTTAGGAATGAAGGGAAAATGTGGCAAAGGGATAACATGAGTTGAGTTTTGGTGGGTAGTAGAACTCTTCTGTTTACTGACTACTGTGGTGTTTACATGTACTATAGCTTACAGAACTGTATACCAAAAGAAAGATCCAATTTTATTGTATGTCCAAAGTAAAAAAAAAAAATAATAAATTTGGCTGCATCAGGTCTTAGCTATGGCCCATGGGCTCTTCCTTACAAGGTGTAGGCTTCTCTCTCTAGTTGTGCCTCACAGGCTTAGTTGCCCCATGGCATGTGGGATCTTAGTTCCCTGATCAGGGATTGAACCTGCATCCCCTGCATTGGAAGGTAGATTCTTAATCACTGGACCACCAGGGAAGTTCTAAAATTTTTTTAAGTAAGTTTTTAAAAACCTGGGACACAAGGTTTTTGGATGTTATTAAGTGAAGCTGTGATTCCAGGAGCTGCTATAGTCATCTTGTCTTTGATTATGTCAGTGGTAATGAACTTTGGAACTGCCCCTCTCAGGACTTCTTGCTGTGTGACATAATATATCTCCTTTATACTTAGGAGATGTGGTACATATATACAATGGAATACTATTCAGCCATAAAAAGAAAAAAAGAATGAAATTACCATTTGCAGCAACATGGATGCAACTAGAGATTATCATATTAAGTGAAGTAAACAAAGACAAATATCATGTGATATCACTTATATGTGAAAGCTTTAAAAAATACAAATGAGAATGGATAAAAAAGCTGTGGTACACATACACAATGGAATATTACTCAGCTATTAAAAAGAATGCATTTGAATCAGTTCTAATGAGGTGGATGAAACTGGAGTCTATTATACAGTGAAGTAAGTCAGAAAGAAAAAAACCAATACAGTATATTAATACATATATATGGTATTTAGAAAAGATAGTAACGATGACCCTATATGTGAGACAGCAAAAGAGACACAGATGTAAAGAACAGACTTTTGGACTCTGTGGGAGAAGGCAAGGGTGGGATGATTTGAGAGATAGCATTGAAACATGTATATTATCATATGTGGAATAGATTGCTAGTCCAGGTTCGATGAGACAAGGTGCTCAGGGCTGGTGCACTGGGATGACCCTGAGGGATGGGATGGGGAGGGAGGTGGGAGGGGGTTTCTGGATGGGGGACACATGTACACCCATGGCTGATTCATGTCAATGTATGGCAAAACCACTATAATATTGTAAAGTAATTAGCCTCCAATTAAAATAATTAAAAAATACAAATGAACTTATTTACAGAATAGAAATAGACCCACAGACATAGAAAAAAAAATTTATAGCTACCGAAGACAAAAGGGCAGGGGAGGGATAAATTAGGAATATGGGATTAACATATATACATTACTACATATAAAATAGATAATCAACAAGGACCTACTCAATATTTTATAATTTTATAATGTAAAATATTTAAAATATAATTTTATAATATTATAATATCCTGGAAGATCCCACATTCCATGGGGCAATTAAGCCTGGTGCTGCAACTACTGAGCCCATGTGCCCTAGAGCCCATGCTCTGCAACAAAAGCCACCACAATGAGAAGCACGTGCACTGTAACTAGAGAGTAGGTCCCAACTGCCACAACTGGAGAAAGCCCGCAAGCAGCAACAAAGACCCAGTGCAGCCATAAATAGATAAATATTAAAGAAAAGAAACAGTGGATGCAAAAGTGAAAGGTAAAAAGCTACAAGAAGGAAGAGCTTACAACTGATTCTGTGTTCTACAATATGACCCCTTCTACATGGCCTGTTGTTTTTCATTTCAATAAAGTTATTTGGATTTAAAATAATCTTTTAAAGTAATTGCTAATACTTCTGGCTAGATCTAAAGGTCATTAGTACTTTAGAATGAATTAATCTCAGTTTTTTATTATGTGATTCTAATAACTGCAATGAAGAAATTGAAATTTTGATTGGGTGAGGGTTAAGCAAATAATGCTCAAGTAATGGCAGCACTTCAGTTTACAGACAGGCCTGGGGGTTGGGGGAAGGGCTTTGACAATGAAAAGCTGGGGGCCATTCGAGGGCAATAGACACAATATGCCAGACTATTTCAAACTTTTTCAGAGAACTACCTGCATGGAAGTTTTCAGATTTAAATTGCATGTGATCCTGTTTATACTAGCAATTTCATTTAAACCTTGTCCTCAAGAACCTTGCCTTTCACACCTTACTCATCACTCATTTCCACAACTAGTGGTCACATCTATGAAAAGGAAGCATTAAACAATTCACAAATTTGACTAGGGCTCACTGGCTCTAGTCAAATTTGTGAAAGCAGCAGCCCAATCTCTCTCATCTCTATCTGAATTTTAGCAGGGCCTTTAAAGCCTCCCCCAACAGGTTTCTGGCTTCTTTGTTTTGTTTTGGTTTTGTCTGGGAGGTTTTGAAACCTGACTGCACGTCTTTCTCAGAGGTCAGTGAAGACTCCAATAGGAAAGAGGGCTGGCCAGCCAAGCAGATACCTCAGTGATTTTTTTTCTTCTGCTTTCATTTTAAATCTTATTTTCATACCCTGAATAATCCCAAGGATTTGAAAGGGAAATAAAACTTAGTTTTTCCTTACAAATAAGTTTAAAACCCTTCCTTAACTTGAATAAGTGTTAGGTATGGGAATATATTTTGGGTGGGATCCTCATACACAAATAGGACTCCCCAGTTGCTAGAAAAGCTCTTGTCTCCATTTAGCTCATTTAGGGTAGACAATCTATAAAGAAAGTACTACAGGCTATGAAGGAAAGGAGGACAGTTATATTCCTTTGTTTCTTATCATCACTAAAAGATACAGCAAGAGGAGTGAAGTCTGAAGGAAAACAGATTTCTTTCCTCTCACTCTTAGTGAATGTGTGGTACTGCCTCCAATCCTGCCCCACTGTTGATTAAAAAAAAAAAAAGACACCAAAACCACAAGGTAGTTTGGAACTTCTGGTAGAGGAGTTGGATGATATAACAAAATAGACACTGACAAAAAAAATTTTTTAGAATACTATAATTGTAAAATTGAAGGCACATCCTTGGCAGAAATATGATCAGTTGCATGCTTATGGAAAAACAAACTACTGAATATCTTATCTACAGTAGATGATTATTGCACAACATCGTCCACTGCTGTTTTGGGTATTAATCAATGTTCAACAATGGTTAATTAAACATTTCTTTAACTAAAAGCATAAGATTGAGATGCCTGGTTTTGGCTATAAAAGGCATTTATTATCAATGTCATTACAGAAGCTCTTTTCACTGAAGAACAAGAATTCGTGCTTTTGTATTTTATCTGGTTACCCATACCAGATAAACTTTCAGAAAGACTACAGACAGTTAGTGTAAAAATAGCTAATAATTTGGCATGAATCTAAATATTTTATATTTGGTAAAACAGTATTTTTAAAATATAGAAAAGAAAAAAAAATCTAAAAGGAGTGAGTCCAGTAATGTTTTTATTTTATTAAAACAACCAGTAACCAGATGCCTCACCCAAAGAAAATAATAAAATAGAGTAAAATAAATATTAAGGAAAATAATTTTAAAGCAAGATCCACAAGTAATGGAAAAAATTCTCTAAGAACATACATTTTTGATTTTTAAGCTGCATATATAAAAGATATGGACATTTAAATTTTTGGAAACATTTTGTCTACAACACAATTTTAAGTATTCTTAACAAGGAATACATCCAATAGAATAACTTTTAAAAAGTTAAAGCAAAGTATAAAATTATTTGTTCACAAGGCATAAAATCTAATACTCTAAAATGTTGATACTAAACTAGGAAAAATAACACTTCTATTCTCACAGCTGACAACCATACTTCTTTAGACAATGACACTAAATAGTTATGTTTTAACCTTTGAAATTTAAAAGGCATCTTTGGGTATTTAAGATAAAAGATGCCCCTTAGTTGAGTCTGAATCAGCACTGGATATGACAACATCCTTGTTATCATCAGACTGAGGGCATGGTTGCTGAATGAATACATAAGACTGATGAAGAAACAACAAAAAACGAACTTCAAATATTCTAATATCAAATTCAAATATAAATCCATTTCCTTCTATATGGTAACATGTGTATATGTGTATGATACGAGTAAACACAGATGCATATGCACACATTTATAAAGTTTGTTCTTATTAGTAAATAATTACCTAAAGCTAGTTACTAACTCAAAGCAGGGGTTTTGATCCCCTCCATATATCACCTCTCTCTTTGGTGACTACAGATGCTCTATGAAGCTAATGGGAGCTCAGAATTTCAAGAAACTTGTGGAAGAGAATTCAAAGATAGTGACAGATATTTAAAGCAGGATTCTTTCGAAATGGCATGTTTTCTATTCCTGTACAAAAGGCTAAATTATATTATTGATTTTTCTCAGATTATATAGGCCCTCTTCTCATTTCCCTATGGTGTGCATCTCTTGGCATGTGGGGCCAAATGGACAACTCTAACACACACATGAAATAAAAGTAGTAACTGGCTATGTTCAAGTGCTTCAGAGAGATAGCAATGAGAATGAGGGGAAAGGTGTCTCTTTTTTTCAAAAGTCTCTATTATACATTTTTTTGTATTAGCTATTTCTTCTAGAAGAAACAAGTTATGGTATGATGGACCACTGGGATTGAAATAAAAAACAAGTATTAAAATTCAAATTGAAAGCATGGAAGATGGCATAGGCACTGGTCTAACAAGAGCCTAGACATACAAATTCATTCATACTTCATTAAAATTGGTTTGCTTTTCTAGATTAAAAGCACCTTCATCACATTTTAGTTCTCTTTTTAAGATAGCTGAGATAAAAACGAGATCTTTTCCAAATCTTAAAAGTCAATGTAGAATTATCTTGTAAACTTTTTGAGTCTGTATGAAATAACAAGAGAAAAAGGAAGTTGGGGAAGAAGAAACCCATCCCCTACTCCCACATGATTTGACTCTGCTCTGTAAAAACAATTTTTAATATTTATTGCTGACCTCAAGGGGATATAATAACTAATATTTACTGAGTATAAATCTTATGTGCTAGGCACTGAGTTAGCAGCTTTACATGTGACAATGGGACTAGACATTAGGAACTTATGAGTTTTTTTCACTTACATATTCTGCATCTGAAATCCACCTTGCAGATAACAAATTAGTTTAAATAGTCATACAAGCACCAGACCTCTGACCAATGTATTAACTCTCAGGCACTCACAGGGCAATTTCTAAGTTTATATGCCAATGAGAAGCCCATAAATCTGCCAATCACACTAACTAGCAAGTGCAAATATTTTAAACTACAGACAAATATAGATTTGGCTAAAAGGTATCACAACCTAGGGAAATTCTCATTTCTGTATTACAATTTACTACAGTTTTTGGAAAAAGCAGCTTAGTGTAATGACATTATTTTAAAGTCATTTTGAGAGATTATCTAAAACAATAAGAAAATTAAAATCTATTAAATTATAAATATCAGCTAATGTCTTGTATTCTCTCCAAAAAGGACAGATTTAGTGAATCCAGGTTTTCATTCCAATCCCAAAGAAGGGTAATGTCAAAGAATGTTCAACCTACCATACAACTGCACTCATTTCACATGCTAGTAAAGTAATGCTCAAAATTCTCCACACCAGGCTTCAACAGTATGTGGACCAAGAACTTCCAGATGTTCAAGCTAGATTTAGAACAGGCAGAGGAACCAGAGACCAAATTGCCAATATCCAGTGGATCAAAGAAAAAAGCAAGAGAATTCTAGAAAAACATCTACTTTTACCTCATTGACTACACTAAAGCCTTTGACTTTGTGATCAAAACAAACTGTGGAAAATTCTTAAAGAAATGGGAGTACCAGACCACCTTAACTGCCACCTGCGAAACCTGTATGCAGGTCAAGAAGCAACAGTTAGAACCAGACAAGGAACAACAGACTGGTTCCAAGTTGGGAAAGGAGTACATCAAGGCTATATATTGTCACCCTGCTTGTTTAACTTATATGCAGAGTACATCATGCGAAATGTCAAGATGGATGAAGCACAACCTAGAATCAAGACTGGCAGGAGAAATATCAACAACCTCAGATATGCAGATGACACCACACTTATGGTAGAAAGTGATGAGGAACTAAACAGCCTCTAGATGAAAGTCAAAGTGGACAGTGAAAAAGCTGACTTAAAACTCAATGGAGTGCTCAGCCTTCCACTGAAGACTGGTCTGCAGCCCCCACTGCCCAGGCCACGGAATGGGTAGGAACCACCACTGAGTGGTCATAAGCTGTTCTTCCAGACACTTGTAGAACTTCCACAAACTTCCACCAAAATGGAAATTTGGTTGATGGAAAATAAACTGTTTCTAAAAAATAAAACTCAATATTCAAAAAACAAATATCATGGCATTTAGTCCCATCACTTCAGGGCAAATAGATGGGGAATAAATGGAAACAGTGACAGACTTAATTTTCTTGGGTTCCAGTCACAGACTGTGACCATAGCTATGAAATTAAAAGACACTTGTTCCTTGGAAGAAAAGCTATGACCAATCTAGACAGCATATTAAAAAGCAGAGATATTACTTTGCCAACAAAGGTCCATATAGTCAAAGGTGTGGTTTTTCCAGTAGTCACTTATGGATGTGAGAGTTGGACATAAAGAAAGCTAAGCACCGAAGAATTGATGCTTTTAAACTGTGGTGTTGGAGAAGACTCTTGAGAGTCCCTTGGACTGCAAGGAGATCAAACCAGTCAATCCTAAAGGAAATCAGTCCTGAATATTCATTGGAAGGACGGATGCTGAAGCTGAAGCTCCAATACTTTGGCCATCTGATGTGAAGAAATGACTCACTGGAAAAGACTCTGATGCTGGCAAAGATTCATGGCAGGAAGAGAAGGGGACAATACAGGATGAGATGGTTGGATGACATCACCGACTTCATACACATGAGTTTGAGCAAGCTCTGGGAGATGGTGAAGGACAGTGAAACCTGGCATGCTGCAATCCATGGGGTGGCATAGAGTTAGATGTGATTGAACAACAGCAAGAATAACAACAAGGTAACTTTATGACCAGTATATGTTAAAGATGGTAGTGTCAATCTTTTGGGAAAAAAAAAATCAATTGTAGAAGTGGCACAAAATCTTAAGTTCCTGAATAGAGGCTGAAATACTAAGAACTTATAGCTGAACTCAGCAGGAGTGAACTGAAAGATTACACAGAGCATATGCAGGTCAAGAAGCAACAGTTAGAACTGGACATGGAACAACAGACTGGTTCCAAATAGGAAAAGGAGTACGTCAAGGCTGTATATTGTCACTCTGCTTATTTAACTTACATGAAGAGTACATCATGAAAAACGCTGGGCTGGAAGAAACACAAGCTGGAATCAAGATTGCTGGGAGAAATATTAATAACCTCAGATATGCAGATGACACCACCCTTATGGCAGAAAGTGAAGAGGAACTAAAGAGCCTCTTGATGAAAGTAAAAGAGGAAAGTGAAAAAGTTGGCTTAAAGCTCAACATTCAGAAAACTAAGATTATGGCATCTGGTCCCATCACTTCATGAGAAATAGATGGGGAAACAGTGGAAACAGTGTCAGACTTTATCTTTTGGGGCTCCAAAATCACTGCAGATGGTGACTGCAGCCATGAAATTAAAAGACGCTTACTCCTTGGAAGAAAAGTTATGACCAACCTAGATAGCTTATTGAAAAGCAGAGATATTACTTTGCCAACAATGGTCCATTTAGTCAAGGCTATGGTTTTTCCAGTGGTCATATATGGATGTGAGAGTTGGACTGTGAAGAAAGCTGAGCGCTGAAGAATTGATGCTTTTGAACTGTGGTGTTGGAGAAGACTCTTGAGAGTCCCTTGGACTGCAAGGAGATCCAACCAGTCCATTCTAAAGGAGATCAGCCTTGGGTGTTCTTTGGAAGGAATGATGCTAAAGCTGAAACTCCAATACTTTGGCTACCTCATGTGAAGAGCTGACTCATTGGAAAAGACTCTAATGCTGGGAGGGATTGGGGGCAGAAGGAAAAGAGGACGACAGAGGATGAGATGGCTGGATGGCATCACTGACTCAATGGACGTGAGTTTGAGTGAACTCCAGGAGATGGACAGGGAGCTTGGCGTGCTGCGATTCATGGGGTCGCAAAGAGTCAGACCCAACTAAGCAACTGAACTGAAATGAACTGAACTGAAGGAGTCATTGAAGGAAGAATCTGATGTATTTTTTTTTAACAGTGGAAAGATGGGAAGCAGGGAACTATATAGTGTATAGGCCCTTAAGGTCTTTGAACTACAAGATAAAGAAACAAAGAAGGTACTGGAAAAGTCATCAGTTACTTTTGTCAATGAGAAGCTATCTACACTTAGCTCACTTGAAAGAACATAACAAAAGTAAACGCACTGGGGCATCTAAGAAAGCAACCACAAAAACCAAGATGCAGGGAGAATAAGAGGGGAAGAAAGTCTGTAATAAATAAGGCACGTCTATTTTTAAACAATTTCTACTGTTTTTCTTCAAAAACTAGACGTTTTATACAGTGCTTTGAAAACCACTGCTCCCTAATCTGGCAGGCAGGGAGAAGGGCTCAAGAATCTCAAGATTATGCACTCAAATTTTACAATGTTTAATTATCTTTTCTTGAACTTTTAGTCAAATAAAAAATTATTTATGACTTCAGCAGCAATTCAACATCTTCAGCTGTAGGACTTGTAAACCTCACTGCTCTGCCTTATCTGTTGCTAGTGAAAACAAAAAATACTGGAATTTCATTTTCAATAAAGCTAGGTTCTGAGCTGATGCCCTGAAAAAGATATTTTTGCCATCAGACAAATGCAATTCAAACAGATTCCCTAAAATGAGAGCATGAGACCAACATAAAGCCTTGCAATATTTTAAAAAGCTAAGGTGATCATGAATACTGTGTCAGTGCAGGACATCATCATCTAGCAGCATTCTCTGTGGCCTGTTATAACGCACTGTCGTCATCTTCCCTGCAGTCTCCGACCAGGAGTGAATGCTTGTCAGGTTCACTGGTACCAACGCTGTTCAGTGATCGTTTATCAGACAGTAGTGAATTTATGGAGGCTCTACTGTAATTAACAATTCGGTCCAGCAAACCCAGTTTAGGAGAATTTCTTGAGGTATCATCTATTCCAACATGAACACTTATTTCTGAAGGACTTTTCTGTCCCATTTGGTTTCGGGCACGTAGTTCATAATTCTCGTAAGTTGGTTTCCTGTAACTGGAAAGATGCAAAAGTATACTAGTTTGAAATAATCAAATGTGAACCAGGCACTTGTTACATTCAAAAATGAAGAGATTTGGATAGTATGAAATGTATAAAGGTGGTCCCTGCTAGGAAATTAGCTCAAAAGGAGTTGTATGAGGTCACATGATCAGAAATCCTACTTCTCAGAGCCAGTGTACTAGATATTACACCCCTCAGTGCTTGTGGTTGCTCTGTATAGACTACACAAGGTGATAATTACATAAAGTTAATATTTATTATTAAAAACAGTTTGGGCTTATCATTAATCAATACAAGAATAAAACCTAGCAAGACTGACTGTGGATGATAAAAGGAATACAAAAGAGAAGTGTGAGCAAGTCATTATACTTACAGTTTAAGGAAGAGTGAAGAAAGTACTACTGAAACAGATGAAGCAGCCATTGCAGCAGATCCCATCCAGGGCTGCAAAACCAAACCAATGGGCATAAAAACTCCTAGGAAATAAGTTTGGATTAATTAGAGCAGACAGTACTAAACACATTACCAATGTGTTCCTAATACATATATACAAACATTTCCTTCCTCAATATTTAATCAGCAATTTATCCTCCTGTTGGTATAGATTTATGTCATTGCCAATTTTTCACTAACACGGTGTTGCTGTGAACATTCTTGTACATGTCTCCTTGTGTATGTTTGAGAACTTCCCTAGGGTACATACCTAGAGGTGAAACAGCTGGATTATAACATGGGCACACCTTCACCTTTAGGTAGATGCTTCTCAGTTGTTCTCCAAAGTGGCTATACCAGATCACAAACCCCCCAATAATGTATTAGAGTTCATATTCTACAAACTTATCTACACTTGGTTTTGACAGACATTTTAAAATTTGTTCAAATGATAGAGATGAGATAGACTTACTGTACTTGTAGTTTTTTATGTGCTAATCTGTATTTTTATACTTTTTCTACAGTGACCATATATTACTTGTATAATTTTTCAAAAATAACTTGCTCCATGAATTAATCTCCCTGGACTTTGATTGTTCTTTTACTTTGTCCTCTCTGTATCTGTGTTTCCCTGTTGATAACCAGCTTTGTAATTGTTCTCATGTTCTTCATGTTCATCTTTGGCTCTCTAACCAGAGAGAACAAAAAGAAAGTGATAATTATTTTTCTTTCTTTTTTAAAAAAATTATTTAGTTTTTATTTATTTTTGATTGTGCTGGGTCTTCATTGTTGTACATGGGCTTTCTCTAGTTGCAACAAGCAGGGGCTACTCTTCACTGCAGTGTGCAGGCTTCTCACTGTGATGGCTTCAGTAATTGAGAAGCATGGGTTCCAGCAGTTGTGGCTCACAGGCTTAGTTGCTCCACGGCATTTGGGATCTTCCCAGACCAGGGAAGATTGAACCCGTGTCCCCTGAATTGGCAGGAGGATTCTTAATCACTGGACCACCAGGGAAGTCTGATAACTATTTTTCTCATGTTATTGTTAACACCTACCAAGCCCCTAGGTAACAGGGATGATCAGATGCTTATTAAATAATTGTAACCTGCTTTTTGGGGGGTCATATTCTTTTGTTCAATCTCTCTCTCTCTCTCTCTCTCTCTCTCTCTCTCACACACACACACACACACACCCCTGGCTCCCCAACCTAAAAAAACTGTTGGTATTTTAAAACATTAAGAACATTCTCTGTATGTTACAATTACAAAAATGAAACAAGATAAAAACTGATACAGAGTAAAAAAGATCAGAAAGACATGTACAAACTAAAATACCAACAGTAGTTGTATTTGGGTAGTGAGATTAAAGGTAAATTTATTCTCTTCAGCAAAAATAATAAATGACCAAGTAAATAAGTACATATGGAGAAAGAGATGAAGCAATGTGGCAAGATATATTAACTGTGAATTTAGGTGAAGGGTATACAGATTTTATTATATCATTTTTTCCCTTACTTTCGTAGGTTTGAAAATTTCAAAATACAAAGTTGGAGGGGAAAAACGGTAAAATAAAATAAACCTGTCTGAATGATTATACATTTTAAGGCATAATGAAAATGCTGAAAATTTAAATTACTGATTTTCCCTGATAGCTCAGCTGGTAAAGAATCTGCCCACAATGCAGGAGACTCTGGTTCAATTCCTTGGTTGGGAAGATCCACTGGAGAAGGGATAGGCTACCCACTCCAGTATTCTTGGGCTTCCCTGGTGGCTCAGCTGGTAAAGAATCTGCCTGCAATGCAGGAGACCTGGGTTTGATCCCTGGGTTGGGAAGATCCCCTGGAGAAAGGAAAGGCTACCCACTGCAGTATTCTGGCCTGGAGAATTCCATGGACTGTATAGTCTATGGGGTCGCAAAGAGTAGGACATGACTGAGTGACTTTCACTTTCACTTTAATATTCTCTCACCATACCAGCAGGCTACATACAAAACTGGGCCCAAAACTAGTAAGAAGAAGACTAAAACTTCCAATATGGTAGGCATCTAACGACTTCAGGAAAAAAGCAATACAAGTTAACCATCACATACCAGCAGCTATAGGAATTCCAATCAGATTATAAATTAGAGCAAAGACAAAATTTATCCGAATCCTCTTGACTGTCTTCCTTGATAAATCAATACTTGCCACTACATCCAGAAGATCATTCTGAGAACAGAAATATTTATGATATTAACAACAGATTCTAACTTAACTAGTAACTTGTATTTGATACTATGTATGACAAAGACGATATGTATCTTAGGGAAATATGTGAATTAACTCAAATCTCAGATACTGCTAAAAATTTGAGTCAGTCTTGGAAGAGGTTTTTCAGAATTTTTTTTCAGGGTTCTGAAAACACTTTTAGGGTTGTATGCTGGTACAGGGACTAAACCCCACTAAAATAACTTCAGCAAGTACTTGCTGAAGATAATTGTGTTCTATGTATATTCCTAAATTTAATCCTTCATTTAGAAGCTTGTCGTTCTCATTTGCTCCCCTGAATTGAGAAAGTCTAAAAGTAATTACTAAGACTTCTCATACTCCCATCCTGAATTCTCCCTTTCTCAAAGGCCAGGAGGATGGAAATTAGAAGGACAGAGTCATATGTTCAATATACAACATTATCTCTGACCATGCAGAGCAGTCTCACACTCCTCAAAGGTCAGGCCACCAGACTTACCCTTATCAAAACCACATCAGCTGCTTCAATGGCTACGTCTGTGCCTGTGCCAATAGCAATTCCAACATTAGCCATGGCCAGAGCTGGGGAGTCATTGATTCCGTCTCCTACCATTGCTACCCGTTTCCCCTCCTCTTGAAGTTGCTTCACCTTGGCAACCTTGTGGGAAGGTAGAACTTCAGCAAACACTTTAGTAATGCCAACCTACATGAGGAAAAACAAACTCCACTCATTTCAAGAAATATTACTGAGTATGTGAAATACAGGGCTTCCCTGGTAGTTCAGTGGCAAAGAATCTGTCTGCCAATGCAGGAGATGCAGGTTCAACCCCTGGTCTTGCTTGGGAAATTTAATGGACAGAGAAGCCTGGTGGGCTACAGTCCATGGGGTCAAAAAGAGTCAGACATGACTGAGCAACTAAATAACAAAAACAACAAAGCCTAAAATATAACTGTTATATTTTATATAAAATATTTATTATTTTACATAGTGATTTTATAGACATAACAATGATGGTTCATCATTTTATATGATGAGGAGCCTTCATTTTCCACCTACCAGATGTCCAAATTTTAAAATATTAGTAATATCTAGGGATAGTAAGACTACAGGAAAATGAGCTCTCTTAGATACTGTTGGTGGGTATGTAAATGTGTACTGTCATTTTGGAGGGCATGTACCAGCATCTATCAAAGTGTGCATGTCATTTGGTTAAGGAATTCCACTCCTAGCTATATTTTGGACATTCTTATACATGTATAAAAAGATGTATGCCCAAGGATGTATATTACTGCCTTAGTTGTAACAACAAAATTTTCAAAAGCACATAAATTATTATTTTTTATTAGAGGAATGGTTAAGCCAATTATGATACATTCACACCATGGAATTCAATGCAATGATGTAGAAAGAATGAAGTAACTTTATATGTTCAGACATGGACAAAGCTCCACGGACATGGACAAGGCATACATATTATTATCTGAAAGAAAGTAAACTGCTAAACAATTTGTACAAAAATGATCCAATTTATATTGAAAATACCAGAACTGTACCTCTGTATATGAACAATAAGTATATGAGAAAGTGTAAGGGGAGAGGGCTGGACAGGGAGCTTGGGAAAAGGGTGACAAACTTTTTACTTTATATCCTTCTGTATCTTTTTATACAAGACAGTATTTATATATTACTTCTATTAGTCAATAGAAGAGGGGAGAAGGCATTCCAAAGTAGAAAAGACTAACATGAGAAAAGTTTTAAAGGGAAAACAAAAGTGGGGGATCAGTAGCAGGAAAATGCTACGGAAGAGATGGTTCGTTCTATCAGTGGTATCCAGGATGGACTAGAGAGGGTCATGCATGGAGCTACTGCTGTACTTTAGGCATGAGAGGATGAGAGCCTAGCTTAGGCTGGCAGCACTGGTAGAGACTACGAGCAACATTTCAAAGGAAGCATCAACAGAAACTGTGTACAATGTCACTAAGCATCTCATGAATTAAGCAAATAGCTTTTTACTTATAACAGTTCCAGAAAAAAGCACAAAGTCCTTCCTGTGCAGACAGTATGTCAATTCTTTTTTAAGGAACCAGGTATGGCTACTCAGGGATAATGAATATAATAGGTAGTACCAATTCTTTAGCACCTGAAGGCTAGAAAGAAAATGTACGTGAAGAGTTAGAAGTTAACACATACTCCCACCCCAACTACTAAGTAAACCCATTACCTGAGAAGCAATAGATCTAGCTGTTTTACTGTTGTCTCCAGTCATCAGAACTACTTCTAAGCCCATAGATTTCAGAATATGGACAGCCAGTTCTGCTTCAGGCTTCACTGTATCAGCAATAGCTATCAAACCGCACAGCTCATCTAATATAGGAGCAGCAGAAAATAGAATTTGTAATATGGTGAAAGCAGAATAATATTCTGACTTAAAATTTCAGAAATAAATGATTTTTGTTAAACAAAGTTGTTCAGGGCTTAGCTTAATTCCAAATACCCCCAAAACCACACAACCCCATAGTAAGCCTCTATTCTTGGTTGTGAAAATACCAAAAACCCCACAGTAACCCCACAGTAAGCTTCTATTCTTGGCTGTGAAAATCTCAGAGTGATGTAGGGGTTACTAACGAAGGTAATAATAGGAAAATGAAAATAAACTTGACTGGATATACTAAAAGACTTACATTCTTCCTTTAGAGAAGTATTGCCAAGAGCTCCAAACACTTCAGCTAATTTAAAGGCAAATGAAACTGAAACCCAACACTTTCCTCCTTTCAAAGGTGAAGGGGTGGATGAAAACAAAACTGGCATTTTAAACTGGGGGAAAAAAATCACTGCAAGTAGCTATTTTATTTCAAAAATGAAAGTAAATGGTATTTTCTGCTTTTTTCCTGGACCTAAAAAGGCCATAGAAAGATACTACCTTCATACTTAGCAAAGATGATAAATGTTAACTAATTAATCTCACAGCTATAAACTTACCCTAAGAAATAATTTAATAAAAGCCAGGCATATGCAAGATAATTTTAAATTAATCAGCAACAATTATGTATTGCTGACATTTTTTATTTTGCATTCAGGCTGCTTTTGAATAACCCTCATATTTCAGATGTCTCTCAAAAATACACAGAAAACAATTGAGATCACAACACTGAGTCACAGTGTACTTAAGGAAAACCTTACCATCAACTGCTACCAGTACAGCAGTCCGACCTCTTCTCTCATGTTCAGTCATGGAATCATTTACATTACTATTAATGGCAAGACCATTTCTAATCATCCACTCCCGGTTGCCAATGAGAACTTTGTACTGCTGAGCATTAAGAGTATCTGAAAGAAAGTACAGAAGAAACATTTAGTGAACTCGTTTAATAACAACCCTTTAGGGACATTCTTCCTCTCTAAGCTTGCAGTTACTACATTGGTTTTTTTGGTAGAACATAGCCTATAACAGTGATTTCCAAATGTTCAAGGAAGACACTCTGCTCTTCTATGCCCCTGGGCCTTTGTACATGTTGCTGCCTCCACCTGGAGGTCCTCACCTCTCCTCTCCAAATACCAAATTGCATCATATTCCTTAAAAGCTAGTTCAAGCATTACTTTCTTGGTGATGCTTTCCATTCAACATTTCCTTATGATCTTCCATGACAATTGAATAAAGTTAAAAATATTTAGTGTACATCAGTACAACCATCAATGGTTAGATAAGAACACAGAACTACAATGATATCTTACTAACTTTAAGTGGGTCCTTAGTGCTTTCTGGCAATTCTACTGTATTTCCCTAGTCCATTCATTCTCCATTCCTTCTAGATGGCTATTTTATACCTTTTCTTCTCCCATTCTCATACCAGATGATGATGTGCTTCTTACTTCAGAAAGAAAATAAAAGCAATCAGAAAAGAACTTCCAGAAGCTCTCATTGCCATATATACCCAACTACCTAAGCCTCTGTACATACTGATCTAGTTTCTTTTCTGTTACTATAAACAGCCCCAACTCCTATTTAAGGCCAGCTTCTCCACTTGCATAAATAGATCCCTCTCCTTTGCTATTTCAGAACATCTCTCCAACAATTCTCTCCTCTCTCTTCTGCATCATCGTATTTTCTACTTCTGCTGCACACAGTCCTATTTTTAAAAAAGAAAACAAAACAGATCTCATTTATCTCTCTAGCTACTGCCCCATTTCTTTGCTTCTGTTCATAGCAAAACTCCTACAGTGTTGTCTGTATCAGCTTCCCATTCTTCTGTGAACCTGTTCCAATAGAACTTTTGTCTCTCTTATGCCAAAGAATTGTTCATATGGTACACCAGTGATCTTTAATAAATGTAAAGGGTAATTCTTAGTCTTCATCTTACTTGCCCTATTAGCATTTAACACAGTTGACCATTCTCTCCTTGAAATACTTTCTTCATTTGGCTTCTAGAGCACCACATTCTTATGAGTTACCTCCTACCACTTCTGTTTTCTTTACTGATCATTCTTCATCTCCCTGACCTCTTAATTTGTAGTGTTGCAGGGCTTAATCCTTAAACCTCTTCCCCACCAATCTACTCTCATTTCCTGATTTTTTTGGGGGGCTCACCTCATGGTTTACAGAATCTTAGTTCTCTGACCAGGGATCGAACCCAGGCCCATGGCAGTCAAAGTGCCTGGTCCTAATCACTGGCATTATACTCAGTTGCTTCAGTCATGTCTGACTCTTTGAGACCCCATGAACTATAGTCCACCAGGCTCCTCTGTCCATGGGATTCTCCAGGCAATACTGGAGTGGGTTGCCATGCCCTCCTCTAAGAGATCTTCCTGACCCAGGGATCGAACCCACATCTCCCGCATTGCAGGTGGATTCTATACTGCTGAACCACTGTGGAAGCCCCCTAACCACTGGACCACCAGGGAATTCGCAACTCTTTGAAGATTTTATGCAGTCTCATCACTTTAAAGACCACCTATATCATCAGCACTGTCCAACAGAACTTTCTGTGATGACAGAAATATTCTACATCTGCTGTTTAATACAGTAGACACTAACAACATGAGGCTATTGAGCACTGAAATGTGACTAGTATGGCTGAAGGGCTGAGTTTTAAACTAAATTTTAATTAATTTAAATAGTCACATGAAACTAGTAGCTACCACACTGGATAGCACAGATCTATAAATGGATGACTCCCAAGTCTACAGACTTGTATAGCCACCTGCCTCCTTGATAGAACATTTACACAACATCTCTACTTGAACACCTAACAGGCACTCAAACTTAACATGTCAAAAACTGAACTCCTAATTACTTTTCCTCAACATTATCTCTCCTGTGATCTCCATCTTGTTTGAATGGTAACCCCATCCTTCTAAATGGGTTAGGCTGCAAACTTTGGTCTAATTCTTGACTCTTGTTTCTCTCATACCCCATTTCCAATATGTGAGATATATCAGTCATCTCTCCATTCAAGATACATCCTGGGGAAGTCCCTGGCAGTTCAGTGGTTAGGACTTCCATTGCAAAGGGGCACAGGTTTGATTCCTGGTGGAGGAACTAAGATCCCACAAGCCACGTGGTATGGTCAAAAAAAAAAAAAAAGAAGATACATCCAGAATTTGACCACTTCTTACAACCTCTACTGTTATTACATTGGTCCAAGCCATCATCTTTTACCTAGATTATGGCAACAGCCCACTAACTTATCCCCTTGCTTCTGTCCTTGTCCCTACCCACGGAAACAGTATATTTTTACCAAAGAAGCCCAAGTAATACTTTTAAAATATTAAGTCAGATTCTGTCACTCCTATGCTCAAAACTCTCCAACAGCTTTCCACCTCACAGTAAAAACCAAACTCCTTACAAAGTTCCCAATCATTTTCTCTGTTCTAGCCACAGGGTTCCTCAAACTAGTCAAGCACACTACTGACTTAGGCTTCTGTACTCAATATTCCTCCTAACTGGAATGCTTTTGTCACAGATATTCACATATTCTTCCTCCCTCGCCTTAGGTTTTTGCTCAAACAGCACCTTCTCAATGAGGCCTACCCTGATCAGTCTATATAAAATAGCATTCCCTAGCATGCCCAATACCACTTGCTCTTCTTCATTTTCTTCATAGCACTATCCATCAGACAGACTCTACTTGCTTATTTGCACACTGTCTAGCGTTCTTTCACCAGGAATGTAAACTCCATGAGATAGGGCCTTTGTCTATTCTGCTCACTGCTGATTCTTTAGTATCTTGAACAGTGCTTATAAAACCTGCCAGATGAACGAAATCACTATGTGTCAGTGTGCTTGATACTATGAATTCATAGACAAATAATAAAGAAATCACAACTTAGTAGAATCAGGCAGATAAATAAAGAATTATCATGCAGTGTGCCAGATAAAGTATAGTTATGACTAAAAAGGAAGAGCAAATATCTCTGCCTATGTATGTCAGTCAGTGGAGGCTTCACTAAAGAGAGATGTGAGCTGAGTCTTCAAAGATGAGAAAATAGTAAATAAAGTGATCTAACAGGCATGAAATGACACGATGTACAGAGAAACTTTAAGTAGTTCCATAAGAACAAAACACAGGGTACACGGGTGACAGTGGAAAAGCACAAGATGGGTGGTGCAGGGAGGCAGGAGACATATCATGGGGAATAGATCTTGAACAAAACACAGAGAGACTGGACTTTGTCCTGTCAGAGATGGAGAGCCTATAAAGCCAGGATCCTTAACAGATTTCCACGGAGGGGCTTAGGGATATATACAAATGTGCAAATCAGAAATTTTCTGAGTAGTGGGAATAGCTTTTATCTCATTCCTCCAAAGGTTCATGACTCAAAAATAGGTTATAAACCACTGCAATAAAAGGTATTAGTCAGAAAGTGATATAATCAGGTTTGAATGTTAGCAAAATTACTCGACTACAAATGTGTGGGGAGGTGCAAGTACACTTAGGTATATATATCTTGGTTTTGGTCTGATGGATAGACCAACAAGAAATTCGGTAAAGTGGCGTTGCTGCAGATACGGATTTTAGAGTGGCGGTGGAAACCCTACAAGTGGTAGAATAAGCAATAAGCATGAACGAGATTATATAGAGAGAATATGTAAAATTAGCAAAAGACAAAAGACCAAAACTCTGAGGACACCCAACATTTGAGAGGAGGAGAAAAGAGCAATCAGGTGAAGATTAAAAAGAACAGCCAAATTGGTGAGAGGAGACTCTAGAGAAAGCAGGGTCATGGAATCAAGGGAGAAAAAAAAATTTAGGAAAGAAGAAATGGTCAACATTGTCAAATGCCTTAGCGAAGTCATGCAGCAATGAAGACTGAAAACTAACCACTGGAGAGGGGACTAAACAAGGTCATTGGTGAACTTAAAATAGTTTCACTAGTATGGATGGGGCCGAAGCCAGACTGTGCAGTGAATTCAACCAGCTTTGACTAGTCCTTCTAGAAGCTTGGATATTAACGAAAAGACAGACAGATGGGACAAAAATCTAGATGGGAATACAGTGATTTTGATGGGAGAAATGTTTCTATGTTTAGGAGAAGGAGCTATGACAAAGAGTTGGAAAATAAAAGCAGCAAGGGGATATACTATAACAGAGTGTGAGGTCCTTGAGGAATCAAGAGAGGGTGAGATCTGGACCAAAGATGAAGGGATTCATTAGGTAAGAAAAGGTATACTTTTTTCTCTGAAAACGGAAACATTTTAGGCAAAAAAAGAGAAAAGAAATGGAAAGAACACATGTCTGAGAATCTTAAATTTCTGTGCGAAAAATAAGCCAGACAATTTGCTTAGAGAACTAGGGAGAAGGCCATAAGAGCTTGTGAAAGATACAAAAGGTCTGGAGCAGTTGTGGTGAGAAATAAAGACAGCTGAACTAAGATGGAAAATCAGCTAGAGCTAGGGTTTATCACCCTCTATTGTAATCAAGGAGTGAAGTTGAAAAACATTCCTAAGCAATTCAGTGAAATAATTAGAAGGCCTGTGGTGAAACTGATTTACAAGAATGAAACCATGATGCCAATCTTTGCTTCTTATGTAACAGTTCAATTTATAAGGTTAGATACCTGTTAATAACTGTCCCATAAGTGGTACTACAAAAAAAAATTAGCTTACTTGAGAACTGAGCATCAATAATCATGGAAGACGAAGTTGATGACTGTTCATTACTCTCATCTATTTGAACCAGGGATGCATTTTTAATATTATTTTCCTCTATCTTCCAGTTATTCTTGTGTAGCAAGCCTTCAATATTGGTGACTTTACAGTTAATGCCACAGCCTGGCACAACCTGGAAATCTATGCAGGTACCCAAGGTTTCAGTGTCCAGCTCCTAACAAATAGAAACAGAAGGATTTCTTCTGCTGTTCTAACAATCCAAGGTCATCATTAGCAAGATCAAAGATTATTGCTGGTTAATTCTAAATGTTTAGATACAATCTACAGGCCTGGTTAATTCTAAATGTTTAGAATAAAACTGTCACTTATCATTGCCTATTTGATAGTGGGTTTTGATAAGGACAAAGGAACAGAGCATTTTGAGTATAATGTTCAAAGTTACAGGAGAACCTCATAATCCTTTAAAAAAATCCCACTCCATAAGATTTATACCAAATTTAGGGGAAGAAAATGTGGAAGGTTTATCAATATTCTCTGTCCTTTCCAGTAGAGAATTACAAGTTAAATATTTAATTCTATTGTCAAGTTAGATTTTCTATTTAGTACAGGGAAAAGGGTAACAAAGAACAGAGCCTTTAGTTACCAGAGGGCCTCTCTAGTATGATTCTGTGTCCTTAGTAAGCCAAAGAATTCTGGTGACCATCACTGTTTCCTGGCTCTTTATATCTTTGTCCTCTCCATTGTTTGATTTGGGTGTATAGAAGCCAGATCAGTAATAGTTAATAGGTAAAAAGGAAAGAACAAATAAAGAAATGGCAACATCAATGGTGAAACTGCCACATTTTAACAGAAAAATTATGTGAGATAATTTACAAAGAACTTATACAAATCAATAAGAAAAGGTAAACAATCTTATGAAAAAAATAGGCAACAGATACAAGCAAACAGGGTATAGAAAGAAATGCAAATAACCAATACGCATGTGGAAAGATGCTCAACCTTATTCACAATTAAGACAATGCAAAGTAAACAGTCAATGAATAAATATTTTTTACTTACTGAATTGGAAAAATTAAGTGTTAGTGAGAATGTGGGGAAATGTCATTCAACTTCTGGTAAAAGTATAAACTGGTATACCTTTTTGTGTGGGTGTTGATAACATTTGCCATTTGAGTGTTGGTAACATTCATCAAATTTAACTATACCTATCCTTTGATCCAGCAATTACATTGATAGGCATTAAACATTAGAGATAAACTTGCAAAAGCTGACAAGGATGTTAACTACAGGTTTTAAGAGCCATACAATGTAATATAATACAGGCATTAAAAACAATGAAGTAAATCTTTATGTCTTGATAAGGAAAAAATCACTTAATACAAATTTTTAAAAAACACCAAAGACTGGTCATTGTATTATCACCTTTCTATGTAAAGTTTAAAAATAACAAATGTTGGTATATACACTAAAAATGGTTAACAGATGCACACTTTTGTAAATATACTGAAAATTATTGACTTGTACACTTTCCAAGCGTGAACTTTAAGAGTATGTGAATTTTATCTCAATAAAGCTGTTGTTCAAAAAGCCTGTTAACAGGTTAATACTTGTTAAACTTTGGAGAGAGGAATTATGGAAAGGGGCAGGGAATGAGGCTTTCCTTTTTCATTACGTAATGCTGAACTATCTAAAATTTCCTCCCATAAATATGTATTATTTCTTTTTTATTTCTTAGTTGACTGAGGTTATCTGTGCTGTAGGGTTACAGTTAATTTTCACCTTTATACTTTTCTGTATGAAGAAATTAAGACATACAAAATAAAATTAGAAAACACAAGTCTCTCTAGTTTCATACGAATTATATATGTAAATCATGAATAAACAAGGGAAAAATTGTACCTGCTTGCAGTATTTGGTTATGGCTGCTCCCAGAGGGTGTTCACTGTTACTTTCAGCAGTTCCCACAATAGCCAGGATCTTATTGCGTGACATTCTGTTACCTTCCACTAGAACCTTTACTTGATTCACTACTGGGGTTCCATGGGTAATGGTTCCAGTTTTATCAAATACCACTACCTTTACCTGTAAGAAAATCAAAGCAGAATGCACTGTATGACTTCATAATTCTTAGTATCAGCATTCCAGAAATGAGAAAGAAGGTTTACTGTGACAAACACATTACTATTTTGTTTCTTAATGAGCTGACTTTGATTTAATTGGAATTTAATGGTCTTTGGGAGACTAAAAAGAAGGGAGAATAAGGGAAGAAATATCCTAATAACCCTCCCTTGCAAATGTTCAATGTGCTGGGAACATGTGTTAAATAGCTAGAACTACCCATTAAGAGTTGACTGTTAATAGGTAACTTAGGCCTCTAGTGCCTCTGGGGAAAGAAAAAGACTTTCAATACTAATGAATTTTAGATCTGTAGGGGGAAAAAATCTGGGAAGTAGGTAAATAATTACATTTGAGTAATTAATTTGAAGTGTGCACCAGCTAAAACCTGGGTTGCTTTGACTTTATTGAGACTAGATGAGAAGCTTGGCCAGAGAATACAGCTCAGGAAATCAACGAGGGAACATCAGATCAGGCCGCAAGGAGGAATAATCAGGAATTAGAGAACATAGTTGCCTCATAGTAAACTCAGACAACGAACCTTGAGAAATGAATAGCTTGAGGAACCAAGATGAGAAGAGATCAGTTCAGTTCAGTTCAGTCGCTTAGTCGTGTCCAAATATTTCCGATCCCATGGACTGTAGCACGCCAGGCCTTCCTGTCCATCATTATTCCTGGAGCTTACTGAAACTCATGTCCATTGAGGTGGTGATGCCATTCAACCATCTCATCCTCTCTCGTCCCCTTCTCCTCCCACCTTCAATCTTTCCCAGCATCAGGGTTTTTTCAAATGAGTCAGCTCTTCACAACAGGTGGCCAAAGTATTGGAGTTTCAGCTTCAGCATCAGTCCTTCCAATGAACATTCAGGACTGATTTCCTTTAGGATGGACTGGTTGGATCTCCTTGCAGTCCAAGGGACTCTCAAGAGTCTTCTCCAACACCACAGTTCAAAAGCATCAATTCTTTGGTGCTCAGTTCAGTTCAGTTTAGTCGCTCAGTCGTGTCCAACTCTTTGTGACCCCATGAATCGCAACACGCCAGGCCTCCCTGTTCATCACCAACTCCCGGAGTTCACTCAGACTCATGTCCATTGAGTCCGTGATGCCATCCAGCCATCTCATCCTCTGCCGTCCCCTTCTCCTCCTGCCCCCAATTCCTCCCAGCATCAGAGTCTTTTCCAATGAGTCAACTCTTCGCATGAGGTGGCCAAAGTACTGGAGTTTCAGCTTTAGCATCATTCCTTCCAAAGAAATCCCAGGGTTGATCTCCTTCAGAATGGACTGGTTGGATCTCCTTGCAGTCCAAGGGACTCTCAAGAGTCTTCTCCAACACCACAGTTCAAAAGCATCAATTCTTCGGCGCTCAGCCTTCTTCACAGTCCAACTCTCACATCCATACATGACTACTGGAAAAACCATAGCTTTGACTAGACGGACCTATGCTGGCAAAGTAATGTATCTGCATTTTAATATGCTGTCTAGGTTGATCATAGCTCTTCCTCCAAGGAGCAAGTGTCTTTTAATTTCATGGCTGCAGTCACCATCTGCAATGATTTTGGAGGCCCCCCCAAAATAAAGTCTGTTACTGTTTCCCCATCTATTTGCCATGAAGTGATGGGAATAGATGCCATGATTTTAGTTTTCTGATGTTGAGTTTTAAGCCAACTTTCTCACTCTCCTCTTTCACTTTCATCAAGAGGCTCTTTAGTTCTTCTTCGCTTTCTGCCATAAAGTGTGGTGTCATCTGCATATCTGAAATTATTGATATTTCTCCCAGAAATCTTGATTCCAGCTTGTGTTTCATCCAGACCAGCATTTCTCATGATGTACTCTGCATATAAGTTAAATAAGCAGGGTGACAATATACAGCCTTGATGTAGTACATTTCCTATTTGGAACCAGTCTGTTGTGCCACGTCCAGTTCTAACTGTTGCTTCTTGACTTGTATACAGATTTCTCAGGAGGTAGGTTAGGTGTTCTGGTACTCCCATCTCTTTAAGAATTTTCCACAGTTTGTTGTGACCCACACAGTCAAAGGCTTTGGCATTGCCAATAGAGTAAAAGTAGATTTTTTTTTTTGGCAACTCTCTTGCTTTTTTGATGATGCAATGGATGTTGGCAATTTGATTTATGGTTCCTCTGCCTTTTCTAAATCCAGCTTGAACATCTGGAAGTTCACAGTTCACATACTGTTGAAGCCTGACTTGGAGAATTTTGAACATTACTTTACCAGCATGTGAGATGAGTGCAACTGTGCAGCAGTTTGAGCACTCTATGGCATTGCCTTTCTTTGAGATTAGAATGAAAACTGACCTTTTTCAGTCCTGTGGCCACTGCTGAGTTTTCCAAATTTGCTGGCATATTGAGTGCAGCACTTTCACAGCATCATCTTTTAGGATTTGAAATAGCTCAACTGGAATTCCCGGAGAAGGCAATGGCACCCCACTCCAGTACTCTTGCCTGGAAAATCCCATGGATGGAGGAGCCTGGAAGGCTGCAGTCCATGGGGTCACTAAGAGTCGGACAGGACTGAGCAACTTCACTTTCACTTTTCACTTCCACGCATTGGAGAAGGAAATGGCAACCCACTCCAGTGTTCTTACCTGGAGAATCCCAGGGATTGGGGAGCCTGGTGGGCTGCCATCTATGGGGTCGCACAGAGTCAGACACGACTGAAGTGACTTAGCAGCAGCAGCAACTGGAATTCCATCACCTCCACTAGCTTTGTTTGTAGTGATGCTTCCTAAGGCCCACTTGACTTCATATTCCAAGATGTCTGGCTCTAGGTGAGTGATCATACCATCGTGAATATCTGGGTCATGAAGATCTTTTTTGTATAGTTCTTCTGTGTATTCTTGCCATCTCTTTTTAATATCTTCTGCTTCTGTTAGGTCCATACTATTTCTGTCCTTTATTGTGCCCATCTTTGCATGAAATGTTCCCTTGGTATCTCTAATTTTCCTGAAGAGATCTTTAGTCTTTCCCATTCTATTGTTTTCCTCTATTTCTTTGCACTGATTGCTGAGGAAGGCTTTCTTATCTCTCCTTGCTATTCTCTGGAACTCTGCATTCAAATGGGTATATCTTTCCTTTTGTCCTTTGCCTTTTGCTTATCTTCTTTCCACAGCTATTTGTAAGGCCTCCTCAGACAACCATTTTGCCTTTTTCTTGGGGATGGTCTTGATCACTACCTCCTATGCAACGTCATGAACCTCTGTCCATAGTTCTTCAGGTACTCTATCAGATCTAATCCCTTGAATCTATTTGTCACTTCTGCTGTAAAATCGTAAGGGATTTTATTTAGGTCATACCTGAACGGTCTAGTGGTTTTCCTACTCTCTTCAATTTAAGTCTGAATTTGGCAATAAGGAGTTCATGATCTGAGTCACAGTCACCTCCCAGTCTTGTTTTTGCTGACTGTATGGAGCTTCTCCATCTTAGCTGCAAAGAATGTAATCAATCTGATTTCAGTATTGAGTCTCTGGTGATGCCCATGTGTAGAGTCTTCTCTTGTGTTGTTCCAAGCAGGTGTTTGCTAGGACCAGTGCGTTCCCTTGGCAAAACTCTATTAGACTTTGCCCTGCTTCATTCTGTACTCCAAGGCCAAATTTGCTGGTTACTTGAAAAGAGATATGACAACTAAATACAAAGCATGATTCCAGACAAAACAAAAAAATAACTATAAAGGATTATGGAGTCAACTGAGGAAACTGGAATATGGACAAGAGATTAGACAACAGTATTTTATCAGTGTTAACTTCTTGATTTTGATCTTTGTACTATGTTTATGTAAGAGACTGTCCTTGTTCTTAGGAAAGGAGCTTGATATTTTCAGTAAAGGGTATGTGAGATTTCTTTATACTATTCTTGCAAATTTTATATAAGTTTGAAATTATGTCAAAATTTAAAATTACTATAAAAATTAGTAGCTTGTATTCACTGGCTAGATGAAGTTCTAAAGTTGTTCTAAGTTGTGTTCTGTGTTTAGTAGAGGCATGTGTATATAATTTATATCCTCATAATAAGAATATACTAGAAGGAACATGGTTTTAGTTGAAGTCAAGTGGCTTTGATTGAGATTGTAATGGAAATTCTAACATGAGAGAGATCAGGGACAGGATTATATATTCGTGAAATCATAGTTGCAAACAGTCAGCTGGTGGCAGCAAAGATGAAAGTAAGGGCAAGCACTATCAAATGTTGAACAGCACAAACATGGAGTCACACACAAATAGGTGAGAGGCCTGACAGACTTGGGCAAATTGCCTCAGCAAATATCTATGATATCTTCCTGCCCTAAAGACTAGTCTAGAATGAGTTGGGACAGGACTCTAGGTTTTCCACATGAGAGTATACTCTAAAGAGAGTAAGTCTGGAGTAGAGATCTTATACTCTCTGCCAATTCAGAGCAGAACCAAAATAACACCTTTTCTACCTCCACCCTCAGGACAATGCCAGAAGAAGCTCAGCTTACGGGCAATGTAGAAATACTTTAAGACTCTGTTTTTCAGTAGGGGTGCTATTGTCAGTTTGGATGAGACAACTCTTAGTTCTAGGAACTATCTTACCTTATGAGCCATCTCCAGTGGCTCACCACCTTTGATTAGTATGCCATTTTGAGCACCTACTCCTGTACCCACCATCACAGCAGTTGGAGTGGCCAGTCCCAGTGAACAGGGGCATGCAATGCACAGAACTGTGATAGAGGCTTGGAAAGCAAAGCGTATTATTGTTTCTGTTCTGGAGATACTTCTGTTGTAGCCCTTGAGAAGAAACATGAATTTTGATTACTGATTTAGAACTGAATAAAACAAAAAGAACAAAGCTTAACTCTAAATAAAACCACAATTCTGGAGTAACACATAATCCTACTTAGCTATCAACATATGTTTTAATATGAAAACACTTTTAGTAAGAAAACACTTTTTTTCTTTTATGACTATAAGAAATTATTGACATAACTGTAAACAAGTTACAGTTCTAAAATTCAAGATTTCAATTTTGCTGATTCCAGAGTTACACACTATGGAGTGAATATAAAAAAACAAGAAAAGTAAGCTTCTCCACTTCCCATATTGAGAATAAGTGTTTTTATTAGGCACTTTCAGAAATAGCTGCAAACATGCGATCTAATTCTCAACATATTTGACCCAAAACAAAAATAATTCTGTCCTGTACACTAAGACCATAAAACTGTCTTTCACACTTTTTTTGAAGACAATGAAAAAAATCACTCAGTTTGCAAAGGTTGCTTAATTACATCTCAGTAAAATTCTTTTGGACAAAGCAATGTTAATGAGTGCATCTGGTAGTAAAGCTCTTACTGACATTGAGTATGTGCTTCCATGAGTAAAAATGATTGATAGTATCATGAGAAATCCCCTAAGACCCTCTGAACTCATGAGAAAAATTCCTGAAGGAAACACATTCCAAAATACTTCTCAGCAATCCTGTTGTTTAGTGAGTATTTAACCAATGAGTGGTGGTTTCATCACTAAGTCATGTCCAACCTTTGCGACCCCATGGACAGAGGAGGCTACAGTCCATGGGATTCTCCAGGCAAGAATACTGGAGTGGGTTGCCACTGCCTTCTCCAATTTAACCAATATGAATCATTTCAAGAAACTTTTTAATATTATACTAATGATCACATCATGGAATAGATGTTCTGATTCTACCCATTCTTTAATTGAAGGGACAAACACTATGAAACAATGTATATATAGGATGGCATTTTTAAAAGAAAAAATACAACAAAGATCTTCTTAGTAATAATGGTTTTACAGTGCTGTATTCTTACTAAGTTCTCAAATACTTTTTTTTTTTACATTTTAATTTTTTAATTTTTTTTCATTTTTATTATTTCTTTATTTTTTTATTTTACAATATTGTATTGGTTTTGCCATACATCAACATGAATCCACCACGGGTGTACATGTGTTCCCCATTCTGAGCCCCCCTCCCGCTTCAAATTCTTAAACTAAGTGATCATCTAAGAGTTATAGAGAGAGAGAACTGGAAGGTATTTTCATAGACATCTAAGCTTATGCTTTCATGTATGTCTTAAATGTATACACTAATTCCAATCCTGAAATTTAGGTATTATTATCACTATGTTACAGATGACAAAACTGAAGATAAGAGAAGCTAAGTGAATTAAAGGTTATATCTCTAACATGAGGCACAGTCCAGGTTTATTATACCACTTTAAATACCATACCATAGAGACTATCATAGACTTTGAGAGAAGCAGACATTAATATTACCTTAATATTGGGATTGGGGGCAGGAGGAGAAGGGGACAACAGAGGATGAGATGGCTGGATGGCATCATTGACTCGATGGATATGAGTTTGAGTGAACTCTGGGAGTTGGTGATGGACTGGGAGGCCTGGCATGCTGCAATTCATGGGGTCACAAAGAGTCGGACACAACTGAGTGACTGAACTGAACTGAATATTACCTTATATTTATAAAGAGTTCAATAAATTACAAAGAGTTTCTAATATATCATTTAACTTTTATGACAACTGCAAGTTATGTTGGATGAGTACTAGTAAAACCTCACTTGAGAAAACTGAAGCTCAAAGAGAAATTAAATTGACCTCAGATCACACTGATTGTGACAGAGCTGAGATTTCAAGGTTTTTCTCAATATATCCATAGTCCTTTGTGAAAGCAAAATCATGCTAGGATTGAGACTGTGTATAAAATGTGAAAGGTCAGTATAGGCATCGATTGAGTTCAGTCACTCAGTTGTGTCCGACACTTTACAACCCCATGGACTGCAGCACGCCAGGCTTCCCTGTCCATCATCATCTCCTGGAGCTTGCTCAAACTCATGTCCATTGAGTCGGTGATGCCATCCAACCATCTCATCCTCTGTTGTCCCCTTCTCCTCCTGCCTTCAATCTTTTCCAGCAACTGGGTCTTTTCTAATGAGTCGGTTCTTCACATCAGGTGGCCAAAGTATTGGAGCTTCAGCTTCAGCATCAGTCTTTCCAATGAATATTCAGGACTAATTTCCTTTAGGATGGACTGGTTGGATCTCCTAGCAGTCCAAGAGACTCTCAAGAGTCTTCACCAACACTACAGTTCAAAAGCACCAGTGCTTCAGCACTCAGCTTTCTTTATGGTCCAACTCTCACATCCATACATGACTACTGGAAAAACCACAGTTTGATTAGATGGACCTTTGTCGGCAAAGTAATGTCTCTGCTTTGTAATATGCTGCCTCGGTTGGTCATAGCTTTTCTTCCAAGGTGCAAGTGTCTTAATTTCTTAGGTGCAATCACCATCTGCAGTGATTCTGGAGCCCAAGAAAAGACAGTCTGTCACTGTTTCCACTGTTTCCCCATCTATTTGCCATGAAGTGATCAGACCAGACGCCATGATCTTCACTTTTTGAATGTTGAGTTTTAAGCCAGCTTTTTCCACTCTCGTCTTTCACTTTCATTACAAGGCTCTTTAATTCTTCTTCGCTTTCTGCCATAAGGGTGGTGTCATCTGCCTGTCTGAGGTTACTGATAATGATATCAATAACCTCATTATGGGCATACCTCAGAGATACTGTGGGTTCAGTTTCGGACCACCAAAATAAAGTGAGTCACAAGAATTTTTGAATTCCCAAAGAAGGTAAAAGTTATGTTTATACTATACTATACACTGTGTGTGTTAGCCTCTCAGTCATGTCTGATTCCCTGACCCCATGACAGTAGCTCACCAGGCTCTTCTGTCCATGGGATTCTCCAGGCAAGAATACTGTAGTGGGTTGCCATTCCCTTCTCCAGGGGATCTTCCTTACCCAGGGATCAAACCCAGGTCTCCTGCATTTCAGGCAAATTCTTTACCAACTGAGCCATCCGGGAAGCCCATACTGTACACTATACTGTAGTCTATTAAGTATGAAATATCATTATCTCTAAAGAAATATGTTTGGTGTTGGTTTAGTCACTAAGTTGTATCTGACTCTTGTGACCCCATAGACTGAAGCCCACCAGGCTCCTGTGTCTATAGGATTTTCCAGGCAAGAATACTGGAGCGGGTTGCCATTTCCTTCTTCAAGGGCTCTTCCTGACCCAGGGATTGAACCCGGGTCTCCTGCACTGCAGGCAGTTTCTTTACCAACTGAACTACCAGGGAAGCCCCAAAAAGGCCAAGGAAATATGTATATACCTTATTTTAAAAGTAATGCTGTTGTAAAAATGCCATCAATAGACTTGACACAGGGTTGACACAAACCTTCAGTTTGTAAAAAACACAATATCTGCAAAGCACAATAAAGCAAAATGCACTAAAACAAGGTATGCCTGTACTTGCTTTGGGAAAATAACAAGTTATAATGAAAAAAATCTTTCCAAAAGGAAATATTTTATGTCTACAGAAATGCAAATGTTATTCTTATCAGCTTTTCACTCCAGTCTGTTAAAGATACCAGTAATTATTAAAGTTATTTTCAAATTAATTACTTATGCAAAAGATTCACAAACTATTTTATATATGATAAAGAGATGTTTATAAGTCACTCACGGGAAAGTAGGTTTCCACGATTTCAAAATTCAGAAATCCAATTATAATCCAAACCAAAAGGGTAGCAATGGAAATAATAACAATAAAAGGAACAAAGTAGCCACTGAGTTTGTCTGCAAACTGCTGGATAGGAGCCTACAATTAAAAAAATAACAATAATGATATGTATGTGAAAGTCTCTTGTTTTGATAATGAATACAGAGTATATGTACTATTGAGCAGAAATATTTTAATAAACTCCATATTAATACAACTGGAATTAAACAAAGGAACCTATCAAAACTAGACCAAGATTTATACTGAGTGGGCTTTAATGAAAATACTTTCTGTTTCTAGAGAATTAAGTTACCTTTGATGTTTGTGCCTCCTCTACAAGTTTGACAATTTGAGAAAGGGTTGTGTCTGCTCCAACATGGGTTGCACGGATAAGGAGTGACCCATTCTGGTTAATGGAACCAGCAATCACTGTGCTTCCAGATTTCTTTGCCACAGGCATTGCCTCTCCTATGGAAGGAAAAAAAGATAGATTTAGGGAGCATAAGTAAATACTATCTGGAAATACACCATTATTTGTTAATTATCAAAAATCATCTAGAAAGGAGATTCTTCCATCATGCAACAGAATCTGGACAAACACCTAGGTGAAAATGGCCTGACTTTTTCCTTATGCCAGTTCTGGGCCAAACCCCAGGGATATATATATGTTAAACTGGAAAAATCTAATGTGCTAACTCTTTTGGTAGGTACTTTTGGAACTCCACACTAGTCTTAGATCATTGGTTCTCAACCTGTTCCCAAGGAGCATTTATAAATGTAAGAGAGTTCTTGTCTGTAGTAACTATGGATGGGGCACAGGGTATTGCTACTCCAACTTAGTGGGTCAGGATCAGGGATACTAAATGTACCATAATGTACAGGATAGTCAGACAGAACTAAGAACTGTCCCATCCAAATAAGCGATAGCACTCCTACTGAGAAATGAAGAATCCTAAATTATTTTCACACACAGTTCATAAGCTGAGCCTCTTCTGGTACTATGATAAGGATTGAGGTAGGAAAGGTGTTAGTTTGGTTCTACTTTAGATTGGCCTTAGTTATCTAAGATCTCTAAAACTACTCGAGGTCTATTCTTTGTAGAGCTGACCCTGATGTTGAAAACATGGAGTCCTATCCCAGGTAAGACTAGATGGGTCTTTAGGGCAGGAACTCAGGAAAATTTGTCAAAGTGTATTGGGCTCTACAGCAGGATATGACAACCTCTTCTGGTTATACACTCTAGTAATTAACAATCCTCAGTGAAAAAGAGCCTTCAGTAGCATAAGTAAAATCACAAAGTAAATCTGCAGAAATTGATTTAAAACGGTCTTAAAAAGAACTCATATCCTCTATGCTTATTATTTATTCAGTCCACAGTTTCTATAAAAAGCTTTTCACTTTTCATGCAATTTTTAATTAATACTTTGGATTCACTTCACCTTCATGTCATGATACTCTGAAAGATCATACCTGTGATGAGGGACTCATCTACCATAGAATGTCCTTCAATAACACGCCCATCCACTGGAAATTTGCCTCCTGGAACCACTTTAATAATGTCTCCACGTTGTACAAGTTCCACATCCACTTGCTCTTCACTACATATGAGTTAAAATAAAAGTTACTATGAAAATCTGCTTCTCCCTCTGATCTTTCCATGCAAGTTTTATAGTTCACATCACGCTTATAGCTCCATTAACTGCTACCAATGGAAGTTAGAACCAACACTTGAGTTAGGAACTACAATGTCAGTCATTCCTTTTCATTGTTGGGGAATAGCTTAGTACCTGGCACAAAGTAGCACTCTAAATATTTGTTGAATAGTCACTGAACAAATACATGAAAGCTTTAGAAATAAAGTAATAGGTTTTATTTAACAAAACCACTTATTTACACAATTTTATATGGACAGAAATGAGAAATACAAAAGAATGACATGTAATCAAGTCTTTAGCTCTAACTTTCAATTTACAGGTAATATAGGAGTTACAGAACAAGTGAAATGATTCCAGAAGGAAACAGAGACAAATGGACTGTGGCATATTTTCAGGGACAACTGACAGATGTTTCTTTAACAAGTTAAATGTATGGAGAGAGGGAGGAGCAGCAAGAAATGAGGGAGGGAGAACTGGAGAGAGGAGTTGTTCCAGATTAAAACAAACATGTCAGGAGAAAGACAAACTGTATGATGTGTGTGCGTGTGTGTATGTGTTCAGTTGCGTTTGATTATTTGTGACCCCATGGCCTGTAGTTTGCCAGGCTCCTCTGTGCATGGGATTCTCTGGATAAGAATACTGGAGTAGGTAGCCATTTTCTTCTCCAGGGGATCTTCCTGACCTAAGGATCAAACTCACATCTCCTGTACTGGCTGTGCTGTGCTTATTCACTCAGTTGTGCCCAACTCCCTGTGATCTTTACCACTGCACCACAAGTTCTTATGCTGTATGATATCACTTATTATATATGTAGAATCTAAAAAATACAACAAACTAGTGAATATAATAAAAAAGAATCAGATTCACGGATACAGAGAACAAACTAGGGGTTATCAGTGGGGAGAGGGAAGGGTGAAGAGCAACACTGGTAAGGGATTAAGAGGTACCAACCATTAGGTACAAAAAAACCTACAAGTATATATTGTTCAATATGGAGAATATAGCCAGTATTTTATAATAACTACAAATGGGGTATATAACCTTTTAAATTGTGAATCACTATACTAAATCATTGTAACACACAATATCATACCTCAACTATAACTCAATTAAAAATTTTAAAAAATACATGTTAGTCAAATGCAATAATACATGGACTTTGAATTCCATTTTAAACAAAGAAACTCAAAACATTTTGGAGACAACAAGAGAAATGTTAATAAGGACTGTGTATTAGACCATATTAAAGAATTTTTGTTCATTTTCTTAGATGCAATATGGTATTATAATTATATAAGAATATGTCTTTTTTTAAAGATACAATAGGAATATTGGCAGTGAAACCATATGACTGGGATTTACTTTAAAATTCTACTACAACAAAAGAAAGATCATACAGATGAAGTAAAGTGTGGCAAAATGTGAATAATTGTTAAATCTTGGAGAAAGATTATGTGGGTTTATTATACCCTTCTCTCTGATGTATGCTCAGTCACCAAGTCACGTTCAACTCTTTGCGACCCCATGGACTGTAGCCCACCAGGCTCCTCTATCCATGGAATTTTCCAGGCAAGAATAGTGGAGTCGGTTGCCATTTCCTACTCCAGCAGACCTTCCCAACCCAGGGATAGAACCCATGTCTCCTTCATTGCAGGTGGATTCTTTACCACTGAGCTACCAGTGAAGCCCCACCCTTCTCTCTACTTCTGTGTATATTCAATATCTTTCCTAAAAGGTAAAGAAGAAGAGGAATAATGAAGATAAATACCTCAAGAGGATATTATCAGAGTCAAGAGTTACAATAGTTGCTTCTGTAGCTTGTAGTGAAATTAGTTTGGCAAGAGCCTCTGATGTTTTGCCCTATAAATTAAAACACACATGTAAACAATGCCAAGGAAGAAAAAGTCTTATGTAAAATAAAGACATAATCTTTAACATTTACCTAAGAGACCACTTTAGGAATGTTAATTAGTTCATATCAGATGTCTGACTTTGAAAATAAAAAGTACACAGGATATAAAATATATTATTAGGTATAATTCATAAAAAATAATGTATAATAAGAAAAACATCAGAACCCAACAGGTACAAAGGCAAACGACATAAATAAGCAATTCATTTAAGAAGAAATAGAATACCTGATGTGTAGAATAATGTTTATTACTGATACTAATAGAAGAAATGAAAACTAGAACAACTCTATGATACCATTTAATACCTAGTAACTTGGCAAAAATTTAGATAGGAATCGGTGCTGATGAAGTTGTAGTAAAACTACGTACATACTCTTGATGGCAAAAACTGTTAAGATTAATGGCATGAGTGATAGAATATTTATGTCCTTTAATCATATCTTTTGTAATTTATCCTAAGATATTAATTCAACAGAAATAACTATTAAACATGAATATGTTTAACGCAGGATTATCTAAAATTAAACACTGGAAACAATCTAACTTAGAACAAAAGCAGAATGGTTTAGTAAATTATAGCACAATGACTTGAGAGAGTATTATTTAGAAATACTGAATAATTATCTAGACTGCAAAAATAGGGGAAAAACTTTAAAACGTTAAGGATACAAAGTGGTATATATACCGTATTTGCCACTCTGTAAAATATAAATGAATATGGAATAGGATTGGAAAGTTATTTCCATTATAGCATGGGACTGTGGGTGAATTTTTTTCTGTTGTTATTTTAAATCTTGTGGTCACATCAAATTTTCCATTAATAATGTGATGTAAGTAAAATGTGCTTATGTTGTGCTGTTGTTTAGTTTGCTCAGTCATGTCCAACTCTTTCAACCCTTTGAACTATAGCCCATCAGGCTCTTCTGTCCATGGGATTTCCCAGGCAAGAATACTGGAGTAGGTTGCTGTGCCTTACTGCAGGGGATCTTCCTGACCCAGGGATCAAACCATTGGCAGGCAGATTCTTTACCACTGACCCACCAGGAAGCCCTCCAAAGGAATACTTAACCTAAAATACTGCTAAAATAAGAATATTTCTTTTAGTACATGGTTAACTACATAAATCAATGTATATTTCCAATAATTGGTCTAGAAAATATTATAGTCATTTATCTACCCAAGATTTTTAACAAATGTCACCCTTTTTTACTTTACCTTTGCTACATGTTCCAGCCACCGGCCTAGTGCAATAAACACAAATAGCATAGGAGGTGTGTCAAAGAAAGTAACAGGGTTCACTTTGGCTCTCTCATACATTGCAACCAGAAGAATAACCAAAGAGTAAGCAAATGCAATGGTTGTTGCCAGCACAATCAATACATCCATATTTGCAGTTTTATGCTTCAGTGCTTTGTAGGCCTGAATATAGAAGTGCCAGCCTCCAAAAAACTGTAATACAGAAACAGTGATCAGTGCTTTTTTAAAAAAAGCTGACATTCACATTTATACCTCAATAACTAAGATAAAGTATCAATGTTAACTTCCTTCGGCTTTTATCTAATCCATAAACAACTAAGGAGAATTTTTTTTAGCCACACAACGTGGCTTAGTTCCCCCATCAGGGACAGAACCCAGGCCATGGAGAAATTCCCCTAGAGCTTTTTTAAAGCTGAAACAAAAGTGTTTGTAGTTTAGCAGATACATGTGTGTAGGGATTCAAATTGCTGTAAAGCCCTTGGCAGCCATCCTCAATGATTTAATGAATATTCCATAATATAAAGAAAGTCAAATGATTCTTGGATTTTTCTTTTGAAGCTAGCAAAAACAAGAACTAGGGAAAGAATTACATTCTTTGACGATGATTTTTTTAATATAAAACTCGCCTTCTTTTCAAAATTCAACCTGAATGGTACATCACAAGCTACTGGATCTGTCCACAGTTTTCACTAGAATGCATAACTGAAAAGCTTATTTTTCATTAGTTAGAGAAACATACTAGGATGTTTTAAAAATCATTATTGTTTTTATGAGGATCAGAAAAAGGAATAAATCTATTAGAAGTGTTCCACAGGAAATATTTATCTGAAAAGAAGAGTTGAAAACATACAAAGAATAATGAACTTAAGTACCATGGAGAAATAATAAAAATAATATCACTGTTATGATTATTTAATAGAATAAATAAATAATAAATATGCTAAAATAAAATATATCATATAAAATAATTTTAATGAAAATATAAAGAAATAAAATAACATATTTTATTATAATAACTGTAAATATGAAGTTGTACAGAGTGACAATATGAATGCCAAATTCATATCTAAATACGAATTGAACTCTTATTATTTGCTCTGTCATTAAACAATATCCTTTAGGGATTAAAATGAAATTCATTATCTACTTTAATCCTCAGTTTAAAATTATTTTTGTAAAGCATCCAGCATAAAATGATCATACTTTTGACCAGTATTTGTCATACAATTGAAAATAGCCTCACCTACTAGTTTTGACTAGTTTTCATTATTAACAAATATACTTGCTAACATTTCACTTGCCTGTACAGGAACACACAATAAAAAAGATAGCAAATTCATAATGGACAATCCTGGCAGGATCTGGCGCTCCAGGAACATAGAAGAATGAATACTGATCATTTCTTCTTGGCTCATGTTCTGATTATGGTGAAGACTTGCAAGATGGTGGTCCATAACCATCATATATATCATCAGTCCCATTACAG
This sequence comes from Capra hircus, assembly GCF_001704415.2. NCBI lineage: Eukaryota > Metazoa > Chordata > Mammalia > Artiodactyla > Bovidae > Capra > Capra hircus. Next base: position 3,276,032 of record NW_017189516.1, on the reverse strand, counting down.
GTATGCAGAAAAACAGGCTCACAAGAAAGGCCCGTCGCCATCTAATATAGAAAAGAAAGATCATTTGAGTAAACATCTAATGGTTAAAGATTCTGTGTACCACAGCAAAATATAACTTGTGACCAATTCCCACCTAGTGTAAGGATGCTACTGAAAAAATAACTGACATGCTAACAGTATGTTAAATTTGTAACATAAATAAAAATCTGATTTTTATTGACATTCCAAAAGTACTTACTGTCTTATTTCTCGTTTATGGTCTAAGTGGCTTGCTGATCGGTCCTTCTTGACCAAAGAAGCTTCAAAACCCAAGCTCTAAGGAAATTCATGAGAAAACAATTATTTCTCTGAATGTATAAACATTATGTACAGAAATTTTAAGCTGTGGTATTGTCATTAAGAATAATTCAAGTACAAATCACTATGGGGAATATAAAGATGAAGATGTGCTTCCTTCTCTTGCATGCTCAGCTGTGTCTGACTGTTTTGACGCCTCAGACTATAGCCACCAGGCTCCTCTGTCCATGGAATTCTCCAGGCCAGAGTACTGGAGTGAGTTGCCATTTCCTTCTCCATTTCTTCTCTTAATTATCTTTGTTTCTAGTCTTTCATCAAAGAAATAAATGTTTCCTCAATTCTAGTTAATGTCTATCCTACTATTTCCAAATTATTGATTTAATTCAAGCGTAGTTGTCCTCAGTAGAGGTTCTTCTATCAAGAAGTAAACTAAAGCCTCTAATAAGTAATTTTGGAAAAAAAAGCAGAAATCTATGGCTTGGTCAAGCTGACAAACTGTATGATGATCTAATAACGACAGAACTCAGCAGTAAAATCATAAATCTTACACTTGGACAAGCATCTACTAGTACTGATGTATACTGTAGAAAGTGAAAGTGAAGTTGCTCAGTCGTGACCGAGTCTTTGTGACTTCACGGACTATAGCCTACCAGGCTTCTCTGTTCGTGGACTTTTCCAGGCAAGAATACTGGAGTGGGTTGTCATTTAATCAGTTTATTTTTACTTTTAGTTTTGACATCTATCTATCCATCCATACATGCCCGAGAGCACAGAAAACTGAATGGTAGGCCATAAAAGTTAGCACCATGCTAAACATATTATTCAAGGCTTTGCATATGTAGTCTTTACTCTTGTTCTAGCAGGAATAAATAACAAGAATGAAACTTTTCCTCAATAAAATAAAGTACTGAAAGAAAATTATATCTACATAAGTTTCATATGAACATAGACAGTAAAATACACTATATTTTCAGCTGCTAGGGAAAATGCTGCCTTCTTATGTTTTTTGACAGTGTAGCACAGAGAAAAGAGCAAGCATGAACACTGGAGTCAGGAAGATTAGGCTCAAATCCCTGGCATGACACTTACTAGCTTATGTGACTTTGGGGAAGTAACTTAACATCTCATAACCTGAGTTTCCTCACCTACAAAATGAAGACGACAGTACTGTTGTGAGAATTAAATCAAGAGCTGAAGCTTTGCAATTTGCATAACTGGCACATAGAAGATACTCGAAAATGCTAGTTTCACAAATATGTTAATGGTACTACTGTCTACATTAACAGGATCTTATCTAAATGATTAATATGCTTTTTAGGTCATTAGAACAATGCTACACCACATTGAAACAATACACGCTATACTTCACATGTACTACCATTTACAAGTTACTGAAGAATACAGGATGAATTTGTCACAGTGAAAAAGGTTTGGTCTTTTATATTTCTTACTTTAACCAAGGTATTAGTTAAAGCTTTGACCTAACAAACAATATAGCATCTAGCAGGATGTTTCACTTTTGTAATGATTAATATGAATTTTACTCAAAAGAAATTATCCTTTACTTATATTTTCTAAACATTTTAAATGACCTGAGGTTCTACTTCAAGTCCCATCCTGATTAATACTATCAATGTGCCTTTAGCTAATTCCTCCTGACAAAGTCCAAAAAATAAAAAATAAAATGGTAACACATGCTTATTAAATTTTGAGACAATTATTACCTATAAGCAAAGGAATCAGATTTTTTTCATCATTTCTTTCTGATATAAACCAGAAGTGGTCTGAGGGAGTGCTGACTGGATAGGTAAGAACATGGAAATATAAAGTCTTGAACTTACTTCAATTGTATGAATAATATCTCTTGGACCAATAATTTCTGGATCATATTTAATATGTGCTTTGTTGGTTGCCAGGGCCACAGAGCAGTAGAAGATCCCTCTGTGTTTTGTGAGGGTAGACTCTATTTTATGGACACAGGAGGCACATGTCATTCCTCTCACCTGTTAAAGACAAAGGCTTTTTTATTCAGAAATGCACTTATTTCTCTCCATTAAACGTGTTATTACTTTAAACTGAAAGAAATCCTATAACACGGTATTAACACAAAAAATCTTATCTGCACTATTAATATGCTTTAGATACGACCATTAGATCACTGTTTTTATATCACATTGAACAAAGATATGGTCCCAGCTACAAAAGTTAAGGGCTCCCCAGGTGGCGCTAGTGGTAAAAGAACCTGGCTGCCAATGCAGAAGACAAAAAGACTGAGAAGATCCCCTGGAAAAGGAAATGGCACCTCACTCCAGTATTCTTGCCTGGAGAATCCCATGGACAGAGGAACCGGGTGGGCTACAGTCCATGCGGTCACAGAGAGTCAGACATAGCTGCAATGACTTAGCTAGCAACAGGTTAAACAGAAGAGGATCTTATTAAAAGTCTCCCTCTTCCTGTCACACTCACTGATAGAGGATTTGACAATTATCACTGTTTCTCGTATTCAGTGCCTCTAAATTTTTCTCACCCTGCTCAGTTCAGCTCAATTCAGTGACTCATTCATAACCAACTCTTTGAGACCCCATGGACTGCAGCACGCCAGGCTTCCCTGTCCATCACCATTTCTGGGAGCTTATTCAAACTCATGTCCATCGAGTCGGTGATGCCATCCAACCATCTCATCCTCTATCATCCCCTTCTCCTCCTGCCTTCAATCTTTCCCAGCATCAGGGTATCTTCAAATGAGTCAGTTCTTCCCATCAAGTAGCCAAAGAATTGGGAGTTTCAGCTTCAGCATCATTCCTTTCAATGAATATTCAGAACTGATTTCCTTTGGATGGACTGGTTGCATCTCCCTGCAATCCAAGGGACTCTCAAGAGTCTTTAACAACACCAGAGTTCAAAAGCATCACTTCTTTGGCGCTCAGCTTTCTCTATAGTCCAACTCTCACATCCACACATGACTATTGGAAAAACCATAGCTTTGACTTGACAGACCTTTGTTGGCAAATGTCTCTACTTTTTAATATGCTGTCTAGGTTGGTCATAGCTTTTCTTCCAAGGAGCAAGTGTCTTTTAATTTCATGGGTGCAGTCACTATCTGCAGTGATTTTGGAGCCCCCCAAAATAATGTCTCTCACTATTTTCATTGTTTCCCCATCTATTTGTCCTGAAGTGATGGGACCAGATGTCATGACCTTAGTTTTCTGAATGTTGAGTTTTAAACCAACTTTTTCACTCCACTCTTTCACTTTCATCAAGAAGCTCTTTAGTTCTTCTTCGCTTTCTGCCATAAGGGTGGTATCATCTGCATATCTGAGGTTACTGATATTTCCCCCAGCAATCTTGATTCCAGCTTATGCTTCATCCAGCCCAGCATTTCTCATGATGTACTCTGCATATAAGTTAAATAAGCAGGGTGACAATATACAGCCTTGACGTACTCCTTTTCCTATTTGGAACCAGTCTGTTGTTCCATGTCCAGTTCTAACTGTTGCTTCCTGACCCGCATACAGATTTCTCAAGAGGCAGGTCAGGTGGTCTGGTACTCCTATTTCTTTAAGAATTTTCCACAGTTTGTTGTGATCCACAAAGTCAAAGGCTCTAGTGTAGTCAATGAAGCAGATGTTTTTCTGTAATTCTCTTGGTTTTTCAATGATCTAACTAATGTTGGCAATTTGATCTCTGGTTGCTCTGTGTGTTCTAAATCCAGCTTGAACATCTGGAAGTTCAGGGTTCACATACTATCTCACATACTGAGAATTTTGAGCATTACTTTGCTAACATGTGAGATGAGTGCAATTGTGTGGCATCTTGAGCATTCTTTGGCATTGCCTTTCTCTGGGATTGGAATGAAAACTGACCTTTTCCAGTCCTGTGGCCACTGCTGAGTTTTCCAAATTTGCTGGCACGTTGAGTGCAGCACTTGCACAGCGTCGTATTTCAGGATTTGGAATAGCTCAACTGGAATTCCATCACCTCTAGTAGCTTTGTTCATAGTGATGCTTTCTAAGGCCTACTTGACGTCACATTCCAGGATGTCTGGCTCTAGGTGAGTGATCACACCATCATGAATATCTGGGTTGTGAAGATCTTTTTTGTATAGTTCTTCTGTGTATTCTCACCACCTCTTCTTAATATCTTCTGCTTCTGTTAGGTCTATACCATTTCTATCCTTTATTGTGCCCTACTTTGCATGAAATGTTCCCTTGGTATCTCTGATTTTCTTGAAGAGATCTCTAGTCTTTCCAGTTCTATTGGTTTCCTCTATTTCTTTGCATTCATTACTGAGGAAGGCTTTCTTCTCTCTCCCTTCTCTTCTTTGGAACTCTGCATTCAAATGGATATATCTTTTCTTTTCTCCTTTGCCTTTCACTTCTCTTCTTTTCACAGCTATTTGTAAGGCCTCCTCAGACAGCCATTTTTCCTTTTTGCATTTCTTTTTCCTGGAGATGGTCTTGATCCCTGTCTCCTCTACAATGTTACAAACCTCCGTCCATAGTTCTTCAGGCACTCTATCTATCAGATCTAATTCCTTGAATCTGTTTGTCACTTCCACTGTAAGGGATTTGATTTAGGTCATACCTGAATGGTCTAGTGGTTTTCCCTACTTTCTTCAATTTAAATCTGAATTTGGCAATAAGATCATGATTTGAGCCACAGTCTGCTCCCAGTCTTGTTTTCGGTGACTGAATAGAGCTTCTCCATCTTCGGCTGCAAAGAATATAATCAATCTGATTTCAGTATTGACCATCTGGTGATGCCCATGTGCAGAGTCTTCTCTTGTGTTGTTGGAAGATGGTGCTTGCTATGACCAGTGTGTTTTCTTGGCAAAATTCTATTAGCCTTTGCCCTGCTGCATTTTGTACTCAAAAGCCAAATTTGCCTGCTACTCCAAGGTATCTCTTGACTTCCTACTTTTGCATTCCAATCCCCTATAATGAAAAGGAGACATCTGTTTTTGGTGTTAGTTCTACAAAGTCTTGTAGCTCATCACAGAACTGTTCAACTTCAGCTTCTTCAGCATTAGTGGTTGGGGCATAGACTTGGATTACTGTGATATTGAATGGTTTGCCTTAGAAATGAACAGAGTTCATTCTATCATTTTTGAGATTGCATCCAAATACTGCATTTCCCTGGTGGCACAGAGGGTAAAGTATCTGCCTGCGATGCAGGAGACCTGGATTCAATCCCTGCATCAGGAAGATCCCCTGGAGAAGGAAATGGCAACCCACTCCAGTATTCTTGCCTGCAGAATCCCAGGGACAGAGGAGCCTGGCAGGTTACAGTACATGGGGTCACAAAAAGTTGGACACGACTGAGCGACTTCACTTTCTTTTCTTTCACTGCATTTCAGACTCTTTTGTTGACTATGAGGGCTACTCCATTTCTTCTAAGGGATTCTTGCCCACAATAGTAGATATAACGGCCATCTGAGTTATATTAACCCATTTCAGTCCATTTTAGCTCGCTGATTCCTAAAGTGTCGATGTTCACTCTTGCCATCTCCTGTTTGACCACTTCCAATTTACCTCGATTCATGGACCTTACATTTCAGGTTCCTATGCAGTATTGTTCTTTACAACTTGGAATTTACTTCCATCACCAGTCACAATCACAACAGGGTGTTATTTTTGCTTTGGCTCTGTCTCTTCATTCTTTCTGGAGTTATTTCTCCACTGTTCTCCAGTAGCATACGGGGCACCTACTGGCCTGGGAAATTCATCTTTCTATTTCCTATCATTTTGCCTTTTCATACTGTTAATGGGATTCTCAAGGCAACAATACTGAAGTGGTTTGCCATTTCCTTCTCCAGTGGACCACCCTGCTAAAGCATATGTATGTATGTAGGTATGTATATACATATATATGTATGTATGTTCATGTATATCTTTTAGTATTACTTCCAGTGAAGGTTAGTAAATGACAAACGTATTCTACCTTTCTCCAAAAATGTATTTTGTCCTATGTCTTGAGTAAAGTTATAAATTCTACAGTGGAAGGGCAGGATTTCTGGAATGACTGTGCAAGGAGTTCAGCAAATCCTTGCCCCAAATGGCAATGATTAAACTGCAAAGTTTAATCACTGGACAAAAGTTTCAAAACCCAACCACTGAAATATTATGAGAAGTAACCAAAAGGATTATATAACAACTTACAAAGTATTTATTCAAGAATATCCACTAAAAGAACATCATCAATAGCAGAGGAAGGATTTCTGAAAATTCTCCCCTCCCTAAAAGAAATGAGAAAATCTGCAAAAGTTGTCAGTACCAACTATTTCAGAAAAGTTAGAAAGTTGCTGGGAATGAAAATTGCTGCAGCCCCTATGGAAAACAGGATGGATCTTCCTCAAAAACTAAAAATACAACTACCATATGATCCAGCAATTCCACTTTTGGGTGCAAATCCAAAGAAAGCAAAAACACTAGTTCACAAAGATACAAGTATCTCAATGTTCATAGCAGCATTATTTACAATAGCCAAGATATCAAAGCAACCTAAGTTCCATCAATAGACAAATGGATGAAGAAGATGTTGTATGTATGTATATGTGTATCTATATCTATATCTATATATATACACACACACACACACACACAGGGGAATACTACTCAACCACAAAAAGAATGAAAATTTGCCATTTGCAACAGCATGAATGGAGTTGGAGGATATCATGCTTAGCAAAATAAGTCATACAGAGAAAGATGAATACTCTATCTTATCATGTATATGTAGAATCTAAAAAATAAAACAAATGAATATAATGAACAGAATCATAGAGAACAAATTAGTGGTTATCAATGGGGAGAAAGTAGGGAAGAGGGACAATATAGGGGTAGGGATTAAAAGGAACAAACTACTATGTACAAAACAAGCTATGAGGATATATTGTACACCACAGGATATAGAGCCAATATTTTACAATAACGTTAAACAGAATATAATCTGTAAGAATTCTGAATCACTATTCTGTATACCTGAAACTAATATAATATTGTAACTCAACTACACCTCAATTTTAAAAAACTGATTAAAAAAGAAGTGGAAATTAAAAGCTTACAGCAATGCAGGAAGCATTTATTCAAGACAATCAGATAAATTCCAGTAAAATAGTAAGCTATGTGGCATTACAATTTGCTGTATTCCCATCCCCTCTCTCCAGCTCGGTGGTAGCTATGAAGACCAACAGGCCACAATCCTGGTGAAAAACAGCATCAGTTGAGCCACCAGAGAGGGAAAAAAAGGCTTGGCATGTCTTCAAAGTCTCATTCCCATAGAACTGCCTTTATTTGACCTGTCTGATGGTTCTCTGAAATATTCCACTTGCAAAGCTGTCTGTCTATCCCCGACAATCTCAGTGCATACAAAAAGCCTTTTCCCCAGGAGAATCTGTCAAAACAATAAGGGGAAATTATTTAACCTTATGGCTGCCTGAGCCAATGGATAACAGCTGGGGAAAACAACAGACTAACAAAAGACCCTAAAAGGGAAAAAGCTGGGAAGGAAGATGTCCATAAGAGTTCCAGCACATTGCTAGGAATCTAGAAGACCATGCACATGCATAGGGCTATGCACATGTTCAGGGCTGTGTGTATTTTCAGAAAAGAACTGAAAGAGCCCTAAGTTCTCACCTCAGGCTGAGCTTTAGGCTCTGTAGAAGCAGGAATTGAAGTTTAAGGCAAAACTGACAACTGCTTGGCTGACTGTTCAAGGCATGCCTCAACATTTACAAAGAGCTCTTTAGTAAAGACTTGGACCCTTTCCTTTCTTTTTTAAAAAAATTATTTATTTTTTAATTGAAGGTAATTGCTTTACAGAATTTTGTTGATTTCTGTCAAACCTCAACATGAATCAGCCATAGGTATACATATATAACTATATGTCTGATCCCTCTTGAACCTCCATCCCATCTCCCTCCCCATCCCACCCCTCTAGGTTGATAAAGAGCCCCGGTTTGAGTCCCCTGAGACATACAGCAAATTCCCATTGGCTATCTATTTTACATACTGTACAGTCAACAAAAACAAGACCAGGAGCTGACTGTGGCTCAGATCATGAACTCCTTATTACAAAATTCAGACTTATATTGAAGAAAGCAGGGAAAACTGCTAGACCTTTCAGGTATGACCTAAATCAAATCCTTTATGATTATACAGTAGAAGTGAGAAATAGATTTAAGGGACTAGATCTGATAGATAGAGTGCCTGATGAACTATGGAATGAGGTTTGTGACATTGTACAGGAGACAGGGATGAAGACCATCCCCATGTAAAAGAAATGCAAAAAAGCAAAATGGCTGTCTGGGGAGGCCTTACAAATAGCTGTGAAAAGAAGAGAGGCAAAAGCAAAGGAGAAAAGGAAAGATATAAGCATCTGAATGCAGAGTTCCAAAGAATAGCAAGGAGAGATAAGAAAGCCTTCTTCAGTGATCAGTGCAAAGAAATAGAGGAAAAGAACAGAATGGGAAAGACTAGAGATCTCTTCAAGAAAATGAGAGATACCAAGGGAACATTTCATGCAAAGATGGGTTTGATAAAGGACAGAAATGGTATGGACCCAACAGAAACAGAAGACATTAAGAAGAGCTGGCAAGAATACATGGAAGAACTGTACAAAAAAGATCTTCATGACCCAGATAATCATGATGATGTGATCACTCATCTAGAGCCAGACATCCTGGAATGTGAAGTCAAGTGGGCCTTAGAAAGCATCACTGTGAACAAAGCTAGTGGAGGTGATGGAATTCCAGTTGAGCTGTTTCAAATCCTGAAAGATGATGCTGTGAAAGTGCTGTACTCAATATGTCAGAAAATTTGGAAAACTCAGCAGTGGCCACAGGACCAGAAAAGGTCAGATTTCATTTCAATCCCAAAGAAAGGCAATGCCAAAGAATGCTCAAACTACTGCACAATTGCACTCATCTCACATGCTAGTAAAGTAATGCTCAAAATTCTCCAAGCCGGGCTTCAGCAATACGTGAACCGTGAACTCCCTGATGTTCCAGCTGGTTTTAGAAAAGGCAGAGGAACCAGAGATCAAATTGGCAACATCCACTGGATCATGGAAAAAGCAAGAGAGTTCCAGAAAAACATCTATTTCTGCTTTATTGACTATGCCAAAGCCTTTGATTGTGTGGATCACAATAAACTGTGGAAAATTCTGAAAGAAATGGGAATAACAGACCACCTAACCTGCCTCTTGAGAAATCTGCATGCATGTCAGGAAGCAACAGTTAGAACTGGACATGGAATAACAGACTGGTTCCAAATAGGAAAAGGAGTACATCAAGGCTGTATATTGTCACCCTGCTTATTTAACTTCTATGCAGAGTACATCATGAGAAACGCTGGACTGGAAGAAACACAAGCTGGAATCAAGATTGCCAGGAGAAACATCAATAACCTCAGATATGCAGATGACACCACCCTTATGGCAGAAAGTGAAGAGGAACTAAAAAGCCTCTTGATGAAAGTGAAAGAGGAGAGCAAAAAAGTTGGCGTAAAGCTCAACATTTAGAAAACGAAGATCAATTAACAGACCCATCACAAGCACGGAAATTGAAACTGTAATCAGAAATCTTCCAGCAAACAAAAGCCCAGGTCCAGACGGCTTCACAGCTGAATTCTACCAAAAATTTCGAGAAGAGCTAACACCTATCCTCCTCAAACTCTTCCAGAAAATTGCAGAGGAAGGTAAACTTCCAAACTCATTCTATGAGGCCACCATCACCCTAATACCAAAACCTGACAAAGATGTCGCAAAAAGAGAAAACTACAGGCCAACATCACTGATGAACATAGATGCAAAAATCCTCAACAAAATTCTAGCAATCAGAATCCAACAACACATTAAAAAGATCATACACCATGACCAAGTGGGCTTTATCCCAGGGATGCAAGGATTCTTCAATATCCGCAAATCAATCAATGTAATTCACCACATTAACAAATTGAAAAATAAAAACCATATGATTATCTCAATAGATGCAGAGAAGGCCTTTGACAAAATTCAACATCCATTTATGATAAAAACTCTCCAGAAAGCAGGAATAGAAGGAACATACCTCAACATAATAAAAGCTATCTATGACAAACCCACAGCAAACATTATCCTCAATGGTGAAAAATTGAAAGCATTTCCGCTAAAGTCAGGAACAAGACAAGGGTGTCCACTTTCACTGCTACTATTCAACATAGTTCTGGAAGTTTTGGCCACAGCAATTAGAGCAGAAAAAGAAATAAAAGGAATACAAATTGGAAAAGAAGAAGTAAAACTCTCACTGTTTGCAGATGGCATGATCCTCTACATGGAAAACCCTAAAGACTCCACCAGAAAATTACTAGAGCTCATCAATGAATATAGTAAAGTTGCAGGATATAAAATCAACACACAGAAATCCCTTGCATTCCTATACACGAATAATGAGAAAGTAGAAAAAGAAATTAAGGAAACAATTCCATTCACCATTGCAACGAAAAGAATAAAATACTTAGGAATATATCTACCTAAAGAAACTAAAGACCTATATATAGAAAACTATAAAACACTGATGAAAGAAATCAAAGAGGACACTAATAGATGGAGAAATATACCATGTTCATGGATCGGAAGAATCAATATAGTGAAAATGAGTATACTACCCAAAGCAATTTACAAATTCAATGCAATCCCTATCAAGCTACCAGCAACATTTTTCACAGAACTAGAACAAATAATTTCAAGATTTGTATGGAAATACAAAAAACCTCGAATAGCCAAAGCAATCTTGAGAAAGAAGAATGGAACTGGAGGAATCAACTTGCCTGACTTCAGGCTCTACTACAAAGCCACAGTCATCAAGACAGTATGGTACTGGCACAAAGACAGACATATAGATCAATGGAACAAAATAGAAAGCCCAGAGATAAATCCACACACATATGGACACCTTATCTTTGACAAAGGAGGCAAGAATATACAATGGAGTAAAGACAATCTCTTTAACAAGTGGTGCTGGGAAAACTGGTCAACCACTTGTAAAAGAATGAAACTAGATCACTTTCTAACACCCCACACAAAAATAAACTCAAAATGGATTAAAGATCTAAATGTAAGACCAGAAACTATAAAACTCCTAGAGGAGAACACAGGCAAAACACTCTCAGACATAAATCACAGCAGGATCCTCTATGATCCACCTCCCAGAATTCTGGAAATAAAAGCAAAAATAAACAAATGGGATCTAATTAAAATTAAAAGCTTCTGCACAACAAAGGAAAATATGAGCAAGGTGAAAAGACAGCCTTTGGAATGGGAGAAAATAATAGCAAATGAAGCAACTGACAAACAACTAATCTCAAAAATATACAAACAACTTCTGCAGCTTAATTCCAGAAAAATAAACGACCCAATCAAAAAATGGGCCAAAGAACTAAATAGACATTTCTCCAAAGAAGACATACAGATGGCTAACAAACACATGAAAAGATGCTCACCATCACTCATTATTAGAGAAATGCAAATCAAAACCACAATGAGGTACCACTTCACACCAGTCAGAATGGCTGTGATCCAAAAATCTGCAAGCAATAAATGCTGGAGAGGGTGTGGAGAAAAGGGAACCCTCCTACACTGTTGGTGGGAATGCAAACTAGTACAGCCACTATGGAGAACAGTGTGGAGATTCCTTAAAAAATTGCAAATATAACTACCTTATGACCCAGCAATCCCACTGCTGGGCATACACACCGAGGAAACCAGAATTGAAAGAGACACATGTACCCCAATGTTCATCGGCAGCACTGTTTATAATAGCTAGGACATGGAAACAACCTAGATGTCCATCAGCAGATGAATGGATAAGAAAGCTGTGGTACATATACACAATGGAGTATTACTCAGCCATTAAAAAGAATTCATTTGAATCAGTTCTGATGAGATGGATGAAACTGGAGCCGATTATACAGAGTGAAGTAAGCCAGAAAGAAAAACACCAATACAGTATACTAACACATATATATGGAATTCAGGAAGATGGCAATGACGACCCTGTAGGCAAGACAGGGAAAGAGACACAGATGTGTATAATGGACTTTTGGACTCAGAGGGAGAGGGAGAGGGTGGGATGATTTGGGAGAATGACATTCTAACATGTATACTATCATGTAAGAATTGAATCGCCAGTCTATGTCTGATGCAGGATACGGCATGCTTGGAGCTGGTGCATGGGATGACCAGAGAGATGTTATGGGGAGGGAGGTGAGAGGGGGTTCATGTTTGGGAACGCATGTAAGAATTAAAGATTTTAAAATTTAAAAAAAAAAAATAAAAAAAAGGGAAAAAAAATAAAAAAAAAAAGAAAAGAAAACGAAGATCATGGCATCCGGTCCCATCACTTTAGATGTCCATCAGCAGATGAATGGATAAGAAAGCTGTGGTACATATACACAATGGAGTATTACTCAGCCATTAAAAAGAATTCATTTGAATCAGTTCTGATGAGATGGATGAAACTGGAGCCGATACATAAGAGAAGAAAATACGATACTATAGAATCGGTCATGTTGAACAGAAAGAATAAAGATAAAATAAAAAAAAAAAAAAAAAAAAAAAGAAAAAAAAAAAAAAAAAAAAAAAAAAGAAAAGAAAACGAAGATCATGGCATCCGGTCCCATCACTCCATGGGAAATAGAGAGGGAAACAGTGGAAACAGTGTCAGACTTTATTTTTGGGCTCCAAAATCACTGCAGATAGTGATTGCAGCCATGAAATTAAAAGACACTTACTCCTTGGAAGAAAAGTTATGACGAACCTAGAAAGCACATCCAAAAGCAGAGACATTACTTTGCCGACTAAGGTCCGTCTAGTCAAGGCTATGGTTTTTCCTGTGGTCATGTATGGATGTGAGAGTTGGACCGTGAAGAAGGCTGAGCACTGAAGAATTGATGCTTTTGAACTGTGATGTTGGAGAAGACTCTTGGGAGTCCCTTGGACTGCAAGGAGATCCAACCAGTCCATTCTGAAGGAGATCACCCCTGGGATTTCTTTGGAAGGAATGATGCTAAAGCTGAAACTCCAGTACTTTGGCCACCTGATGCGAAGAGTTGACTCATTGGAAAAGACTCTGATGCTGGGAGGGACTGGGGGCAGGAGGAGAAGGGGACGACTGAGGATGAGACAGCTGGATGGCATCACTGACTCGATGGACGTGAGTCTGAATCAACTCCGGGAGATGGTGATGAACAGGCAGGCCTGGCGTGTTGTGATTCATGGGGTTGCAAAGAGTTGGACACAACTGAGTGACTGAACTGAACTGAACTGAATGTAAGTTTCCACGTTACTCTCTCCATCCATCTCACCCTCTCTCCTCCCCTTTCCCCATGTCCATAAGTCTGTTCTGTGTGTCTGTTTCTCCATTGCTGCCCTGAAATAAATTCTTTGGTACCATCTTTCTAGATTCCATATGTATGCATTCAGTTCAGCTCAGTTCAGTTCAGTCGCCCAGTTGTGTCCGACTCTTTGCAACCCCATGAATCACAGTACGCCAGGCCTCCCTGTCCATCACCAACTCCCGGAGTTCACTCAGACTCGCGTCCATCGAGTCAGTGATGCCATCCAGCCATCTCATCCTCGGTCGTCCCCTTCTCCTCCTGCCCCCAATCCCTCCCAGCATCAGAGTCTTTTCCAATGAGTCAACTCTTCGCATGAGGTGGCCAAAGTACTGGAGCTTTAGCTTTAGCATCATTCCTTCCAAAGAAATCCCAGGGTTAATCTCCTTCAGAATGGACTGGTTGGATCTCCTTGAAGTCCAAGGGACTCTCAACAGTCTTCTCCAAAAAAAAAAAAAAAAGAGTCTTCTCCAACACCAGTTCAAAAGCATCAATTCTTCGGTGCTCAGCCTTCTTCACAGTCCAACTCTCATATCCATACATGACCACTGGAAAAACCATAGCCTTGACTAGACGGACCTTAGTCGGCAAAGTAATGTCTTTACTTTTGAATATGCTATCTAGGTTGGTCATAACTTTTCTTCCAAGGAGTAAGTGTCTTTTAATTTCATGGCTGCAATCACCATCTGCAGTGATTTTGGAGTCCGAAAAATAAAGTCTGACACTGTTTCCACGGTTTCCCCATCTATTTCCGATGAAGTGATGGGACCGGATGCCATTATCTTCGTTTTCTGAATGTTGAGCTTTAAGTCAACTTCTTCACTCTCCTCTTTCACTTTCATCAAGAGGCTTTTTAGTTCCTCTTCACTTTCTGCCATAAGGGTGGTGTCATCTCCATATCTGTGGTTATTGATATTTCTCCCAGCAATCTTGATTCCAGCTTGTGTCCAGTCCAGCGATGCATTAGTACATGCTATTTATCTTTCTGACTTATTTCACTCTGTATAATAGGCTCTAGGTTCATTCACCTCATTAGAACTGTCTCAAATACATTACTTTTTATGGCTGAATAATATTCCATTGTGTATATGTGCCGTAAGTTCTTTATCCATTCATCTGTCAATGGACATCTAGGTTGCTTCCATGTTCTAGTTATTGTAAACAGTGCTACAACAAACATTGGGGTACAAGTGGTTTTTCAATTTTGGTTTCCTCAGGGTATATGCCTAGGAATGGGATTGCTGCATCATATGGTGGTTTTATTCCTAAGGGCTGGGATACTTATTGGTTCCATATATTTAAGGAAACCACTGTGGAATTGTTAGCTGACTACTGAGCTAACCAAACAGAGACTTCAGTGGACACACAGAACAAAGAACATTGACTTTATATAATCAGCTCAGAAATCACTAAAAAAAAACAATCACAATGACAAATAACAACAAACAACAAGCCATAAGGCTAACAGCCAATCTTTCAACAGAAACTCTGCAGGCCAGAAAGGAGTGGCAGGATATACTTAAAGTGATGAAAGGAAAAAAACCTACAATCAAGATTACTCTACCCAGCAAGAATCTCATTCAGATTCAAAGGAGAAATCAAAAGCTCTATAGACAAGCAAAAGCTAAGAGAATTCAGCAGCACCAATCCAGCTCTTCAACAAATGCTAAAGGCCTTTCTCTAGACAGGAAACACAGAAAAGGCCTATAAAATCAAATCCAAAACAATAAAATAAATATTAACAGGATCATATTTATCAATAATCACCTTGACATAAATGGGTTAAATGCTCCAACCAAAAGACAAAGACTGGCCAAATGTATACAAAAACAACATCCCTATATATACTGTTTACCAGAGGCTCACCTCAAACCTAGGGACACATACAGACTGAAAGTGAGGGGCTGAAAAAAGCTATTTCATGCAGACAGAGATCAAAAGAAAGTGGGAGTAGCAATAGTTATATCAGATAAAATAGGCTTTAAAATAAAGACCATCATAATAGACAAAGAAGTTAAGTGAACAAGACAAAATCACTCAGTCGTGTCTGACTCTTTGCAACTCCATGGACCATACAGTTCACGGAATTCTCTAGGCCAGAATACTGGAGTGGGTAGCCTTTCCCTTCTCCAGGGGATCTTCCCAACCGAGGGATCGAACCCAGGTCTCTTGCATTGCAGGTATATTCTTAACCAGTTGAGCCCACAAGGAAAGCCCAAGAATACTGGAGCAGGTAGCCAGTCCCTTCTCCAGTGGATCTTCCTGACCCAAGAATCAACCCAGGGTCTCCTGCATTGCAGGTGGATTCTTTACCAACTTAGCTATCAGGGAAGCCCTAAGGACACTACATAATGATCAAGGGATCAGTCCAAGAGGATATAAAAATTATTAATACATATGCACCCAACATAGGAGTACCTCAATACACAAGGCAAATCCTAACTACTGTTAAAGGGGAAACTGACAGTAACACAATAATCGTGGGGGACTTTAATACCCCACTCACACCAATGGACAGGTCATCCAGACCAAAAAATAATAAGGAAACAAAAGTTTTAAATGATACCTTGGACCAGTTGGACCTAATTGATATTGACAGGGCATTTCACCCCCAAATAATGGATTTCACCTTTTCTCAGGTGCACATGAAACACTTTCCAGGATAGATCACATCCTGGGCCACAAACCAAGCCTTGGTAAATTTTTAAAAAACTGAAGTCATTTCAAGCACCTTTTCTGATCACAATGCTGTAAGATTAAAAATCAACTACAGGGAAAATCTATAAAAAACACAAACATATGGAGGCTAAACAACACACTTCTGAACAACCAACAGATCACTGAAGAAATCAAAAAGGAAATTAAAATATGCCTAGAAACAAATGACAATGAAAACATGACAACCCCAAACCTATGGGATTCAGTACAAGTGGTGCTAAGAGGGAAGTTCATAGCAGTACAAACCTACCTCAAGAAACAAGACAGACATCAAATACACAACCTAACCTAACATCCAAAGCAACTAGAAAAAGATGAACAAAAACCTGCCAAAGTTAGAAGAAGGAAAGAAATCATAAAGATCAGAGCAGAAATAAATGAAAAAGAAATGAAGAAGACTATAGCAAAGATCAATAAAACTAAAAGCTGGTTCTTTGAGAAGATAAACAAAATAGATAAACCATTAGCAAGATTCATCAAGAAAAAAAAGGGAGAAGACTCAAATCAGTAAAATTAGAAATGAAAAAGGAGATGTTACAACAGACAACACAGAAATATAAAAGATCATGAGAGACGACTATGAGCAGCTATATGCCAATAAAATGGACAACTTCAAAGGAATGGACAAATTCTTAGAAAAGTACAACCTTGCAAAACTGAACCAGGAAGAAATGGAAAATTTGAACAGAGCAATCACAAGCACAGAAATTGAAACTATAATGAAAATCTTCCAACAAACAAAAGCCTAGGACCAGATGGCTTCACAGGTGAATTCTACCAAAAGTTTACAGAAGAGCTAACACCTATCCTACTCAAACTCTTCCAGGAAACTGCAGAGGAAGGCAAACTCCCAAACTCATTCTATGAGGCCACCATCACCTTAATACCATAACAAGACAAAGATGCCACAAAAAAAGAAAACTACAGGCCAATATCACTGATGAACATAGATGTAGAAATCCTCAACAAAATTCTAGCAAACAGAATCCAATAACATTAAAAAGACCATACATCATAATCAGGTGGGCTTTATTCCAGGAATGCAAGGATTATTCAATATATGAAAATCAATCAATGTGATATACCATATAAACAAATTAAAAGATAAAAACCATATGATTGTTTGAATAGATGCAGAGAAAGTCTTTGACAAAATTCAACAGCCATTTATGATAAAAACTCTCCAGAAAGTAGGCACAGAAGGAACATACCTCAACATAATAAAAGCCATATACAACAAAACTCATAGCAAACATTATCCTCAGTGGTGAAAAACTGAAAGCATTTCCTTTAAAATCAGGAGCAAGACAAGGGTGCCTACTCTTAACATTACTTGCCTTTTGACTTTGGTTATGGTTTTCTCTCCAAACATGAAATTTTTATGTATCTGAATTTATCAATCTTGTCTTTTATGCATTTTGTATGACACTTAAAAAAACTCTTCCTACTCTAATATTATTTTTTAAACGTTAATTAGGTGTTATCATTGGGAAAAACTAGGTAGTGGTTACAAGGAAATCCTCTGTACTATTTTTGCAACTTCTTTGTGATTTTAAAATTATTTCCACAATGGACTGATGGACTAATGTATGATAAAACAAATAGAGTAAAACATTAATTGTAGAATACATGCAGTGTGTTTGAGAGTGTTCAACTGCACAATTCTTTTGACTTTTCCAATGTCTGAAATTTTTATAATAAAACATTGAAAAAAAACTCTAAATATGTCTTCTAGTAATTCATGGTTCCATTTTTTACATTCAAATTTTTGTCTGAGCTGGAACTTTGGTACAAGGTTAAATTTTTTGTTTTAATTATTCAAGTTATACAAATAAAATATTTTCTGGGTTGGCAAAAATGTCATTTTAAACCAATATAACTTATACCTAGCTTTATGATTTTATTTATAAAATATAAGTCTTTAATGCATCTAGAATTTATTCTTTTATATGCTACTAGGTAGGAATTATACTATATTTTAAAAGTTAACTTTCATTTATTCATTCAAACCCAATTCCTGTTTATTGGTTCTTAATAGAGATGATGATTATCTTTTACATTCTGCACTTGAAGGTCACCATTGTCAATATCTTTCCAGTTTCCTTCATTTTCATTTTATGTTTTACTTTCCCAACATTTTAATTATTTTTGGATCTCTTTTCTGATTTCTTGCCAAGTTTTTCCTGGAAATTCTATTAACCACACAAACCTCCTTACTTACAACAAGTTCCAAAACACCATCTCCTTCATCAGCATTTTCTATCACAATGGCTCCAAATCCAAGCTCTCGGATTAACTCGGCTATCATTGGGGGTTGTATGAGAGCAGGGTTATACCTCACTTCTGCCTTGCCAGCCATCAGAGCCACAAGTACAGAATATATTCCTAGGAATATTGATAAGAAAAACAAGTCAGATAACATTTCTCATAAAAAGAGTAGTCTTTTTAAAAAATATTTATTTATTTGACTGTGCCAGGTCTTAATGCAGCATGTGGGATCTAATTCCCTCACTGGGAATTGAACCCAGGTCACCTGAATTTACAGCATTGAGTGTTAGCCACTGGCCCATTAGGGAAGTTCCCAAGAATAATTTTATAGTAGTTTTCTTTTCATTTAACTATGAAAGGGTTAAGTGAATCTGGAAAATTTTATTTCTTCACTTTTATACAATCTTGAACCCAAATAAAAATTTTTAAAACTTGTCCTCATTTTTAAAAAACTTTTTATTATGGAAAATTTCAAATACACACACACATACTCAAGACAGAACAACATAATAAACTCAATGTACCCATCTCTCAGCTTCAATAACTATCAATAATACTGGGCTGCTCAAGTTTCATACATATTCCTACCCACTCATCCCTACCCTCTACCCTGATTATTCTGAAGCAAATCCCAAATATCATATAATATGTAAAATTTTAAATATGTATCTCTTAAAGATAAGACTCTTTTTCTTGGACTTCCCTGGTGGTCCAGTGGTTAAGAATCCACTTGCCAATGCAGACGACATGGGTTCAATCCCTGATCCACGAGGATCCCACATGCTACAGGGCAACTAAGCCCATGTACCACAACTACTGAGCCTGCGAGCCGCACTATTGAAGCCTGTGTCCCTAGAGCTCGTGCTTCACAACGAGAGGCCACCACAATGAGAAGCCCTCGCACTGCAACTAGAGAAGCCCCGTTCACCACAACTAGAGAAAGCCCACACACAGCAAAAATTGAAAACCCAGCACAGCCAAAATAAATAAATAGATAACCCTTTAAAAAAGACTCTTTTCTTAAAAAAAATAATAATACCATTATCAAACCTAAAATAATTCTTCAATATCATCAAACATCCAGGCAATATTCACATTTCCACAACTGTCTAAGAACTGTTTAACACTGTTTGAATTGCAATCCAAATATAAAGTATTTTTAGGAAATGAATATAAAGTATTTTTAGAAACCTGTAAGATAGAGTCCTAGAGAAAAGAACTCATTTACTTAGGAAATCAACGTAATTGTAGCAAAGAATCTAAGAATATACCAACATACACATTATAATATTATCAAATAACAGTCATTTCTCTCTCAAATTGTATTGCCTGACACACATTAATCTAAAATGCTCTTATTCCGCCCCCCTCCAAAAAGTGCCACACAGCTTAACAAAGCAGTTCATTTTATGGCAGTCATGCTGTTCTCTGGTATCAGCATTTTGTTAACAACCACTCCACTTCTCTAGGTCAGCTATTGCTGTCATTTCCAGGAAGAAAATTAATAACATGCAGCAGAAATGGCAGTTCCTTCTAGGAATCTGTGGCACTTAGTGGCTACCTAACAGGGAATAGGAATCAGCAGTCCATAGGTCAGCTCTGGGGTCTGATAAAAAGAAAAAAATATCCAAATACTAATTTAATAATAGTTTTTAATATGAAAATAAACTATCTAATATAATCTAGCTTTCTATATGAAATTGGCTACCAAAAAAAAGTACTCTTTTCTTTGGAGAAAAAAGGTAGTTACACACTGGGCTTTGTGAGTACCAAATAATTCAGAGGATCGGATCATAGGAAAGTATCAGTGATAAGAGAAGGATATAGGGAAAGGAAAAATATCTTTTCACTTCAGTTGAATGTAATCTATAGCCAAAAAGAAACAGAAAATCTGTTTTTTCAAGTTTCAAAAACATTTTATACTTATATAAATTATGGACAATTTTTAAAATTTTTACTTCAAAATACAATTAGAACTTTTTTCTATTCATTTTTAAAAATATAATCCAGATGAAACTGAGGGAAGACCAGTGCCACTTAATTTAAAAAAAACAGAAGTGAATATAGGTAGATTGTGAATGCAGTGAATGTTGACCCCAGCTAGGCCAAAGATATTTCTAACTAGGTTAAAAGGTGGTAAAGGAGCAATAGAAAGTAATTGAAATAATCAGTTTTAGGGATTAAAAAAAAGATCTGTAACTGTTATCTGTAGTAGCCACTGCTTGTCTCATGAGAAAGTCTGTATCTGAACTTCTCCTAAAATAGTTGGTTCTAAAGTTAAACAAGCCCCTTGGAAATTTCTTTTTGCTTTCATTTTCTTGCAACCTTCCTCCTATTGTTAATCACTCAAAGTATAATTTAGCCCAGACTGCATTCTAATTAGATATAATGCAAGATGAAATGAAGGATGTAGAAATGACAGAATGTGGACAAGATAATATTGAACTTAAGATAGCTCTAGTATATAATAATACATTTTGTTACAAATGTTCTGATCTTTACATATAAGGTGAGTTTATTAGCCATAGGTCTGTATTATTACTCTATATACTTTATTTCCCCAATAGTGATGATAAGCTTATACTAATCTTATTTATTCAGCCCTTGTGACTAACAGCAAGATACCTGGAGCTAGGGCTACCTGAGTACCAAACCTATGACTTCAGGCTCATTAAACATAATCACCTATCTCTATGGTTAACAAATCTACTACACTATGCAATGAAGTCCATTAATGTGAGTGCAAAATTAAAAGCTAAAACATCTGAGTGTGACTAAATAAAAAAACATATTACAGATTTTCTAAGAATTTGTAACCAAAAATGAACACTTGTACACAATATTGAGTAACTTTTGAACACTTTTACTGCAAGTAAAGATCAGTAATCAAACTGCTGGAAGAGAACAATTCTAAAACTTGGCTTTGGTCCAGTGCTTGCCCTGGGTATAGTAATACTGAAAATTATGGATTCTAGCTGTTAGTTTTAAGCATAGCTTTATCAGAAAATTTATGTTTCTTAAAATCTACTGCAGCCAAGGTCCATAAAGAATAATAATCTTATGTATTTCCTTCTGCTGCTGCTGCAAGGTCGCTTCAGTTGCGTCCAACTCTGTGCGACACCATAGACGGCAGCCCACCAGGCTCCTCCATCCCTGGGTTCTCCAGGCAAAAACACTGGAGTGGGTTGCCATTTCCTTCTCCAATGCATGAAAGTGAAAACTGAAAGTGAAGTCACTCAGTCGTGTCCAACTCTTAGCGACCCCATGGACTGCAGCCTATCAGGCTCCTCCATCCATGGGATTTTCCAGGCAAGAGCACCAGAGTGGAGTGCCATTGCCTTCTCCTTTCCTTCTGCTATTTGACTACAAATTTCACTGATATTAAAGTGCAGCCATGAGATTAATGAGACAGGAACTATATCTAAGGGAACAAAAACATTAACAAAAACTGGCTATCAGGAAGTCAAGGTTGTCCTGTAAATCACTGATAGTCTTTATGAGGCCTTGGCAATAATCATAAACATGGTTACAAAACACTTAAGAGGACAAAAAGGACAGAGTTCTCAAATTAGTACATAAAATAGCAAGTTTTAAGAGTGTCTTACCTAAGAGTGTCTTACCTTCTTCTCGTCTTAAATTCCGTTCAATGTTTGCTACACAGGAAGCACAAGTCATACCAGTGACCTGTATATAACACTTAGATGAAGTCTTTGGCTCCTCCTTGTCATGAATTGGTGTCATCATTTTGGTGTGAAATTCATTAGTTGAGGTCAAAAGTGGCATTTCTGATGAGGGCTGAGCTATTACTACCAACGGCTCATTTGTATCTGGTGGACAGGGAAAGATTCTTTTCATTTGAGGTATTCTCCAGCTGCATCCTCGTCATTTATCACAATCCACACCTCCTGGCACTGTCAACGCTGCTGCAGCTGCTGCTGCTAAGTCGCTTCAGTCGTGTCTGACTCTGTGTGACCCCACAGACAGAAGCCCACCAGGCTCCTCTGTCCCTGGGATTCTCCAGGCAAGAATACTGGAGTGGGTTGCCATTTCCTTCTCCAATGCATGCATGCATAGTAAGTCACTTCAGTCGTGTCCAACTCTGTGTGACTCCATGGACAGCAGCCCACCTGGCTCCTCTGTCCACGGGATTCTCCAGGCAAGAATACTGGAGTGGGTTGCCATTTCCTTCTCCAGGCACTGTCAACCCATTCCTTTAAAACTGTCATGGACCTAGAGCCCTGTGCAATGCTATCTTTACACTTTCCAGGATGTGACTTCCAAGTTCAACACTGCCCATTCCAATTCTTGGGAAAATCGGAACTAGCTGAATAAACAGAACTTTATATCAAGATCTTCAAGCCCATTATCTCTACCCCAAACTCCAGTAGACAGTGGTTTATTAATAGAAAGACTTTAGTTTTATAATGAATTTCTATCATTATGTTAATGATTTACATACTGGCAGTAAAGCAATTCGTGTAAGTGGGACAAAAAGCAATCTGCAAAACAGCAATGCAGTACAATGTCATTTAAAAATTGTTAGAGTGCATACACGAGAACATGCATAAGCAAGCCTAGGAAGGTACATACCAAACTACTAGTAGAGGCTATTTCTGGGGAATCAGGTTATAGCAGGAATAGAATAACAGAAAGATGAACCAATTTCCTCTATAGACACTGCTGTATGCTTGAATTTTAACAATAATACATAGTGTTTTTTAAATTAAACTGTCTTTGGTGGACAATGGAAGAAGAGGCAAGGATTAAGTCAGCAATAATCTTCATTTTTCACAAAGTGTTCAGAGAATTTTTCTGTAGAATGTTTATGGACTGTGAAGCAGTGGAAAGCATCTGTCATCCCAGAAGCTCCCCTGCAGTCTTAGCGGAGACTTACTTTATCCATTTCAGTATTAATCACCTCCCAAGAAGGGAGAAAGTATTCTTTTTAGCACTTCCATGTGCCTGCAAAAAAGCTAAAGATTTTCAACTCTGCTGCAGAGATAAGGAGGAAAAGAAGTGATGTGGAAATTTCCACTAATATGTTACTTCTTTCCCTTGGGCAAAAAAACTGATTCAAGTCTATTTGGCTAGTCCATAGAGGAAACCCTTCATAGCAGAGCTGGTTTTTAGGATACCGAAAAAAGGCATTTTTGAAGAAACTTTAACAAAAGCCTGACCACTTCCATAACAAAAGCCTGACTTCTCAAATCAGTTATAATAAAGGCTCTTAAATTTTGACATATAATCACCTGGGGGATCTTGCTAAAATGCAGATTCTGATTCAGTACATTGAGGGTGAGGCCTGAAATTCTGTTCCAATAAGCTTCCAAGTGATGGCAGTACTGCCAGTCTGGGTATAGCAAAGGACACTTTCCAAAATTAGACAGTCTCTGATCTTATATGTGAATCAATTCAGAAAATGATATTCATTCAGATTATGAGAGTATTATTTAGAACAAAGAGGACAAAATTTACCAAATAGTACCAAAAATTCAAAAAGGAGGCTCATTTGCTCAAAAGAAATAGCTTTGGCTTGGGGGAAAAAACATTATTTTGGTCTAGCCAAGAGCTTATTCATTCTATCCTAATTATTATGAAGATTTAAAATTTTGAACTTGGACAATGAAAGTTTATATTACCAATTACTTTAAGTCTTATTAAAGAGTAATTTAGTTATTTCAGGTACCAGAAGTAACCAAAACACCATCTGCAATTTCACACTCTAGAAGTACAGTATTGAATTAAAATAAGTCATAGAGGTAACCCCTTTTAGTTACAATGGCATGATTTCTCAACAAAGATTCACAAAATTGTGACCTTTACCCCAGTGAATGTGGCAAGAGCAAATGCTTCCATCTTTCACAGAGGCAGTACAGGTGTTAAAAAGCCACAGTGAATTAAATGGCTAGTTTCTTTAAACTGGCCTTTCTAAAAACTGTAGCAATACTACTTATGCATAAATGAATTCAAAAGAAGACTGACTCTCCTGCATGTGAGGCAACAATCAGAAAAGAATCCAAAAATTTCAGGAAAGGGTTTCTAGTCTGATCCTCAAAACTGGCAGATTTAGTCTAAAGTAATATGAATAAATATATAATCAGAAAATGGCTTAAAAACAACTATGTTTATGTTTAACTATAAACAGCATGTCTGCAACTTACTCTCAAATGATTCAGAAAAAGATAGCTACGTGTGTGTGTGTATTGTGTGTTTGAATATATGTCTATAGACATATGTTTAGAGAGAAAGAATGATAAAACAAATGCAGCAACAGTATTAACAATGGAATCTGAGTAAAATTGGTAAACAGGAATTCTTTGTACTATTCTTGCAGCTTTTCTGTAAGTTTGAAATTAAAGATTAAAAAGTTACAAAAAAGGAAAAGGAATTTAACCGAGTATTTTGTTTGCTTTAATTGGTTAGTGAAGACAACTTCATATATTATATATCTTCTTACAATAATGACGATATTGGTGGTCATGATAAAAAGCACCTCCTATATTTCTATTTTGTTTATTAACATTTATTGTCCACCCAGGACTGGTATGACATGAAGGCGAAATGCAATGATCCCTCTAAGTCTATATGAACAGGTTTCAGAGTGGTAGACTATGAAGCCTGGACCGGCATTGACACTAGCATTCAGAAAATGGGCAGCCACAATTCCGGTGGCATCTTAAACTCTGATTGATCTATAGCCGAAACACACAATGCAGTCAATTGATATTAACTTTTTATCCCAATAATATGGGTTAATGTAGTCATAATTCATAAGTTATTTTATGGTCATAATCACTTTGCCAAGGTTTTCTACCTATTCATTATGGCTTTTAAAATGTTTGTTATTGTTGCTGCTTAGTCACTAAGTCGTGTCTGACTCTTTTGTGACCCCACGAACTGTAGCCTGCCAGGCTCTTCTGTCCATAGGATTTCCCAGGCAAGAATACTGGAGTGGGTTGCCATGCCCTCATCCAAAGGATCTTCCTGACCCTGCGATTGAACCCATGTCTCTTGCACTGCAGGTGAATTCTTCACCGCTGAGCCACCAGGGAAGTCCAATGACACTGTCTAGAAATTAGTTATTCAATTTTTCCATTAATATTCAGAGCAAGAAATTTCATTTAGGGAATTTCCAGTTTAATTCAAGGCTAGGTTCAATTCTAGTTCAAAACAAGTTCACATGGGCAAATTCCATTGGACATACATCTCTGGTTTCAGTTCAAGGTAAGAGCTGCCAGAAAACAGGAAGACTTTGGGCCAGTTCTAGAGTCAGGTTAATTAGAATGCCTAAATTTGAAACTACTGCTTAAATCTACTATTTATCTCTACTATTTTCATTTTCTTTTTAAAATTTTTGTTTGCAATATAGTTGATTTACAATATTATATTAGTTTCAAGTGTACAGCATAGTGAATCAGCTATACATATACATATATCCATTCTTTTTTTTTTTTTTAAGATTCTTTTCCCATATAGGCCATTATGGAGCACTGAGTAGAGTTCCCTGGGCTATACAGCAGGTTCTTATTAGTTACCTGTTTTATATATAATAGTGTGTATATGTCAACCAAATCTCCCAATTTATCCCTCCTCCCCCATCCCTTGGTAACTGTAAGTTTGTTTTCTACATTTGAGGCTCTATTTTTTTCTTTTAAAATAACATTTGCTTCTCCCATATTATATATACATAAATATATACAAATATACATATAACCCTGTCACAAAAAACTTAAAATACATAGGAAAGCACAATGAAAACAAATTATCACCTTTATCCTACCACTCACAAATAACTACGATTAAAATTTTGTTCACATTCTACCAGGAATTTTATTCATATACATAAATAACAAACATAGCATAAATCCTTATACATGTGTTTATAAAATTTTGACCATATGACTTTTTCACTTGCTTTTTCATTTAACAAAATATCTCACTTTCCCGTGGCATTAAGTATCTTCAACACCATAATTTTTATGGCTTCAGAGCATTTCCTCATATGGAGGTATCATGCTTTATTTAAAGTTTCTTGTTTCTATATAATTATGCAAACATCATTATGCATCTTTATATATGCTTCATATATGCTGCTGACATATGTCATATTTCTAAAAAGTAGAACTACAGTGCCTATTACTCATTTTTCACTGATAAAAGCCAAAAGAATTAGCAAAGTGTAAATAAAAGAACATTAGAGGAATCAAAGAAAAAAATGATAATTACCTGACAAGGAAGCATCAAATCCCATGTTTTCTATTGCTTCTCTCAAGGTTTCTGGAGAGGTTAGTAAAGGATCATACTCAACAGTCCCTTTGCCATTTGCAAGTGATACTTGTATGGATTTTACACCTGCCTGTTTTGATATGACACCTTCAATAGACTGCACACATGAATTACAAGTCATGCCATCAATGTTTATCACAGTTTCTTGAGTTAGAGGCTGGCTAACTATGTTCA
This sequence comes from Capra hircus, assembly GCF_001704415.2. NCBI lineage: Eukaryota > Metazoa > Chordata > Mammalia > Artiodactyla > Bovidae > Capra > Capra hircus. The sequence goes on along the minus strand of NW_017189516.1, from coordinate 3,248,919 downwards.
AAGGACTCTTTTGAAGAGATGAGCTGGAGGGAGAGTTTGAGGTACTCTCAATTTCACTTGCACTACTAACTCTATATTGCCCTTGTGATATGGCCTCTATTGCTTTTTTCAGTGTTTCTGGAGTGACTAAACTTGCATTGTACTTTACTATGGCAGATTTATTCTCTAAAGAAACTACTACACTGCTTATATGTTGGAGTGTAGATAAAGCACTTTCAATATTTGACACACATGATTTACAATGCATGCCATCTATGGTGAAAATGACTGTTGAATTACTCGTGTATGATGGACTCCTTTGCTGTGATCCTTCTGAGGATTTGACTGGTGTGTTCTTTAGACGTTCTATGTCAATAGCTCCCAATTTGAGGTATTTGGGCTGTTTTTTGATGAATGCTGTGAAGCCCACAACTTCAATCTGCTTTTTTATTTCCTCTGCTGTGATAAGATGAGGTTGATAAACAACAGTAGCTTCTTGATTGTCCAAGGAAACTAGTTAATAGAAAAAAAATATTTAATTCAGTTATTTCTGAGCCACTTCAGAAAACATTCTGTAGACCAAATTAATACCACACATAATTGTTTCTTTCTCATTGTTGTCATTATCCTTTCTTAAAATAATTCTGTTCTTTTCAGAAAATGTTACTGATGTGACCACTGTATCTGTGGTCTCCAAGTTTCTGCATGCCTAAATAGAAACAGAGGTCAAGAGGACCCTAGGCATGTTGCGTTAAGAACCCTGAACTCCATAAATGCCACCTTGTCTGCCTTTTATGCTAGTTCAAGATTCATGTAACTTTTAATTATAACCATTAACTTTACTTGACATTAATCCTGGGAATACACTGTTTCTCAGACTTCAATGAAGCAGTAACATTCTAGTCCCACAGATTCAAAACCCATGCTTAAAGGAAAATGCTAAAGTTAAAAGACCAAAACAGAAAACCAAGCCTTACAAAGCAATCAAATAAACAATATCAGTCATACTACCTTTAATTCGCTGAACACCTTGCAGTTTCCCAATTTTTCCTTCAATGGTGCTAGTACATGAATGGCAGGTCATCCCTTCCACCTTCATCTTCAGCATGACTTCACCTGGTTGAGCCATACTATAATCTTCGCAAGTTCCTGACTTTTTTTCCAGAGTTCCAGTATCTAAACTGAGATCAGGAACCAGCTCTACTATCTGATTGGCATTCACTATAGAAGGGATTATTGTCACCACTGCAGTTCTCTGCTGAGGGGAAATTTTAATATCTGTCACACCCTTGGTCTTGAGCAATATGCTTTGGATATGGTCCCATGGCGGAACCAGTGAAGCAGTACCAGTCAGAAACACAGTTTCAGTTAAAACAGGGAGAGGCTTAGGATTGTGGAGAATAGCATCAAAGCCCATATCATCAATAGCTTCCTGCAGGGTCTTTGGAGTTTGTAGTTTGGGGTCATAAATAATAGTTGCATTTTTTTCTTCCAGTGAAACCTTTGGGAAAGAAATTGCAGAAGTCATTTTAATTAAATTTTATGATATGGAACTTAAAATTATCAATCATCACACCACCATCAAGAATGAAACAAATAATTAAATCAAATAGAGTTTCTTTACTAGTTCTCATCTTTCCTATTCTCTTTAGAAAGCAGCACAAAATGTCTGTGTACCTACAGGAATGGCAAAGCTCTATGTAGGTGTACTTGACTCAGGTAATGATTAGGCATTTGAAATGTGCACAGACAAACACACCTTAGAATTTCATAACAGAGAACAAACTATTCTTCATCTCCTTTCACAAAGTATTCCAACACTTAGCACTCTACCAATTCAAAAGATAATTTCAGGAAAGAGGATCACCTACATAAAACAAATTGGAAATGAAGTTTAAAGTTTTAAAATGTTCAATTAAGATAAACTTGTTGCAAGGAAAGGTATAAACATGCTGGTTTATGAAGACAATATTCATAGGTTTTTTTTTTCTTTCACTTGATTTTATTTTTTTTCCTTTCACTTGATTTTAGCAAGTATTTCTATAACCTTCTACTATAGTCCAGTATTACTTTTGTGCAAAATAAGAACATCTTTATAATTTTTCCTGATTTGATTATTAAAATAATGATTATATTCTTAAAGCTCAGCAACTGAATATAATTTAACTACTACCTGGACATCTTACCCTGCATCTCTTTGGGTAACACATGGGTTATAAAGATTTATGAAGTAGTCACATACACACACCCACACACACACAAAACTTGGTTGAATCAGAAGATTTGAGCTCCAGTGTCAATTCTCCACTTACAAGTTAACCATACTCACTAGCTCTACCATCAGAAAAATGAAGAAATGTGCTCTATTATCTTCCAGGGTTGTTATAAGGATCATATGAGTAAACAGGAAAGTAGTTCTTTGAAGCAGTAAGTCATATAAAAGTAAACACTGAAAAACTAATATTTATCAAACACTTATTATATGTGCCAGGAACTAAGATTTTCATGATACAAAGCTGATCATGACATAGTCACAGGGAGCAATGCTAGAACAGAGGACAGAAAAAATGAACACCCATTCATCCCAGGGAATGTGTGTCAAAAAAGCTTCTTACGGGAGATAATACCTGAATGTTAAAGGAATAACAGAAATTAGCAAGGACATTTGAAGCAGGGAACTCATGACAAATGTACACACAAAAGTAGAGAAAAATGAAAGGCTGCATAATTAGGCAACTGCTTTATCATGGGGGCTCTTGTATGCCAATAATCATCTGTGCTTTATTCTATAGGTAATAGAGAGTCATGGAAAAGTTAAGCAGGGGAATGACATAGTTATATTTGCATTTAGAGAAGAATCATTTTGGAGTGATGGAACTGTGCTGTCCTGGCTTGGGGTAGTTAAATTAATCTATGTGTGTTAGTCGCTCAGTCGTGTCCGACTCTTTGCAACCCCATGGACTGTGGCCTGCCAGGCTCCTCTGTCCATGGGATTCTTCAGGAAAGAGTACTGGAGTGGGTTGCCATTTACTTCTCCAAATTAATTTATACATGCGTTAAAATTAACCAAACCTAAAAAAAGCAAGCAAACAAACAAAAAATTCATAGAACTGTATGCCAAAAAGAAGTCAATTTGGGAGTATAATTTTAAAAACAAAAATGAAAAGATTAAAAAATTCAGTTCCTCAATTGCATTAGCCACATTTCTAGTGTTCAATGGCCAATGTGGCTGCCACAAGGGACAGAGTAAATACAGAACATTTTCACCATTACAGAATGTTCCATTGGACAGTACTGCTCTATGTATTACTCTACTTCTGATCAAATGCCAAACTTTTAAAAAGGGAAGGGGATTTTTCCCCCTCTAGGCTTAAATATATCTGGTATCTCATAAACAAGTCCTGATTTTGAGCTAATCCCCAACTCCTCCTGCCAAATTTCAATTTACCAACGTACCCAATGAGGAAGTGTTGTGAAAATTGATTTTTAAAAGCAAAAATCACTTTATCATCCAATGATTTGCTATACTTTTTATTGCCATAGCCTGTCTTCTAGATATAAAAGACATTAAAAAAAAAAACAAGGAAACTATGTATATAAAATACTATACAAAAAAGTTGTATTACCCTATGTTGTTTTCATGCTGCAAACCAGAAAACACTTCCTTATTCAGTAACTTCTATTTGTGTGTTTTAAGGCCAGGTCAGCCATACCTAGCACAAAAAAAAATGTTCCCCTTTGGGATAACAGCACTTGACTTTTCCTCTGAATGTTAGATATCAAAGAGATTTTTCAAGCCCAAGGTCTCAAAGGAAACAAAAACAGGCAGCACCTTTGTGTAAGAGGAAATTCACCAAGTGTTTATCACAATACTATTCTGGATGCCAAATCCTTGAGCAGGAAGCTAAAATAGCACTTATTTATTTAACAAACATTTACTGAATACCTATCACGCGCTAGTTATCCAATGGTGAGTAAAAGCAAGCATAGACTCCAAAGAACTGGAAATTGCTGGGAGCAATCTGTCTGATTCTGGGTCTGTGCCACTCTCCTTGAACACCACCAATGCAAACCACCTTCGCCTATTCCCCACAGTGCTCCAAAGTTTCAACTGCTTGTTTTTCCTCTCAGAATCTTTCATTAGGAATCAATGTTGTTTTGTTTTTTCCCAGGGGAACTACGTTTCTATTTTATCAATAGTTCCCCTGAAAATAAACATCCAAAAGTCTACAATCTATAAATGTGGCTCCTATGAAGGACTCAAGATGGAGCACTGTTCACTATATTTAGATGAAGGTAGGAGTGAAAGATGGAGAAGGAAATGGCAACCCACTCCAGTATTCTTGCCTGGAGAATCCCAGAGACAGAGGAGCCTAGTGGGCTGCCATCTATGGGGTCGCATAGAGTCAGACACGACTGAAGTGACTTAGCAGCAGCAGCAGCAGCAGCAGGAGTGAAAGAAGAAAAGAAACCAAATATACTCTGTGGCCTCAACAGTATTAACAGTGGTGTAGAGGGTGCTGTCCATAGATATTGTAAAGATCCATTATTTTGATGCATAAGGAGTTATTTGTCTACTGAAATGTCTAAAACATGAAATTCAAGCATCATATACTTTATCTGTATGTAATTTCTGTACAATTTGCATAAATATAAAAAGGCTGCATCATCTATTCTCAAGCAAGAAACTTAAGAGAAATCTAAGGGCTTAAGTTTCTTGAAAGACAGTTCTTTTGACTTCTACATTTCTATAAAAGCTAAAAACTGTTATTACCACTTCTTGGGTTGTCATTAGTATATTTTCTTTTGTGTATTCCTTCTCATCTGATAATAAAAGGTGATCCAACTTCCTATCTGAAGGCTAGGACACTGAAAAAATTGCTCAAGAAATTCAGCAAGAAAATGAAAGAGCTAGAATTCAAATGTAGGTCTCTGTAACTCCAAAGTCCATACTCTTTCCACTTATACATGATGAGGCTAGATGATCTCTGATCTCCTTGAAAAAACAAAATTCTATGCCTGTGATTTGAACAATTTGTGACTTATAAATAAAAATACCTGATAAGTATGAAATATTTCTAGTGTGTGAACTAAATTTTAGTTCTATGTTTACTTTTCCCCTCTACATTTCATATCTTCTCCCATACCAGTTTAAATTAAAAAACGACTAACAGAACGTATTTCCTTAGGTTTTTACCAAGATTTGACAATTATATTCTATATTCTAACATTTCCCCATTTTTAAAAGTCACTTTGGGAAAGGTACTTTGCTTTAGCACACTGAAATTCTCTTTTGTCCCCTCAGGAGTTAATTGATACATCAGCATAATAAATTCAGATTCAGTCAGTTCAGTTCACTTCAGTCGCTCAGTCGTGTCCTACTCTTTGAGACCCCATGAATAGCAGCACGCCAGGCCTCCCTTGTCCATCACCAACTCCCGGAGTTCACTCAGACTCGCGTCCATCGAGTCAGTGATGCCATCCAGCCATCTCATCCTCGGTCATCCCCTTCTCCTCCTGCCCCCAATCCCTCCCAGCATCAAAGTCTTTTCCAATGAGTCAACTATCCTCATGAGGTGGCCAATGCACTGGAGTTTCAGCTTCAGCATCATTCCTTCCAAAGAAATCCCAGGGCTGATCTCCTTCAGAATGGACTGGTTGGATCTCCTTGAAGTCCAAGGGACTCTCAAGAGTCTTCTCCAACACCACAGTTCAAAAGCCATCAATTCTTCGGCACTCAGCCTTCTTCACAGTCCAACTCTCACATCCATACATGACCACAGGAAAAACCATAGCCTTGACTAGACAGACCTTAGTCGGCAAAGTAATGTCTCTGCTTTTCTATATGCTATCTAGGTTGGTCATAACTTTTCTTCCAAGGAGTAAGCATCTTTTAATTTCATGGCTGCAATCACCATCTGCAGTGATTTTGGAGCCCCCAAAAATAAAGTCTGACACTGTTTCCACTGTTTCTCCATCTATTTCCCATGGAGTGATGGGACCAGATGCCATGATCTTTGTTTTCTGAATGTTGAGCTTTAAGCCAACTTTTTCACTCTCCTCTTTTACTTTCATCAAGAGGCTTTTTAGTTCCTCTTCACTTTCTGCCATAAGGGTGGTGTCATCTGCATATCTGAGGTTATTGATTATTTCTCCCGGCAATCTTGATTCCAGCTTGTGTTTCTTTCAGTCCAGAGTTTCTCATGATGTATTCTGCATATAAGTTAAATAAGCAGGATGACAATATACAGTCTTGGCGTACTTCCTTTTCCTATTTGGAACCAGTCTGTTGTTCCATGTCCAGTTCTAACTATTGCTTCCTGGCCTGCATACAGATTTCTCAAGAAGCAGGTTAGGTGGTCTGGTATTCCCATCTCTTTCAGAATTTTCCACAGTTTATTGGGATCTACACAGTCAAAGGCTTTGGCATAGTCAATAAAGCAGAAATAGATGTTTTTCTGGAACTCTCTTGCTTTTCCCCCATGCTACTAAGCCAGTGGGGAAATCTTCAAATGTTTTAAAGCCTATTTTCTAACATTTTCATAACAACTCAATATAGAGGGATTCAGAGGTTTTGCAGGAGCTTGAAAGGATCCTGTCCTTCTACAGAGACTAAACTCAGAAAAGTAAAATGATTCATCAATAATCTTGAATTTCTAATATGTCTGATTCTTCTTACACAATATATTTTGCCAACTAGATACTATATAAAATACACAATAGGAATCCCATTTATATTACATATGTCTCAATATAAATTTTATTACTGTTTGCTGAAAAAACAATATATATTATATATATATATTTTAACTGAGTAACACTCTGATGTTTCAATAAAAGATACTGAAAATTAAAGTATAAGAGGAAGGCATCAAATTCTATTGATATTTATCCAATTTGACCAACCTAAATAAAAGTTACAACTTAAAAATTTTAAATCAATGTACGAACTAGCAAAAGACAATTCTTAGAGACTAAGACAACAGCCCAAAACCACTCTAAAAATTCAAAGGTCAAATGTTTGAAAATGAAAAAGATGTGAAGATTTTGTTAGTTTAAGTTGTAGTATTGTTTTTCTATAAATTGAGTGTTTTGTCTGAATTTTCATTACTAATATAATTTCATTTTCTTCAAAAATTATGTAACTAATGAATGATTATTCATTATAAAAATTTATATACAAAGAAAGGAAATAGTAAAGGTCCTTCTTTACATGATTCCTCTACTGCTAGTTTTTAACCTTTGATTTGATATTTCTTTGATCCTTGGTTCAACTAAATCAGAAACCTAAGCCTGTTTGAATAACTGATTCTACATCTTCATGGATGGCCATTTATTACCTAAGAATTTATACAAGGCAAAATGCCTATATTACTGTAATAAAGCATTTGAAAAAAAAAATGTTCAATGCACTATCATCATCTGCCATACCAAATGCTAAAGGGAAAAAGTTCCAAATAGAAATAAAGATGGATTTCTATATGCTGACAGGAAACAATAAGATGTATTTGCTAGGTGAAAAAAAGCAAGGTTAGAACAGTATGTATATAGTATGCTTCCATTTATATACAAAGGAGATACACACACATATATACACAGTTAACCCTTAAACAACAAGGAGATGAGGGTGAGGGCACCCACCTCATGTATAACTTTACATTTGGCCCTCCATATCCTCAGTTCCACACCCTCAGATTCAACCAACCACAGATCATGTAGTACTATAACACATATTTATTGAAAAAATGTGTATAAGTGGACCCGTGCAGTTCAAATCTAGGTTGTTCAGTCAGCATATAGATCTACAAATGTTATTCATCTTATATTCAGTCTATTTCTAGGAGAATTCATACATAGGAAACTGATAACTGGTTTCTTTTGGAAGGGGATTTTACTCTGGACATATGTTACTTTTTCAATAATTTTTAAAAAATAGTTAATATTAAGGGGAGTAAGGAATGTATTGATCCACAGGATGAATTTGGTAACTGCTAGCATCTAGATTGTTTTTTTGGGGGGCTACATTGTGCAGCTTGTGTGATCTTTGTTCCCTGGCCAGGGATTAAACCTGGACCCTCAGCAGTGAGTCCTAACCACTGAATTGCAAGGGAATTACCTAAGCGGTCATTTTTTTAAAGGACAGTCTGTGTTAGGAAAATGGACTGCAGCCTTTATCTGAGTAAAGGAAAAGGCACACAAAATGCAGTTAAGTTTCAAGGACAAAGTAATCTGTTAATAAGGCATTAACCTTTAGAGCCATTTGGTGCTTATATCTAATTAAATTTAATTTTACATTACCATTTTCAAAAAGGCCAATCTCAGAGAAAGACTTTCACATTATCTACCCATTTTATTTTCCCCCTGAACAGACAACTGTGGCAATTAAATAAAGCTTCAAGTTAATCTCTTTAAAGTCTACAGTCTTGGCAGAACAAGAGTATAACACTCATTTATAAACTTTGCAATTTAAGATATAATACCCAAAATATATTTAAATGCTGAAGCTGCAAGAGGTATAATCATATTCATTCTTATTTCAAAATTAGAGACTTCTTGACTATTCACTTGCCTTGAATCCTGTTAATTAAATCTCTAATCTGTTCCACTGCAACATTTTTTAAATAAAACAATCATACTCAGTTTAACATCACAATTGTATTAATTCATATCAGAGTTTTATTCCAAACACAACAAACATCTCTTCGACTTTAACACCAAAATTATATTAATTCATATCAGAGTTTTATTCCAAATACAACGAACAGCTCCTAGACTTAGCTGAAACAATGTCCTCTTCAAATCTGGTTTCTGAATTGACTACACATTAGTCTTAATTATAATCTCAGAAACTATGATCCAGAAAATTTAAACCTTAACAGTCTTTGAGAAGTGACCAATATTTATGTGTTAACATGTTAAGCTGCATTCTGACTATAAATTATGTTCGGACAATGACAATTTTCCATACAGTGCCTAGAAAGAGGTGAATTCACCTTTTGTTGCCTCTGAAATGTAAGCATTATGAGGGACCTTCATTAAGGAAAATAGCACAAAACTATAAATGAAAAAACATCTGTACAAATGCAAATATTCTAAATGAGTATCAAAATTACAAGTTATAAACTTTTGAAACTTACCAAATACTATAAAATCCATTAAAGAAACTTTTTTTATTAATAATACCTCCTATACCTGTATAATATTTTCTCTTTCTACATGTTTGGCTATATATGTACTTTGATTGCTGCTCCATTTAACAGTGATTTTGTAAAATCATTTTATATATGATTGTCAAATTTGGGAAAACTATCAAGTTTCTTTCATATATGAACAATAAGATCTCTGGGCATTTCAGAAAAGTTTACTTGTGCAGTGAACTAGTTTTAAATACTCTTTGAATTGATAACACTCATTTATCACTTTTACACTAAGCCCTACTCCTTTATGCCTTGACCCTGGTGTGTTGGCATCATGGGTGGTAAGGACATTATCCTACCAGAACCTGTAGCACAAATTTCATTATACACAGAAGCAACTAAGAACCGTGTGTGTATCTGCGTGCACGCATGCTCAGTCATGTCCGACTCTTGGCGACCCCATGGACTGTAGGCTGCCCGGCTCCTCTGTCCATGAAATTCTCCAGGCAAGAATCCTGGAGTGGGTAGCCATTCCCTTCTCCATTCCCTTCTTCCTGACCCAGGGATCGAACCCGTGTCTCTTGCATCTCCTGTGTCTCCTGCATTGGCAGGCAGATTCTTTACCACTAGCACCACCTGGGAAGCCCCTTACAGCCCCTTAACCCCAAACTAAACATATCCTCAATTCAACCTATTAATCAGATCCCCAAAATGCCTATGGCACATCCAATACTACCTACATTAAAGGGAAGTCTAAAAGAGCTGGGTCGAAGTGGAAGTACACAATGGATTTAAAGGATTGTGGTTAAATTATTTTACTTTCACAGAAAAAGATAACCATGGGAACATTGCTACGATTCCTTCCAGGTCTTAGAAGGGGTAGATGCAAGTGGCAGGCTCTGTAACTTAAGCTTAACGTCACCAAAAATCTGTCTCTGGGCCTAGAAAACAACACTTAGTAATATACTTTTTAAAGGAAGGAGAAAAGAAGGATTACTAGTATACTCTGTATCATATGGGCTTCTGACTGTAGAGGCAGAGCTAGAAAAGGTAGAAAAAGCATGTCTACCTTCAGTTTTAGCAAACAAATTATGAATGTACTCTAGAAACTATAGCCTTAAGTATCTGTCACTAGGATCCATATAAATCACTGTTGATAACACAAAGTGCTTTCATGTTATACTTCTGCTACTTTTCTAGTACAGCTTAATACAATTTAATTACATTTTTCTGACTTTAGATAGGCCATTAAGCAGTGGTAAATTCCGGGAAGATGCAGTAAACATAGCAGCCTTACATATGAGTGGGGTACATAAGTCTCTAGGGGAAAATTTATACAGGAATGTACTTGCAAATGTCAAAACAGAATCTCATCCTTTAGTTTTACATAGATAACTAGGATAAATTTAATAATCTAAAACAGTTTGTCACAGAGTTGAGGGTTTTGGAAAATGTATTAGTTGTCATAGACAATAAGAACCTAAGTAATTTGGAGAAAAACTATGTGAACTAGTTTCTAGATGGTTAACATAGCTTTACTGAAATTAGCACACACTTAATTAGTAAGACTTAGCTTCTAACCTGCTCCTCAGTTCAGTTCAGTCTCTCAGGCGTGTCTGACTCTCTGCGACCCCATGAATCGCAGCATGCCAGGCCTCCCTGTCCATCATCAACTCCCAGAGTTCACCCAAACTCATGTCCATCGAGTCGGTGATGCCATCCAGCCACCTCATCCTCTGTCATCCCCTTCTCCTCCTGCCCCCAATCCCTCCTAGCATTAGAGTCTTTTCCAGTGAGTCAATTCTTCACATGAGGTGGCCAAAGTATTGGAGTTTCAGCTTTAGCATCATTCCTTCCAAAGAACACCCAGGACCGATCTCCTTTAGAATGGACTGGTTGGATCTCCATGCAGTCCAGAGGACTCTCAAGAGTCTTCTCCAACACCACAGTTCAAAAGCATCAATTCTTTGGTGTTCAGCTTTCTTCACAGTCCAACTCTCACATCCATACATGACCACTGGAAAAACCATGGCTTTGACTAGATGGACCTTTGTTGGCAAAGTAATGTGTCTGCTTTTCAATATGCTGTATAACTTTCCTTTCAAGGAGTAAGCGACTTTTAATTTCATGGCTGCAATCACCATCTGCAGTGATTTTGGAGCCCAGAAAAATAAAGTCTGACACTGTTTCCACTGTTTCTCCATCTATTTCCCATGAAGTGATGGGACCGGATGCCATGATCTTCGTTTTCTGAAGGTTGAGCTTTAAGCCAACTTTTTCACTCTCCTCTTTCACTTTCATCAAGAGGCTTTTTAGTTCCTCGTCACTTTCTGCCATAAGGGTGGTGTCATCTGCATATCTGAGGTTATTGATATTTCTCCCGGCAATCTTGATTCCAGCTTGTGTTTCTTCCAGCCCAGCATTTCTCATGATGTACTCTGCATAGAAGTTAAATAAGCAGGGTGACAATATACAGCCTTGACGTACTCCTTTTCCTATTTGGAACCGGTCTGTTGTTCCATGTCCAGTTCTAACTGTTGCTTCCTGACCTGCATATAGGTTTCTCAAGAGGCAGGTCAGGTGGTTTGGTATTTCCATCTCTTTCAGAATTTTGCACAGTTTATTGGCATCCACACAGTCAAAGGCATTGGCATAGTCAATAAAGCAGAAATAGATGTTTCTCTGGAACTCTCTTGCTTTTTCCATGATCCAGTGGATGTTGGCGATTTGATCACTGGTTCCTCTGCCTCTTCTAAAACCAGCTTGAACATCAGGAAGTTCACGGTTCATGTATTGCAGAAGCCTGGCTTGGAGAATTTTGAGCATTACTTTACTAGCATGTGAGATGAGCACAATTGTGCAGTAGTGTGAGCATTCTTTGGCATTGCCTTTCTTTGGGATTGGAATGAAAACTGACCTTTTCCAGTTTTGTGGCCACTGCTGAGTTTTCCAAATTTGCTGGCATATTCAGTGCAGCACTTTCACAGCATCATCTTTCAGGATTTGAAATAGCTCCACTGGAATGCCATCGCCTCCACTAGCTTTGTTCCTAGTGATGCTTTCTAAGGCCCACTTGACTTCATATTCCAGGATGTCTGGCTCTAGGTGAGCAATCACACCATCGTGATCATCTTGGTTGTGAAATCTTTTTTGTACAGTTCTGTGTATTCTTGCCACCTCTTCTTAATATCTTCTGCTTCTGTTAGGTCCAAACCATTTCTGTCCTTTATTGAGCCCATCTTTGCATGAATTGTTCCCTTGGTTTCTCTAATTTTCTTGAAGAGATCTCTAGTCTTTCCCATTCTATTGTTTTCCTCTATTTCTTTGCATTGATTGCTGTGGAAGGCTTTCTTATCTCTCCTTGCTATTTGGAACTCTGCATTCAGATGCTTATATCTTTCCTGGCCCCTAGCACCAGTCATTTCAGCTCTAGTGGAGAAGTTTAACTGGTTTCATTTGAGGATAAGTCAAGTACATATGTCATACTTATTCACTGAAATTAAATTATTTATTTTTAAAGTTTTGGGACCGAAGGTTGCAGAGCTATTTTTGCCATCCTCTTTTCTAATTAACAAATTGCAAAAATATCTGTCTGATTTTTGGACAGTTACAATTAGTGAAAAATTTCAATAATTTTTATAAATTTGAGTATTCTGAATACAAACACTTTGGCGGAAACTTGTAGTAGGGTTAATAAAAGTTACCTGTCATCTCTCAGCTTTTCCAACTTGGCTCTCTCTCAAAATAAATTAAAGGCAGCAATGTCCTTAGGGCAGGGAGGAGGGGAGAAGGCAATGAGGAAGCCTCTAAGACTGTAGTTATGCCAAGGTAGATGGTAAATGGGGCTTCCCAGGTGGCATTAGTGATAAAGAGCCTGCCTGCCAATGCAGGAGATGTAAGAGACACTGGTTTGATTCTTGGGTCAGAAAGATCCTCTGAAGGAGGGCATGGCAACCCACTCCAGTGTCCTTGCCTGGAGAATCAGAGGAAACCCTACATTTGGAGCATGTGAAAATGAAAACTTCATATGTAAGTATTCACATGGATACCTACAGGACAGAAAACTCAACAGAGGGCATATTCACTGTGTAAAGAAAGATTTTCCTGCCACAACCATCAACATAGTCTCATCTGACCAGAGTGTGTAGTTTAGTAAGCAAATGAGAAACACTACTTTCTTCCCAAACAAATAGTAAAATGGATACAGTTTACTTTGTCCTCTCTGGCCAAGATGACATTGAAAAAAACACGTAGAGTTTCAGGTATAGAAAATAACTGTCAACATATTGGCACCACAACATGTGGCAAAATTTTGTATCAAATTTCATGAAGAATCACTATGTGCTAATTAGCCAATTTTTTGGTAATAAAAACAAGACAAACTGAAGCTAATTTGCTTAAGATCTTATGAGACGTATGAATCACAGAGAAGAACACTGTAAGGACAAGAAAGCATGAATCCCGTACTTCACTGAAAAGCTAAAATCCATTTGAAATCTCTGAAGACGGGGTAAAAACTTAAATGTTTAGATTCAGATTAAAAGACAGAACTCCCATAAGTATTATATCTGGATATACACAAAACATTCTGGTTCCAATTTAATGATTCAAGCACTTAAAATATGTAATGAGCTTCTGATTATTAGAATCCATCAGATTCCTAATTCTATATCCTGTAGTAAATCTGATGTTCAGTTAGATAAAGCTCCCTTTAGAATATTTACATCTACTCTGGGCAGCATGTCTAAAATTTATCTTTGGCATATGGATCTGAAGTAGACAAAGAAAAACCTTTTTAGGACTGATGCAAGCTGATCAAATTCCAAAGTTGCATTAACTTTCTGTCATCATTGTAATGATACTGAATAAAAGAAAAATTACAGAACACTTCCAGTAAATAGAACCACAACCAATATAAAGTTGTTTCAAAGATGCTGAAAACTTAAACAATATATTAAAACAATAAGTACATTATACAAATGAAGACACAACTCATTTAAAATTACACATTGACTCATGAAGCCCTGGCAATAAAAATAGACATGCTCAAGAGTCAGCAATTCACACTATATTTAAGAAAAAGCCTCCATATATTACCATCAGTTAAGTTTGGTTCAGTTCAGTCACTCAGTCACGTCCGACTCTTTGCGACCCCATGAATAGCAGCACGCCAGGCCTCCCTGTATAACACCAACTCCCGGAGTTCACTCAGATTCATGTCCATCGAGTCAGTGATGCCATCCAGACATCTCATCCTCAGTCGTCCCCTTCTCCTCCTGCCCCCAATCCCTCCCAGCATCAGAGTCCTTTCCAATGAGTCAACTCTTCGCATCAGGTGGCCAAAGTACGGGAGTTTCAGCTTCAGCATCATTCCCTCCAAAGAAATCGCAGGGCTGATCTCCTTTAGAATGGACTGGTTGGATCTCCTTGCAGTCCAGAGGACTCTCAAGAGTCTTCTCCAACATCACAGTTCAAAAGCAACAATTCTTCGGTGCTCAGCTTTCTTCACAGTCCAACTTTCACATCCATACATGACCACTGGAAAAACCATAGCCTTGACTAGACGGACCTTAGTCGGCAAAGTAATATCTCTGCTTTTGAATATGCTATCTAGGTTGGTCATAACTCTTCTTCCAAGGAGTAAGCGTCTTTTAATTTCATGGCTACAATCACCATCTGCAGTGATTTTGGCGCCCCCAAAATTAAAGTCTGACACTGTTTCCACGGTTTCTCCATCTATTTCCCATGAAGTGATGGGACCGGATGCCATGATCTTCGTTTTCTGAAGGTTGAGCTTTAAGCCGATCTTTTCACTCTCCTCTTTCACTTTCATCAAGAGGCTTTTTAGTTCCTCTTCACTTTCTGCCATAAGGGTGGTGTCATCTGCATATCTGAGGTTATTGATATTTCTCCTGGCAATCTTGATTCCAGCTTGTGTTTCTTCCAGCCCAGCATTTCTCATGATGTATTCTGCATAGAAGTTAAATAAGCAGGGTGACAATATACAGCCTTGACGTACTACTTTTCCTATTTGGAACCAGCCTGTTGTTCCATGTCCAGTTCTAACTGTTGCTCCCTGGCCTGCATACAGATTTCTCAAGAGGCAGGTTAGGTGGTCTGGTATTCCCATCTCTTTCAGAATTTTCCACAGCTTATTGGGATCCACACAGTCAAAGGCGTTGGCATAGTCAATAAAGCAGAAATAGATGTTTTCCTGGAACTCTCTTGCTTTTTCCATGATCCAGCTGATGTTGGCAATTTGATCACTGGTTCCTCTGCCTTTTCTAAAACCAGCTTGAACATCAGGAAGTTCACAGTTCACATATTGCTGAAGCCTAGCTTGGAGAATTTTGAGCATTACTTTACTAGCATGTGAGATGAGTGCAATTGTGCAGTAGTTTGAGCATTCTTTGGCATTGCCTTTCTTTGGGATTGGAATGAAAACTGACCTTTTCCAGTCCTGTGGCCATTGCTGAGTTTTCCAAATTTGCTGGCATAGTGAGTGCAGCACTTTCACAGCATCATCTTTCAGAATTTGAAACAGCTCAACTGGAATTCCATCACCTCCACTAGCTTTGTTCATAGTGATGCTTTCTAAGGCCCACTTGACTTCACATTCCAGGATGTCTGGTTCAAGATGAGTGATCATACCATCGTGATTATCTGGGTCTTGAAGATCCTTTTTGTACAGTTCTGTGTATTCTTGACATCTCTTCTTAATATCTTCTGCTTCTGTTAGGTCCAAACCATTTCTGTCCTTTATTGAGCCCATCTTTGCATGAAATGTTCCCTTGATATCTCTAATTTTCTTGAAGAGATCTCTAGTCTTTCCCATTCTCTTGTTTTCCTCTATTTCTTTGCATTCATCGCTGAAGAAGGCTTTCTTTTCTCTTCTTGCTATTCTTTGGAACTCTGCATTCAGATGCTTATATCTTTCCTTTTCTCCTTTGCTTTTCGCTTCTCTTCTTTTCACAGCTATTTGTAAGGCTTCCCCAGACAGCCATTTTGCTTTTTTGTATTTCTTTTCCACAGGGATGGTCTTGATCCCTGTCTTCCATACGATGTTACGAACCTCATTCCATAGTTCATCAGGCACTCTATCTATCAGATCTAGGCCCTTAAATCTATTCCTCACTTCCACTGTATAATCATAAGGGATTTGATTTAGGTCATATCTGAAAGGTCTAGTGGTTTTCTCTGCTTTCTTCAATTTAAGTCTGAATTTGGTAATAAGGAGTTCATGATCTGAGCCACAGTCAGCTCCTGGTCTTGTTTTTGTTGACTGTATAGAGCTTCTCCATCTTTTGCTGCAGAGAATATAATCAATTTGATTTCGGTGTTGACCATCTGGTGATGTACCATCATTATAGTAGAAATCCCCAAACTTTTGGCAAGGAGATATTTTCAATGTCTTTGGGCCCTCGGATATAAGTTGGAGAGAAATAGGAGAGAACAAGTGGGGAACCAAACTGAATGAAGCATGGGAAAGAGTGCTGAAATTATGCTCCAAACAATGCTGAGAATTCTGAAGAGTGACAAGAAAAAAGGAAGTCGACAGGGGGCAGCAAAAAGGCTTGAAAATGGCATGGAGATATACTAGGAATTCCCAATCCATTAGTCAGGGCTTTCCTGGTGCCTCAGTGGGTAAAGAATCCTTCACGGTGTGGGAGACCTGGGTTCGATCCTTGGGTTGGGAAGATCCCCGGAGGAGGGCATGTCAACCCATCCAGTAATTTTGCCTGGAATATCCCCATGAACAGAGGAGCCTTGCATGCTGCAGTCCATGGGTTCACAAAGAAATGGACATGACCGAGTGACTAAGCATAGTCAGGGACCTCTACCTTAAACAAAGCAGAACAGGCAGGAAGGCCCAGAACAAATCTTCAAAAGCATCAGCAAAATACATTATCAAAATCAAATGATGCTGTCATGAAAATAAATAGCAAGGAATTCTGTCGGTGACCAGTAAAAGTCGTACTTCTGTGTATGTTTGAAATTTTTCTTTAAAAGTATTCTTTGACCAAGTTGGGCTTATCCTGGGAGTGTATGGCTAGTATAACACTTGAAAATCAATCAATGTAATTCACCATATTAACAGCCTTAAAGAAGAAAAACAATATGATCACTTCTAGATGCAGAAAAAGCACTTGAAAAAATTCAACATCTATTCATGATTACAAATAAAAGCTCTCAGAAAACCAGGAAGAGGAAAGAATTTCCTTAACCTGATACAGGGCATCTACAAAACCCTATACTAACATAATACTTAAAGGCGAAGGACAATGTTTTCCCCCTTAATCAGGAACAAGACACAGATGTTCACTTTCAACACTCCTATTAAAAATTGTAATGGAAGTTCTAGACAGAAAATGAATAAAAGACATACAATAGAAAGGAAGAAATAAAACTATTTTTATGCCCTGATGATATAATTGCTTATGTGGAAAATCTCAAAGAATCTTCAGGGAAGCTAACAGATTTAATGACAGTTTAGCAAAGTTCAGGATACAAAGTCAACATACAAAAACTAACCGCATTTCTGTATGTTTGTAATGAACAATTGAAATTGGAATTTTTTTAAAAAAAGTACCATTTAAACATCATCTAAAAACAGAAAATACTTAATATAAGTTTAATAAAATATATGTAGGATCTCTACAATGAAAACTACAGATCCCTGATAAGGAATACCTAAATAAATGGAGAGTTATATCATGTGCAAAGGTGTGAATACTTAGTATTATTAACATGTTAATTCTATCCAAATAGATAGACAGAATAAACACAGTCACAATCAAACTCCCAGGTGATATTTTTGTAGAAACCTATACACTGATTCTAAAATTTATGTGTACAGGGAAAGAAAACAGAATAGCCAAAACAATTCTGAAAAATAACAAAGTTGAGAAATTATACTACTTGATTTTAAGGTTCATTACAAAGCTACAATAATCAAGATTGTGTGATATTTATAGGACAGACACACAGATCATACCATATCCATAAGTATATGGTAAATTGAGCTTCAACAAAGGTGCAAAGGCAATTCAATGGAATAAAAATTACCTTTCAACAAATAGAGCTGCTTAGCAAACTGGACATCCATATTTAAGACAATTAACCTCAACTCATACTTCATAATGTATACAAATTAATTTAATATGGATCATAGATCTAAAGGTAAAATCTTTTAGAAGACACAGTTGTAAAATCTTTGTGATCTTGGGTAAGGTCAAGATTTCTTAGCGATAACACCAAAAGCATGCTCCATAAAAAATTGGATAAATTGGAATTCAACAAAAGTAAAAACTGCTGCTCTGGGAAAGACATTTTTAAAAGATTGAAAAGTCAACCCATTGCCTGGGGAAAAAATTGGAAGACACATATCTAAGAGAAGACATATTCAGAATATATAGAAAACAATCAAAATTGAATAATAACGAAACATGCAGCTAAAAATTTCACAAGAGGTTTGACAGACATTTCACAAAGAAGGTATACAAATGCCTAAGAAGCACAAAAAAAGATACTCAATATCATTATCCATTAAGGGAATGAGAATTGAGATACCACTACATACCCACGAGAATGTCTAAAACTAAAAGGACTGGTAATACAAAGTGCTGTAGAGAATGTGAGAAAAGTGGAATCCTCACACATTGCTGCTGGGAACATAAAATAGTATAGCCACTATGGTAAATCATTTGCCAGTGTTTCAAAAAGCTGAACATACACTTACCACATGATAGAATAAATCCAATCCTAGGAATCTGCCTAAGAGAAATTAGAACTTATGTCCACACAAAGACTTGGATGTAAACATTCAGAGGATTTTTCATAATCACAAAAGAAACTTAAAACAATCCAATGTCTCTCAATAGATGAATGGGTAAACAAACTTTGGTACAATCCACACAAGAGAATAACGCCTCAGAAACAAAAAGGAAAGAGCCAGTGATACATGCAACAACATGGATGAATCTCAGATGCACAATGTTAAATGAAAGATGCCAGGCTCAAAAGGCTATATATTATATGATTCTATTTATATGGTAGTTTTTAAAAATTAAAGCTATAGGAACAATAAATAAATCAGTGCTTATGAGGGTCTAAAAGTAAAGGGGAATGATTTCAAAGTAGGTTACCAACTAGATTTAGTAAATGAAAACATAGGACAGACCCAGTTAAATTAAATTTCAAACAAATGACAAATAATCTTTAGTGTAAGTATAACTCATGCAATACAATGGTTCTTAAACTGTGGTCCCAGAACCACAGCTTTAGTTAAGTTCTTAGGCCCCATTCAGATCTACTACTAACACAGAAACTCTGGGAGTTTTATGTTTTAAAGCAATCTATGTTTTACAAGCCTTACAGGTGATTCTCATGCTGTGGTTTGAGAACACTGTTCACTATACCCATCACTGGCAAAAAAGAACCTAATATGAAGAGAAAGGGGCACATGAGCCTGTTTGAAACTCAATTTACCACCATCAAATAATAACTGAAGAGCCAAAGGGTATATAATAGACGTTCTCTGAGAAGGGACAATTGCACTCATCTCACACACTAGTAAGGTAATGCTCAAAATTCTCCAAGCTAGGCTTCAGCAATACATGAACCGTGAACTTCCTTATGTTCAAGCTGGTTTTAGAAAAGGCAGAGGAACCAGAGATCAAATTGCCAACATCCGCTGGATCATCAAAAAAGCAAGAGAGTTCCATTAAAACATCTATTTCTGCTTTATTGACTATGCCAAGGCCTTTGACTGTGTGGATCAGAATAAACTGTGGAAGATTCTGAGAGAGATGGGAATACCAGACCACCTGACCTGCCTCTTGAGAAATCTGTATGCAGGTCATGAAGCAACAGTTAGAACTGGACATGCAACAACAGACTGGTTCCAAATAGGAAAAGGAGTATGTCAAGGCTGTACATTTTCACCCTGCTTATTTAACTTCTATGCAGAGTACATCATGAGAAACGCTGGACTGGAAGAAACACAAGCTGGAATTAAGATTAACGGGAGAAATATCAATAACCTCAGATATGCAGATGACACCACCCTTATGGCAGAAAGTGAAGAGGAACTAAAAAGCCTCTTGATAAAAGTGAAAGAGCAGAGTCAAAAAGTTGGCTTAAAGCTCAACATTCAGAAAACAAAGATCATGGCATCCGGTCCCATCACTTCATGGGAAATAGATGGGGAAACAGTGGAAACAGTGTCAGACTTTATTTTTGGGGGCTCCAAAATCACTGCAGATGGTGATTGCAGCCATGAAATTAAAAGACGCTTACTCCTTGGAAGAAAAGTTATGACCAACCTAGATAGCATATTCAAAAGCAGACACATTACTTTGCCAACAAATGTCCGTCTAGTCAAGGCTATGGTTTTTCCAGTAGTCATGTATGGATGTGAGAGTTGGACTGTGAAGAAGGCTGAGCACCAAAGAACTGATGCTTTTGAACTGTGATGTTGGAGAAGACTCTTGAGAGTCCCTTGGACTGCAAGGAGATCCAACCAGTCCATTCTCAAGGAGATCAGCCCTGGGATTTCTTTGGAAGGAGTGATGCTAAAGCTGAAACTCCAGTACTTTGGCCACCTGATGCGAAGAGTTGACTCATTGGAAAAGACTCTGATGCTGGGAGGGATTGGGGGCAGGAGAAGAAGGGGACGACCGAGGATGAGATGTCTGGATGGCATCACTGACTCGATGGATGCGAGTCTGAGTGAACTCCGGGAGCTGGTGATGGACAGGGAGGCCTGGCGTGCTGCAATTCATGGGGTCGCAAAGAGTTGGGCACGACTGAACTGAACTGAACTGAACTGAGAAGGGACTACAGGAGTGATCTTCAACCGAGGGCAATTTCATCCCTAGGGAACACTGGCAATGTCTGGAGACATTTTTGGTTGTCACAAGTGGAAGAACAGGGTACTGGCATCTCATGGTTAGAGGCCAGGGATGTTGCTAAATATCCTTTGAAGCACTCTCCTAAGACAAAGAGTTATCCGGCCCAAAATGTCAACAGTGCTGAAACTGAGAAAGTTGGACCTCGTCAAAACATATTTTTAACCTCAAAGGCTTTAACTTCAAAGACACCTTTATGAACATGGAAATAGAAAGATTAAAAAGACAGTGACAAATAAAATATAATTCAAGGCATCTCATGCTAAAAATATTAGAATTATTCTGAGAAGAATTTATATAGAGAATAGTGACACAGAGCTAAAACAGCAATTTCGTGGTAGAAAGCAAGTTGATGATGAAAATACCAGGCTGCTTTTTTTTTTTTTTTGGAAGTTATGTGACAGAATAAATTGGAGATCACAAATTTGAGAACCATATGCAAATTAAAATGCATCTGTAAATACTGTATGACCAGAAAACATTCCGGCCCAGGAATCATGGAACTTGAGTTCTAGTTTTATTTGGTATTAGGTAGCTGTGCAATTTAGCACAAATCACTTCCTTATCTGGGCTTCAGTCTGTCCATGTGTAAAATGAGGGAGTTAGACTACTTAAGTCATATCTAAGACCCCTTGCTGCTTTAACACACTATGTCTATGCCAAAAAAAACAAGCATAGGAAACATTCAAAGACATTTTTTACAGGATATAGGGGGCATGGTATCATTTTGTTTCCTTTGGGGTAGTCCTGTGTTGACTTTGCTACTTTTGGCCTTTGTGTTTAAAAGGTGTTAAACAAAGCTTGCTGCTGCTGCTAAGTTGCTTCAGTTGTGTCCGACTACTAGTGACCCCATGGACTGCAGCCTACCAGGCTCCTCCATCCATGGGATTTTCCAGGCAAGAGTACTGGAGTGGGTTGTAAACAAAGCTGAGCTTTTCTTATTTATGTATAATAATTATAATAACAATTCATGTTCACTACAGAGAAACTAGAATATATGATAAATCACTCTTTTTCACTAAATAGGATTCTGAGATGAATTACAGCAAGAATGTGTTAAGACAGTCTAACAAAAGTCTATTTTAGTTTTGCAATTAAAAACTAAAGTGAAAATGTTTAGAAAATTAGTTACACTTTGTATGCACGTTCTTAGGGAAGACTACATTATTATTAACATACTAACTGTCATGATATAAAAGAGAAAGAAACCCCATAATCCTTCCTTTGAGAACATGTATTTTAGTTCAATATGACATCAACAGTAATAAAAAATACTGTTGTTGTTGTTCAGTCGATAAGTCTTGTCTGACTCTTTGCACACCAAGATTCACTGTCTTTTACTATCTTCCAGAGTTTGTTCAAACTCATGTCAGCACCTATACTTATAAAATATAAACTGATACAACCATAACACCAAGACTCAATGTTCAGATGTTTTTAAATTTAAAATATATATAATTTATTATTGTCTTTAACAAGAAAATAAGTTAATGGGCCAAAGAAAATTTACTCAGCTTCAAGGTTTGAAGTATGACAGTCTTTGTGTCATACATGTTAGTGTTTCTGCATCTATTTCAGTGTTAGAAGTATAATTTCCCAGAAGAATTCCAGTCAACAGTATTGATTTCCAAGGAGTAACTTACTTTAAT
The DNA here is from genome assembly GCF_001704415.2 of Capra hircus. Taxonomy (NCBI): domain Eukaryota; kingdom Metazoa; phylum Chordata; class Mammalia; order Artiodactyla; family Bovidae; genus Capra; species Capra hircus. The sequence continues at coordinate 3,226,245 of NW_017189516.1, read as the reverse complement.
ATGATGTACACCATTCAGTTTTCCAATCTGCTGTTCAATGGTCCAAACACAGGAACTACATGTCATTCCCTCAACAGAGATGGTGACAGAATTCACACTCATACTCAGATCCATTTTGATTTCTTCTTTACATTCCTATTAGAAAAAATAAACTTATAAATATCAGCCATGGAAATAACCCTTCCTCTTACATGTACTCCAGTGTTCATTGCAGTGTTGTTTACAATAGCCAAGACATGGAAACAACCTAAATATTCACCAACAGATGAATGGATAAAGTTGTGGTACATACAGTGGAATATTACTCGGCCATAAAAAACAATGAGCCATGCCATTTGCAGCAACATGGATGGACCTAGAGATTATCATAAAAAGTGAAATAAGCCAGAAAGAGAAAGACAAATATCATATAATTTATATGTGGCATCTAAAAAAAATGATACAAATGAACTTATTTACAAAGCCAGAAGCAGACTCACAGACTTAAGAGAAGGAACTTATGGTTTTGGGGGGGAAGGTGGGAAGCAGGGACAGATTGGGAATTTGGGATTGTCACATATACACTACCATATTTAAAATAGATAACCAATAGGGACCCATTGTATAGCACAGGGAGCATCTGTAATAACCTAAACGGGAAAAGAATTTGAAAAAGAATAGATACATGTATATGTATAACTCAATCACTTAGCTATACACCTGAAACTAACACAAAATTGCTAATCAAGTATGCTCTAATATAGAATAAAAACTTAAAAAACAAAAAACAACAAAAACTTTAAGTTAAAAGAAAAAGAAAAAAGAATCCTTCAACGTTCCCACTTGCCCAACTGAAAATACACTACTAATATAATACAGTTAGCATTCTTTTCTCTCACCTCATTTTACTCCCATCCCAGCACTTTTAGGTCATCTATTCCCTTGATTTAGTGCTTTCTTCTCTTAGATATCTGCTTAGCTAACTTCTTCATCTCTTTCAAGTCTTTACTCAAATCTAATCTTCCTAATGAGTCTTACACTGACCACCTTGTTGAAAATTGCAACCTACATCCCTTCCATACACACACATACTCTGATTCCCCTTATTTCTGCCCTCTTTATTTCTTATTTTCATAGAATTTAAAACCTTCTAATAAGCTCCATTAATTTACTTGCTATGTTTATTGCTTATTATGTCTTCCTGTTGTTTTAAAATGTGTTCATGAATTCTTTGTCACTCCTTCATTCAAGAGATCAAATTTGATCAAGAGATCAAATCGAGTATGGCCTCAATTCAGTGACTTGCTTCCAAATCACTAGTGGAAGTGACAATGTGTGATTTCCAAGATAAAAGGCACTGCATTTGGGGGGAAAAGTCACAGTGGCTTGCTCCTTATCCTCTCTCTTCAATCACCCCATCTAGGGGAAGCCACCTGCTATGTCATGGGACACTCAAGCAGCATTATGGAGAGGGTGACATGGTGAGAAATTGAGGCCTACAATCAATAACCAGCAAAGACATAAGGCCTCCTGCCAATAAACAGGTGAGTGAACTGTCTTGGACGCTGATTCTTCAGACTCAGTTAAGTCTTTAGATGCCTGCAGCCTCAGCTGACATATAGACTTACAACCTCATGAGAGATCTTAGGCCAGAACCTCCCATCTATACCACTCCCAAATTCATGGCCCACAGAAACTGTGAGATAATAATTGTTGGTTTTTTTAAGCCACTAAATTTTGGAATAATATGTTATACTGTAATAAACTCCTCATTAAAATGAAAATTCTATGAAGGCAGGAGTCTTTTTTTTTTCCATTGATAATTAGTTTGAATCACATAAAATTTCCATTTATTGATATAATTGATATATAACATCATATTAGTTTTAAGTGTACAATGATTTGATATGTGTATATATTGCAAAAGTACCACCAAAAGTTAACACCCATCACCACACATGGTTACAATTTTTTCCTGTGATAAGAATTTTTAAGGTCTACTGTCTTAGTGACCTTCAAATATACAATAGAATATTGCTAACTATAGTCACCATGCTGTACATTGTATCCTTGGGACTTATTTATCTTATAGCTAGGAGTTTACATCTTTTAACCATCTTCATCCATTTTGTCCACTCCCCACCCCCTACCTCTGGTAACCAACCCATCAATCTGTTCTCTGTGTCTATGAGTTCAGGTTTTTTCAGATTCCACATATAAGTGAGTTCATACAACATTTGTCTTTCTCTATCTGACTTATTTCACTTAGCATAATGCCCTCAAGGTCCATCCATGTTATCACAAGTGGCAGGATTTTCTTCATTTTTATGGTGAATAATATACATATGTGTATCACATTTTCTTTATTCATCCACAGACGGACATTGGTTGTTTTGACGTGTTGACTGTTGCAAATAACGCTGCAATGAATATGGGGGTGCAGATACCTTTGAGATAGTGATTTCATTTCCCTTGGATAAATACCCAGGAGTTAGTAGATCATATGATAGTTATGCTTATTAATTTTTTAGAACATCTATACTGTTTTCCATATCTATTTTTTAAATGTAAAAATCTTCACAAAGCTGAAAGAAAAATTCAACACTAGCTATATCTTTCTCAGTCTTAATTTCAACTAACACTAATTATGAAACTGTACTTTATAGTTCGATTTGATCTGAAATAGACTATTTTTGTTATTTACTTTTAGAGCCAAAGTTATTCCAAATGCAACACTTAACAATTGTTATGTCCACTAATTCTTCTTATGAAATTAGTATTATCAATTTTTATATAGATTATAATATCCATTCAATATAAAAGAATATAGTTTATCTAACTTTTGTTTTTAATGACTTGAAATAGCCTTTATTCAAAGTAAAAAAAAAACAACAATCTCTAATGAACCATACTGCCAGTGATATTCACATTCTGGTCATTTATGACTTATAATCTATATGTAAAAATAAGCTGTCATCACTCTGAGAAACTTCATCGTCCTTCCTCTAGCTTGAGCAGCTGTTGTCAACAGGACAAAATCTGAATCTTTGAATGAATGGTTAAGTGGAATAGGGAAGAAGCAGTAGAAATGAGGGCTTCCCCTGTGGCTCAGTGGTAAAGAACCCGCCTGCCAATGCAGAAGACGTGGGTTTGATCCCTGGGTCGGGAAGATGCTCTGAAGAAGGAAATGGCAACCCATTATAGTATTCTTACCTGGGAAAGCCCATGGACAGAGGAGCCTGGCGAGTTAGTCCACAAGGTCACAAAAGAGTTGGACACAACTTAGCGACTAAACAACAACAGTAGAAATTTAGAGGAGCTAGAACTAGTTACTCCAGCTCAAGAAGTTCTTCATACTGTCTGAATTCTCCATTGCATGAAATTTACAATTTAAATATTATTCTATTAATGAATAGCTTCCCTGTTTTCCAAATCTTTATTATGAAAAATTTCAACTACGCATAAAAGCTGAAATAGTACAATGAACATCTATCTGTATATCCTCTACACGAATTCAACAACTGCTAATATTTTGCTGTATTTGCTTTATTTTTCTAATCTAAGTTTTAGAGATCATAATACTTCAGCATGCATTTCCAACGAATTAAGAACTGCTGCATAACCGCAATACTATAATCACAGCTAAGAAAATCAATCGGAGGCGGTCCTAAGATGGTGGAGGAATAGGACGAGGAGACCACTTTCTCCCCCACAAATTCATCAAAAGAACATTTAAACACTAAGTAAATTCCACAAAACAACTTCTGAATGCTGGCAGAGGACATCAGGCTGGTCAGAATGGCTACTATCCAAAAATCTACAAACAAATGCTAGAGAGGGTGTGGAGAAAAGGAAACCCTCTTACACTCTTGGTGGAAATGCAAACTAGTACAGCCACTATGGAGAACAGTGTGGAGATTCCTTAAAAAACTGGAAATAGACCTGCCCAGCAATCCCACTACTGGGCATACACACCAAGGAAACCAGAATTGAAAGAGACACGTGTACCCCAATGTTCATCGCAGCACTGTTTATAATAGCCAGGACGTGCAAGTAACCTAGATGTCCATCAGCAGATGAATGGATAAGAAAGTTGTGGTACATATACACAATGGAGTATTACTCAGCCATTCAAAATAATACATTTGAATCAGTTCTAATGAGGTGGATGAAACTGGAACCTATTATACAGAGTGAAGTAAGCCAGAAAGAAAAACACCAATACAGTATACTAATGCATATATATGGAATTTAGAAAGATGGTAATGATAACCCTATACAGGTTATTTTTGCAAGACAGCAAAAGAGACACAGATGTATAGAACAGTCTTTTGGACTCTGTAGGAGAGGGAGAAGGTGGGATGATTTGGGAGAATGGCATTGAAACATGTATAATATCATATATGAAATGAATTGCCAGTCCAGGTTTGATGCATGATACTGGATGCTTGGGGCTGGTGCACTGGGATGACCCAGAGGGATGGGACTGGGAGGGAGGAGGGAGGGGGGTTCAGGATGGGGAACAGGTGTATACCCGTGGCAGATTCATGTTGATGTACGGCAAAACCAATTCAATATTGTAAAGTAATTAACCTCCAATTAAAATAAATAAATTTATATTGGGTGCAGCTTGCTTGGGGCAGGTGCATGGGGATGACCCAGAGAGATGTTGTGGGGAGGGAGGTGGGAGGGGGGTTCATGTTTGGGAACGCATGTAAGAATTTAAGATTTTAAAATTTAAAAAAAAAAAAATAAAATAAAAAAATAATAAAAAATAAAAAAATATAAAAAAAAATAAATAAAATCATTGTACATCCTTTAATACAAATTTTCTATTTAAACTGTCCCATTTGTCCCAAGAACATCCATTCAGTTCAGTTTAGTCGCTCAGTCATGTCTGACTCCTTGTGACCCCATGAACAGCAGCACACCAGGCCTCCCTGTCCATCACCAACTCCCGGGCACCCAAACCCATGTCCATTAAGTCGGTGATGCCATCCAACTATCTGATCCTCTGTTGTCCCCTTCTCCTCCTGCCCCCAATCTTTCCCAGCATCAGGGTATTTTCCAATGAGTCAGCTCTTCGCATCAGGTGGCCAAAGTACTGGAGTTTCAGCTTCAGCATCATTCCCTCCAAAGAAATCCCAGGGCTGATCTCCATCAGAATGGACTGGTTGGATCTCCTTGCAGTCCAAGGGACTCTCAAGAGTCTTCTCCAACACCACAGTTCAAAAGCATCAATTCTTCTTTGCTCAGCTTTCTTTACAGCTTTTATATTTTTCCAAATCAGGATCCAGACAAGGTTCACATTCTGCATTTGGATGTATCTCTTTTGTCTCATTTAATCTAGAACAGCCTCTCTCCCATATCTCTTTCCTGGTAAGAAACTTTTTGAAGAACCTAGGTTAGCTGTCTGAGACATTGTATCCTCTTTTTAAAATACAGACTCCTCTTTGAGAGTTCTAGACACTGACAGCTGGAATTACATCTCCTAAAAACTAGGTAAGATCAACTACTACAATAGAACAGAAGCCCAAACGGAACAGGAAAGGCAGGTAATTGTGAACAAAGAATTCTTGGGATATAGGGAATTCGTAGGCCCAGGTTAAAAGTCTAAGGTGGGGTACTCAAGGCAAGAATGAAGGCTTTAGGGCTACTACTAGGGGGAGGGTCACTGGGAAGCACTAATATACATGAAAAGGTAAGTAGAATAATGTCTAAAACAAACAGATTTTATCAAAATTTTGCCTACCATTAGTCTTGTCCTTAAAAAAGAATACGCCTCCTCTTGTAGCACATGGCTGCTTGCCTCTAGGTCAAAACATTCACACTTAGTACCAATATGGCTCAGATATGTTATGGGTCAAAATAGAGCTTTTCAGGGCTCATCCAGGTACATTATCAAAACTGACTAAATTGTTCTATAAGAAACTGTCGAGTTCAAAAAACAGAATCGGTAACAAACTTTTGGAATACAATATACTCAGCTTATGAAGGCTAGTTTATCTGGTTAGTTAGGAATGTAAAACGGAAATACAGTTTTATTTTGGGCCATGTCCCAGGCCAAAGAGGAACTGATAGAGACTAGTTAAGCAGCAAAGCACTTTTTAAAGCGACTGGATTATTTACCCTGGAAATGTGTGTGTGTGTGTGTGTGTTAGTCACTCAGTCGTGTCCAACTCTTTGTGACCCTGTGGACTTTTCCCCACCAGGCTCCTCTGTCCATGGGATTCTCCAAGCAAGAATACTTGAGTGTCAAGCCATTTCCTCCTCCAAGGGGTCTTCCTTAGCCATGGATTGAACCCAAGTCTCTTGCATTGCAAGCAGATTCTTAATTGTCTGAGCCACCAGTGAAGTCCCGGAAATATGTATTAGGGAGCAAAGAAATTCTGAGCATGAATGAAAATTACATTAATACAGCCACTTTTCCCACTACGTCCTAATTTAAGCATATCAAATCATCTATGAATAACATATTTCCCTTGCCTTCATAATTCACCTGCATTTTTCTCCAAAACTATATTTAAAGTGGGCCTTATACTCAAAACCTGAGGAATTCCATCTACTACATACTATTTTATTTTTTCATATATTGTACATATATTTATATATAATATATAACACACAACTCACTAATTTTGTAAATATATGCTATGCCCATCTTTTGAATTTTAAATGTCTCAAAAATAGATACAAAGTCAAGAACATCATTTGTAACTCTCACTACATTTAGCAGAATGACTCAGAAAACAAAGTAAGAATATAAATAATTGCATACAGTGTCAATATCAAAGAAACAAATCTGGCATGCAGCTATTAGTAATGAGGTGACTGAGAAAAAGAGCATCCAACAACACTGAGGGAAATAACTTCTAGTTATTAAAGTATTTTCAACCACTCCCTAAACACAGATGGTAATCACTATCAGTAATAACATTTTGTAAGAGGAAGAAGAGTATTATGACTAGATCATCATCTCTGGTTTGGAAACAGAAACTGTAGAAGTTGAGTACAAACAAGCATGACATGCATGAAGTCTGATGGCTCAAAACCACTTCCTAAAGCTGATCAAAGAAGCTCAAACATTACTTTTAAATCCACCTAAAATAATGAGTCCTCATAATTTGAGAAAGGTTTCTGAATTCTTAATAAATTATATGGTAAAGTTAAATTTTTTTGGATACAGCTCCACCTGCATAATTTTTGATCACTGCAGTAATCAAGAAAATGAAAATTAAAACTACAATGAATATCATTTACACCTATCAGGTAGACATAAATTTCAAAATCTGACAATACCAAAGTGTTAATTAGAATGTGGAGCAACAGGATCTCACTTATTCAGCTGGTGAGAGTGTAAATTAGTACAACTATTACAGAACATGGTTGGCAATATCTGGCAGAGTTAAAGATATGCATAGATTAGAACTCAACATTTTCACTCCTAAGCCTATTACCCTACAGAAAATCTCACACTGTGTAAGAAAACATGAACAAAAATATTCACTGCAGAAAAGAAAAAAAAAACTTTAGAAATAATCTAAATGTCTATCAACTGGAAAATGGAAAAATAAGTGGTGATGTATACATCATGAAGCATGACAAAGTAGTTAAAATGAATGAAGTAAAATAATGGTTCTCACTGGGAGAAGGGAGATTTCGCCATGAAAGGGACATTGGCAATGTCAGGAGACATTTTTGGTTATCACAACTGGGCTGGGGAATAGAGGGGAAAGTGCTACTGGGATATTGCTAAAATTCCTATAAAGGACAAGAAAGGGCCTCACAACAAAGAAATAGCAACAAATGGCAACAAAACAGAGATTGAGAAACTGAAAACTAGGGCTACATGTAGCAACATGGAAAAATCTCATAAACATAGTTGAGAAAATAAAAAGTTTCAGAAGGATACAAAAGCCTAAAAATGTAAAATAATATCAAATATTGGTTTTGTATACATTCATATATAGTACTGTTAGTTAAAATATTAAAATATTCATGGGAATAATAAACTCCAAATTCAGAAGTCTGGGGAGGGGGGAAGGGATGCAATTGGAGCACAAAGGGAAACTTCAACTGTATATGTAATGTTTAATTTCTTAGGCTAAGAAGAGGATACACACATATGTTATAGGGTTTCCTATACTCTTTGTAGGTCTAAGTTATTTCATTATAGGAATTTTTCAAAGGAAAATAAATGAATAAACCAGGAGGACATTATGTTAAGTGAAATAAGTCAGACATGGAAAGACAAAAAAACTGCATGATCTCACTTACATGTGGAATCTAAAGTCTGAGTCTTAGAAGCAGAGACTAGAATTGTGGTTATCAGGAGCTGGGGAGTTGGGGAAATGATGCAGGATGAATAAACTCTGGAAATTCAATATACAGCGTGATGACTACAGTTAATAATACTGTACTGTTTACTTGAAATTTGCTAAAAAGAGATTTTAACTGTTCTCAACAACAAAAAATGGTAACTATGTGAGGTGATGGATATGATAATGAGCTTGATTGCAATAACCATATCACAATTATATCAAAGCATCACATTGTACAACTTAAATATCAACAGTTTCTATTTGTCAATTATACCTCAATAAAGATGGAGGAAGAAAGATTCTTTAAAAACACAGCCAACTTTAGGGGGAAATAAAGAAGAAAAAATGTGCAGCAATTGAGAGAAAAGTTACCAAAATTGAAATAATTCAATAAGTGAGACTAATAATAAACTGAAACATATAAACAGGCATAAATTACCCAGTCTATTACACCAGGGCTATAAAAAATACCCCTATTTTGTTAAGCAAACTGATACTTTTTAGCTATGCAAACAACAGTGAACTAGCTGTCTCCAGAGTATATATTGCTAAATCAAATTTTTTATTTAGTTTTTTCCTGTTTGCTTTTATTTAAAATCTACTGCCTCTAAATTGAAAACAAAAGGGAGAAAGTATTGGCTTCTTTATTATTTTATATAACACATCTTGTTTAAATTGCATGAACATTTAAAATGAACACATCTTACTCCTTGTTTTCAAAATATCTAGTGTCTAATCCCTTTCATCAGACAATTGTCATTATACAAACAAAAGACTAAGATTCCAGATGAAACAGGTGGAGTAGACAAATGTATGTTTCAAAACATAGCTGTTCTACTCAATTGATGATTCCCAAAATTGACGCTAGTGATAAAGAACCCGCCTGCCAATGTAGGAGATGTAAGAGACATGGGTTCAATGCCTGGGTCAGGAAGACCCCCTGGAGAAGGAAATGGCAACCCACTCCAGTATTCTGCCTGGAGAATCCCATGGAAAGAGGAGCCTGGCACGCTACAGTCCATAGGGTCACAAAGAATCAGACACAACTAAAGCAACTTAGCACACATGCACAAAAGATCAGGAGTCAGGACTTCAGACATATTAGTTAAGGTCAAAAAAGATCAAAACATTCAAATTAGGAAAAGGCAATGTGCTCTGCTGGCTATTTTTGTGATTCCTAGACAAATCACTGCCTCTTAAAAAAGTGTTATCCTTTGGATAACTAGAGATATTTCAGAGTCCTATAGCATTGCATAGTTGACAAAACTTTCATATACATAATTTCACAACAATCCTGCAATATAAATAAGGTAGTAGCCTCCTTTTATTTTAAGGATGCTAATACTCAGACTTCGTTGTTGTTCAGTCAATAAGTCATGTCTGACTCTTTGCAACCTCATGGACTAGGCTTCCCTGTCCTTCACTATCTCCTGGAGTTTACTCAAACTCATGATCATTGAATCGATGATGCCATCCAACCATCTCATTCTCTGTCGCCCCCTTCCCCTCCTGCTGTCAATCTTTCCCAGCATCAGGGTCTTTTCCAATGAGGAGGCTCTTCGCATCAGGTGGCTGAAGTAATGGAGCTTCAGCATCAGTCCTTCCAATGAATATTCAGGGTTGATTTCCTTTAGGATTGACTGGTTTGATCTCCTTGCAGTCCAAGGCACTCTCAAGAGCTATCTCCTCCTCCAGTGGATCACATTTTGTCAGAACTCTCCACTATGATCTGTCCATCTTGGGTGGCCCTGCACAACATGGTTCATAGCTTCACTGAGTATACTCAGACTTACCTATGCTCATACAGCCAATTCAAGCTAGAGTCTAGAGCTAAGAATAGCCTCAAAGGAATTAACTTAATAAGGTAACATCTGCAAAAGGCATAAAAGAAAACCAGACAAAGATGCTCCCATCTTTGGAACTGAGGAAAATGCTTGAAAAAATAGTTACCCTGCAATGAACACAGGTGAGGGGACAAGTTACTCAGAAACTGAGAAACAGACCTCAAGTTACTATCTGCCTTTCTACCAGGAACTGAACATTTGCTGCCTTGTCAATAATAGACTAGAGGAATATGCTTTTGGGTGAAACTTTTCTTGCCTCAGACAAGGCCATTTGTATCCCAGAAAAAGTAGAGGCAAATAGTTTTCAACAATTTGACATCAAAATATGTCAACTACTTTTCAATCACATTATGGATTAAATATGGTCTTGGTGCAGTAATCTAACTTAGATTCTAAGATTATTTAGTAGCTGGAATGCTTTTTCCCCCATAAAAACAATCACCTGTTTCAAGCTTCTCAGATATAATCTGTAGCTAAGTCATGGTCCACTTGTAATGCTATAGCTCTTTTTGCAAAGAAAAATCCATCTTCTAATTTTAGTTCTAAGACAAAACTGTGCCCCAAATCAATGATGAAATAACATTAAATACCTATTAAAAAGAAAACAACTGACAGTATTTAAACACTATATACAGTAAGCTGAAAAAGCACTTATATTTGCTATAACTGATTAAGAAAAAAAAACCATAAAATAAACGATAAAGGTTTGATGAGGTTGAAAAGGACAATTCAGTTTGACTAAACTTTCCAAGTATGTCATTAATTTTATAAAAACCATCACTAAAAAGGATAATAATGCTAATTACCCTATGACACATTAAAATATTTTTAGAAGTTTTATTTTTTAAATTGGTTTATAACACTATATAAGTTTCATGTGTACAATACTACTAATGTCAGAACAGACAGATTCTTGGTAACAGAACAGAGAGTACCAGAAACAGACATGTGTGTATATATAAGAATTTAGTATATAATAAGGGAAATATTCAAATTAATGGAGAAATAAATGGTGTTGCTATAACATGCTAACCATGTGAGGTAAACATGTTTAGATTCCATATTATTCCAAAATTAATTCTAAATGAATTAAAGACTAGGAGAGGGAGAGGGTGGGATGATTTGGGAGAATGGGAATTCTAACATGTATACTGTCATGTAAGAATTGAATCGCCAGTCCATGTCTGACGTAGGGTGCAGCATGCTTGGGGCTGGTGCATGGGGATGACCCAGAGAGATGTTGTGGGGAGGGAGGTGGGAGGGGGGTTCATGTTTGGGAACGCATGTAAGAATTAAAGATTTTAAAATTTAAAAAATAAAAAAAAATTAAAAAATTTAAAAAAAAAGACTAAACTGTAAAAAAAAAAATTAATGCTATAAAAAAGTGGATAATAATTAACAACAACAGCAACAACAAAACTTGGGGTGGGAAGGCCTTTCTAAACCTAAGCCAAAAGCAGATAGAAAAGATTTTTTAATTTAACTTTTATGAATTTTAAAAATGTCACGTGGCAAAGAAAAAAAAACCCATGTGTTGATTCATGTTGATGATTGGCAGAAACCAACACAATTCTACTTCAATTAAAAAAATAATTTTTAAAAAGTTTTTTAAAATAAAAGAAAAAATATCCATGTAAGCAAATTACAAAAATATATATGCATGGGGTTTCTTTCTGGAGTGATGTTCTGGAATTAGGTAGTAGTAATATGTGCACAAGTCTGTGAATATACTAAAAACCCCAGAATTATACATATAAAATTATAGTAAATTTTATGACATCTAAATTATATTTCAAAAAAGTCCATATATGTAATATATGTCAGGTAATTAACAAAATGTTTTATAGTTTCTGGTCTTATGTTGAGGTCTTTAATCCATTTTGACTTTATTTTTGTGGATGGTATTAGGAAGTATTCTAATTTCATTATATGTAGTTAACCAGTTTACCAGCACCACTTGTTGAAAAGATTGTCTTTTCTCCATTGTATATTTTTGCCTCCTTTGTCAAAGATAAGATGCCCAAACGTAAGTGGATTTATTTCCATGCTGTTTATCTTGTTCCATTGGACTATATTTCTGTTTTTGTGCCAGTACCATACTGTCTTGATGACTGTGGCTTTGTAGTATAGTCTAAAGTTAGAAAAGTTGATTCCTCTAGTTCCTCCAGTTCCATTCTTCTTTACCAAGATCACTTTGGCAATTCAGGGTCTTTGGTGTTTCGATACAAATTATGAAATTATTTGTTCTAGTTCTGTGAAGAATACCATTTGTAGTTTGATAGGGATTGCATTGACTCTATAGATTGCTTTCGGTAGTATAGTCATTTTCACTATATTGATTCTTCCAATCCAAGAACATGGTATATCTGTCCATCTGTTTGTGTGGTCTTTGATTTCTAAATGTAAGACCAGAAACTATAAAACTCTTAGAAGAAAACATAGGCAGAACACTCTCTGACATAAACCATTGAATTGATGCATTGATTTGTTCCCCACTGAAGACTCAAGGGGGACCCTCTGCAGATCTTTGGATATCTCCCCAGCCTCCATATAGGAGATCCTCTATGACCCACCTCTGAGAGTAATGGAAATCAAAACAAAAATAAACAAATGGGACCTAATTAAACTTAAAAGCTTTCGCACAACTAAGGAAACTATGGGCAAGGTGAAAAGACAACCCTCAGAATAGGAGAAAATAATAGCAAATGAAACAACTAAGAATTAATCTCCAAAATATACAAGCAGCTCATGCAACTCAATAACAGAAAAACAAACAACCCAGTCAAAAAAGTGGGCAGAAGACCTAAACAGACATTTCTCCAAAGAAGACATACTGATAGCTAATAAACACATGAAAAGATGCTCAGTACTACTCTATATTAAAGAAATTCGAATCTAAACTACAATGAGATATCATCTCATACAGGTCAGAATGGCTATCATCAAAAAGTCTACAAACAATAAATGCTGGAGAGGGTGTGGAGAAAAGGGAACTCTCTTGCACTGTTGGTGGTAATGCAAACTGATACAGCCTCTATGGACAACAAACAGTATGGAGATTCCTTTAAAAACTAGGAATAAATATACCATATGACCCAGCAAACCCACCACTGAGCATATACCCTCAGGAAACCATAATTGAAAAAGACACATGTACCTCAATTTTCACTGAAGCATTATTTACAGTAGCTAGGACATGGAAGCAATTTAGATGTACATCAACAGATAAATGGATAAAGAAGCTTTGATACATATACACAATGGAATATGACTCAGACATAAAAAGGCATGCACTTGAGTCAGTTCTAATGAGGCGGATGAACCTAGCGCCTATTATACAGAGGAAATTAAGTCAGAAAGAGAAAAACAAATATTGTATATTAATGCATATATATGGAATCTAGAAGGTCAGTATTGATGATCCTACTTGCAGGGCAGCAAAAGAGACATAGACATAAAGAACAGACTTTTACACACAGTGGGGGAAGGAAAGGGTGGGATGACTGGAGAGAATAGCACTGAAACATATACAGTACCATATGTAAAACATATAGCCAGTGGGAGTTTGCTGTGTGACACAGGGCATCCAAAGTCATTGCTGTGTGACAACGTAGAGGGGTGGGACAGGGAGGGAGGTGGCAGGGGGGTTCAAGAGGTAGGGGACATATGTATACCTATGGCTGATTCATGTTGATATATGGCAAAACCTATCACAATCTGGTAAAGTAATTATTCTGTAATTCAAAATAAAGTTAAAAAAAGAAAAAACAACATAAGAAATCCAAAATTCCAATAAACATATGAAACTATTATATATAAATTTTATATTAGTTATAAATAATAGTTATATATAACTTTTATATTAATTATAAATAATATATATAGCTTTTAGATTAGTTATAAATAATAAGTATATATAACTATTTAAAGTTATAAAGTTATAAAATGTGTCTATTACCATGTAGCTTAAATCAGCAAAATAGGAAACAACCTACATTTTTTTTTACAGTAGGGCACTGGTTAAATAAACTCTAGTATATTCACACTTTTACAGATGGTTGTCATATTTTTGGCTACCCACACAGTCTCTAGGTTAAGGAAATCCCCTGCTGTGAGAGAGAGTCTTGGTGATAGGCAGTAGGACTGGGTCCTGACTACTGAAGCCAAAGTTTGGAGGAGGAGACATTCCTTTTCCCTTCATCCTTGAAGCTGAGATGCTGCTAAGTAAGTCTAGATCTGACTGGGCAGATGCTTCTGCCCAGGGTTTTGAATTCTGAGAAAGTGACACAAATACACAGCGACAATTTAAAAGAATTTGCAGCAGCTGCAGCAACACAGTCAAGATGCTAGCAGTGGTGGTGGCAGAAGTCCTGAGAAAGCTAGTGCCACTGCAGACGACTACCAGACTGTCATGGGGACCGTGACCTTGGCTGTTTTAGCCTCCCTGGGCTTCTGCCCATTTTTCCAAACCTGGCTGATCATCTTTCCTGTTGACTCTATAAACAGTCTTAATAGCCTACCAATTAATTCCTTCTCTGGTTAAGTGAGTCAAGCTGTTTCATGTCGCTTGCCAGCCAAAACTCATCATAATACATGTACAATAAATACCATGTGGCCATTAAAAACAGTGATGTAGATCTCCATTTACTGATGGGAAAAATACATTAATGTTCAGAATACATTAAGTAAAAAAAAGCAAATTTTCACTCTGCAAGAAGTTCTCTTAACCAACCATCAGTGGATTAACTGATAGTCTCCATTCTATCACTAAAATATTCAGATGCTCACAGCAAGCTTAAGAGCACTCCTTGTCCCATCAGCAGTGTTGATATGCTTAGTTTCAACTGTGTTTGTTCCAAGCCTGTGTATGCCCATTGACCTTTCTTTAATGTGACTTAATTAAATATTATGTAAACTGATGAAATGTGAGTATAAAAGAGAGTTATTATTTCTATGAAAACAAAGGTGTATGCTTTAGAGACATTCAATAAAGGTGAACAGTAACTGCCAAAATAGCTGTACACGAAGCAACTTTAACAGAATGGGGAGGGGGGGCGGCAGTGAGGAGATCACAAAAATCTAAAAATTCTGTTCTCTACTTTCATGAAAGCAAACTAGAAACTGGAAATTTGGAAACCTGGAATGAAACAATATGGATATGGCTATACTACAAAGAAAAGGAGGATTTCAAAGGACCCATATACAAACAAAAAGCCTTGGGCCTACATATAAATATTGGGGGATGAATGAACCTATGTTCCAGGTTTTTACAAAATGAACAGGCTACATATACATAGTTACTACGGTTCCTTTCTTCAACTGACAAACCACTGGATGGTTTAGGAGTTTCTATCGTTATTTCCAACTTCTGTGAGGAAGTCTCTAGGATATACCACAGAACAAAGAGGAAAAAATACCTGACTCCATTTTGTTTTAAAGGGCCCTAATAGTTTTCATTTTCAGCCTTGACTAAAAATTTTGTAAATAGTTGAATAACAAGGTAGGTTTCAGAGAGTATATCCCTAACAAGGACATCACTGAAATTGAGACTTTAAAGAATTTTCTTCCCATTATGAATGTCCTGTTTGTCCTCTAAAGACATGAAATGTTACAACTGTCTATCACAATAGCTATGTCCAATACATTATGCTATTTTTTGTTTCCATTCAGAATCCTCAGTGGAAGCCAGAGATGATTTTCCTCACATAGTTTTATATGGCATTTCTTTTTCCTCTAGAAGTATTTATGGGCTTAGAAAAATAACTATTTCCTGATAAAGGCAGATACTTTGTAAAAGTGTGTGTGTGTGTGTGTGTGTGTGTGTGTGTGTGTGGTAAAATATACATAAATTGATCATTTTAACTATACTTTAAATTATAGTTGATTTACAATATACTAGTTTCAGGTAATACAGTAATTTGATATTTTCATAGAATATATTCCATTAAAAAATCATAAAATATTTTGTTCCCTGTGCTATACATTACATCTTCGTAACTTATTTACTTTATAGCTAGTAGTCTGTGCCTCTTAGTTCCCTTCAGCTCTTTTGCCCCTCCTCCCATACTTCTCCCTCTGGTAGACACTAGTTTGTTCCCTGTATCTATGTTATCTGTTTCTGTTCTATTTGTTCATGTATTTTGATTTTTGGATTCCAAATAATGTTAAAATATACAATATCTGTCTTTCTCTCTGAGTTATTTCACTAAGCATAATACACTCCAGGTCCATCCATGTTGTCACAAATGGCAAAATTTCATTTTTCAATGGCTGACAAATATTCCAGTGTGTGTGTGTGTATATGCACACACATATATACACATGACAACCTCAGTATCCATTCATCTGCTCATGGCCACTTAGGCTGCTTCAATATCTTTGCTAAGTGGAAATAAAGCTGCAAACAACATTGAGGTGCACGTGTGTGTGTGTATATATATATATATATATTATTGGTTTTTTCATTTTCTTTGGATAAATACCTTGAAGTGGCACTGCTAGATCACATGTAGTTCTATATTTTAAAGAACTTTTATATTGCATTCTATAGTGGTTGTACCAAGTTACATGCCCACCAGCAGTGTATGAAGGCCCCCTTTTCTCCACATCCTAGCCAATATTTATTTCTTGTCTTTTTGATGATTGCCATTATGACAGGTATGAGGTGATATTTCTTTGTGGTTTTGATTTCTGTGATGGTTAGTGATATTCAGCATCTTTTCATACATCTGCTGGCCATCTGTATATGTTTTTTGGGAAGAAACGCCTATTCAGGTTCTCTGCCCATTTTTTAATCAAACTGTTTTTTAATATTGAGTTGTATGAGTTCCTTATATATTTTGAATTTAACTCATCAGACATATTGTTTGCAAATGTCTTCTTCCATTCAAGATTGTCTCTTCATTTTGTTGATGGTTTCCTTTGCTGTGCAAAAGTTTTTAAGTCTGATTAACTCTCATGTTTAAATGCTTGCTTTTGTTTCTCTTGTCTGAGAAGACAGATAAAAAAAACTATTCATAAGACAAATGTAAAAGAGCATGCTGCCTGTGTTTTCTTTTGGGAGTTCTATGGTTTCAGATTACTCCACCCTAAAGGCAAAAAGCAAAGAGGAATTACACCACCTCTTGATGAAGCTGAAAAGGAGAGTAAAAAAGCTGGCTTAAAACTCGACACTGAAAAAACGAAGATCATGGCATCTAGTCCCATCACTTCATGGCAAATAGATGGGGAATAAATGGAAACAGTGATAGACTTTCTTTTCTTGGGCTCCAAAGTCACTGTGAATGATGACTACAGCCATGAGATTAAAAAGCCTTGGAAAAGCAATGACAAACTAGACAGAATATTAAAACAGAGATATTACTTTGCCTACCAAGGTCCATATAGTCAAAGTGAAAGTTGCTCAGTCACGTCCGATATTTTGCAACCCCATGGACTATAAACTCCATGGAAATCTCTAGGCCAGAATATTGGAGTGGGTATAGTCAAAGCTTTGGTTTTTCCAGTAGTCATGTACAGATGTGAAAGCTAGATAATAAAAAAGGCTGAGCACTGAAGAATTGATGCCTTCGAACCGTGGTGCTGGAGATTTTTGAGAGTCCCTTGGACAGCAAGGAGATCAAACCAGTCCATCCTAAATGAAATCAACCCTGAATGTTCACTGGAAGGACTGACTGCTGAAGCTGAAGCGCTAGTACTTTGGCCATGTGATGCAAAGAGCCAACTCACTGGAAAAGACCCTGATGCTGCGAAAGACTGAAGGCCAAGGAGAAGGGGATGACAGATGGTTGGATGGCATCACCGACTAATTAGATATGAGTTTGAGCAAACTCCGGGAGATGGTGAAGGACAGGGAAACCTGGCATGCTGCAGTCCATGGCACTGCAAACAGTTGGACACGACTGGGAGACTGAACAACAACAATGGTTTCAGATCTTACATTTAGGTGTTTAATCCATTTTGAGCTTACTTTTGAATATGATGTGAGGAAATGTTCAAGTTTCATTCTTTTTGTACAGCTGTCAAACTTTCCCAATACCACTTACTGAAGACACTATTTTTCCCCATTGTATATTCTTGCCTCCTTTGGCATAGATTAACTCAACAACATTTCAGAAAATTCTGAAACAGATGGGAATACCAGACCACCTAACCTGCCTCTTGAGAAATCTGTATGCAGGTCAGGAAGCAACAGTTAGAACTGGACATGGAACAACAGACTGGTTCCAAATAGGAAAAGGAGTGCGTCAAGGCTGTATATTGTCACCCTGCTTATTTAACTTCTATGCAGAGTACATCATGAGAAACACTGGGCTGGAAGAAGCACAAGGTGGAATCAAGATTGCCGGGACAAATATCAATAACCTCAGATATGCAGATGATACCACCCTTATGGCAGAAAGTGAAGAGGAACTAAAAAGCCTCTTGATGAAAGTGAAAGTGGAGAGTGAACAAGTTGGCTTAAAGTTCAACATTCAGAAAACCAATATCATGGCATCTGGTCCCATCACTTCATGGGAAATAGATGGGGAAACAGTGGAAACAGTGTCAGACTTTATTTTTCTGGGCTCAAAAATCACTGCAGATGGTGATTGCAGCCATGAAATTAACAGACACTTACTCCTTGGAAGGAAAGTCATGACCAACCTAGACAGCACATTCAAAAACAGAGACATTACTCTGGCAACAAAGGTCCGTCTAGTCAAGGCTATGATTTTTCCAGTGGTCATGTACGGATGTGAGAGTTGGACAGTGACAAAAGTTCAGCGCTGAAGAATTGATACTTTTGAACTGTGGTGTTGGAGAAGACTCTTGAGAGTCCCTTGGACAGCAAGGAGATCCAACCAATCCATTCTGAAGGAGATCAGCCCTGGGATTTCTTTGGAAGGACTGATGCTGAGGCTGAAACTCCAATACTTTGGCCACCTCATGCGAAGAGGGGACTCATTGGAAAAGACTCTGATGCTGGTAGGGATTGGGGGCAGGAGGAGAAGGGGACGACAGAGAATGAGATGGCTGGATGTCATCACCAACTCGATGGACATGAGTTTGAGTGAACTCTGGGAGTTGGTGATGGGCAGGGAGGCCTGGCGTGCTGCGATTCACAGGGTCACAAAGAGTCGGACACGACTGAGTGACTGAACTGAACTGAAGTATACAGTTCAGTGGCAGTAAGTTCACTCACACTCTTGTGCAACCATCATCATCATCCATCTGCAGAACTTGCTCATGTTTGTAAACTGAAACTGTAAACACTAATTACCCACATCCCCTCTACCTACCCCCAGTCTACTTTCTGACTCTATTAATTTGACTACTCTGGTTTCCTCATATAAGTAGAATCATTTATCCTTTTTTATCAGCTGTATTTCATTTAGCATCATATGTTAAAGGTTTATCCATATTGTATCACATGTCAGAATGTTATTCCTTTTTAAGGCTGAATAATATTGCATTGTATGTGTATACTATATTTTGTTTATGTACTCGTCTTCTGACACAGCAGTCCCAAACCTTCTTGGCACCAAGGACAGGCTGGATGAAAGACAATTTTTCCGCAGACCATGGGGCAGGATATGGTTTGGGGATGATTTTAAGTGCATTACATTTACTGTGCACTTTATTGCTAATCTAATTCCGTCACTGATCTGACAGGAGGTACTGGTCCACGACCCAGAGGTTGGGGGCCTGTGTTCTAATAGACCTTTGGGTTGTTTCTACTTGTGTGCTATTGTGAATAATGCTGCTATAACCACTACTATATAAATATCTGTTCAATTCCTTTATTTTAATTCTTTTGGTGATATACTCAGACTTGAAATTGCTGAATCATTTGGTAATTCCACAGTTAATTTTTTAAGGAATCACCATAATGTTTTCCACAGTGACTGTACCATTTTTCATTTCTACCAACACAGGAGTTTCAATTTCTCTACATCCTTGTGTTATTTTCTGCTTTAAAAAAAAAACAAAACGGGTGAGAAGTGGTAACACATTTCATTACATCTCAGAAATTTCAATAAAGAATTAGTTTAAAAAAAAAGAATTTGTGAATAAGGGACTTCTCTAATGGTCCAGTACTCCACACTTTCAGTGTAGGAGGTCTGGGGTTGATCCCTGGTCAGGGAAGTAGATCCCACATGCCACAAAGAGTTCACATGTTGCAACCAAAAATCCTGCATGCTGCAATGAAGATTGAAGATCCTAAGTACTGAAACTAAGACCAGGTGAAGGCAAATAAATAAATAAATGCTTTTTAAAAAGGAATTAGTGAATTAACGCTAAATTATGAAGTAGATGGAAAGCCATGATCTTTCATTATCAGCTATTTCATTGTTATTTTATTTCATTTACAATGCATTCGTATACTATTTCTTAACAATTTCTCCTACATTCTGATTTCATGACAAGAACTGGTTACAATATATACTTTATTTTTAAAAATATCTATCTATCTATTTTTGGCTGCATCAGGTCTTAGTTGCAGCATGCAGGCTCTTCCTTGTGACACTCGGACTTCTCTCTAGTTGTGGTGAGTGGGTTCCAGAGTGCATTGGCTCAGTAGTTGTGGCACACGGGCTTAGCTGCCCCATGACATGTGGGATCTTAGTTCCCCAACCAGGCATCAAAACTGTGTCCTCTACATCAGAATGCAGATTCTTAACCTCGACTACCAGGGAAGTCCCTACACTATATACTGTAAATGTGAAAGATTATCTTTCAGTCCTATTTTATGAGTGACTAGCTTAATAAATTAATACAATAACTTGGGATGAATTCAAAGGGAACAGGATAAGAAGATGTGGAAATTCCCTGGTGGTCCAATGGCTAGAATTCAGTGCTTTCACTGCTGTGGGCTGGGTTCACTCCCTGGTCAGGGAACTAAAATCCCTCCAGTTATGTGTCATGGCCCCAATTCTTGAATCAATGTTTGCTTATTTTTGTAGTGTATATAAAAAGAGGAAATGTTGCAAATTTTATTTACAGCAGTACTTCAGAAACTTAACTTTCAGATTTAAGCACATTTCTCTAAAGTTTTTCCTAAAGCTAATAACAGTATACTGAGTGAATGAAGTCGCTCAGTCGTGTCTGACTCTGCGAACCCATGGACTGTAGCCCAACAGGCTTCTACATCCATGGGATTCTCCAGGCAAGAATACTGGAGTGGGTTGCCATTTCCTTCTCCAGGGGATCTTCCCAACCCAGGGATCGAATCCAGGTCTCCCACATTGCAGGCAGACGCTTTAACCTCAGAGCCACCAGGGAAGCCCAAACAGTATACTAAAGGATACATTATTGTGCTTTCAGCACTATCAATGAATAGCTAAACAACAATGAAGCCAACAGTTCAGTTCAGTTCAGTCGATCAGTCGTGTCCGACTCTTTGCGACCCCGTGAATCGCAGCACACCAGGCCTCCCTGTCCATCACCAACTCCCGGAGTTCACTCAGACTCATATCCATCGAGTTGGTGATGACATCCAGCCATCTCATCCTCTGTTGTCCCCTTCTCCTCCTACCCCCAATCCCTCCCAGTATCAGAGTCTATTCCAACGAGTCAACTCTCCAAATGAGGTGGTCAAAGTACTGGAGTTTCAGCTTTAGCATCACTCCTTCCAAAGAAATCCCAAGGCTGATCTCCTTCAGAATGGACTGGTTGGATCTCCTTGCAGTCCAAGGGACTCTCAAGAGTCTTCTCCAACATCACAGTTCAAAAGCATCAATTCCTCGGTGCTCAGCCTTCTTCACAGTCCAACTCTCACATCCATACATGACCACAGGAAAAACCATGGCCTTGATTAGACGAACCTCTGTTGGCAAAGTAATGTCTTTGCTTTTGAATGTGCTAGCTAGGTTGGTCATAACTTTCCTTCCAAGGAGTAAGTGTCTTTTAATTTCATGGCTGCAATCACCATCTGCAGTGATTTTCGAGCCCAGAAAAATAAAGTCTGACACTGTTTCCACTGTTTCTCCATCTATTTCCCATGAAGTGATGGGACCAGATGCCATGATCTTAGTTTTCTGAATGTTGAACTTTAAGCCAACTTGTTCACTCTCCACTTTCACTTTCATCAAGAGGCTTTTTAGTTCCTCTTCACTTTCTGCCATAAGGGTGGTATCATCTGCATATCTGAGGTTATTGATATTTGTCCCAGCAATCTTGATTCCAGCTTGTTTCTTCCAGCCCAGCGTTTCTCATGATGTACTCTTCATATAAGTTAAATAAGCAGGTTGACAATATACAGCCTTGGTGTACTCCTTTTCCTATTTGGAACCAGTCTGTTGTTCCATGTCCAGTTCTAACTGTTGCTTCCTGACCTGCAGACAGGTTTCTCAAGAGGCAGGTCAGGTGGTCAGGTATTCCCATCTCTTTCAGAATTTTCCACAGTTTATTGTGATCCACACAGTCAGAGGCTTTGGCGTAGTCAATAAAGCAGAAATAGATGTTTCTCTGGAACTCTCTTGCTTTTTCCATGATCCAGAGGATGTTGGCAATTTGATCTCTGGTTCCTCTGCCTTTTCTAAAACAGCTTGAACATCTGCAAGTTCACGGTTCATGTACTGCTGAAACCTGGCTTGAAGAATTTTGAGCATTACTTTACTAGCATGTGAGATGAGTGCAATTGTGCAATAGTTTGAGCATTCTTTGGCATTGCCTTTCTTAGGGATTGGAATGAAAACTGACCTTTTCCAGTCCTGTGGCCATTGCTGAGTTTTCCAAATTTGCTGGCATAGTGAGTGCAGCACTTTCACAGCATCATCTTTCAGGATTTGAAATAGCTCAACTGGAATTCTATCACCTCCACTAGCTTTGTTCATAGTGATGCTTTCTAAGGCCTACTTGACGTCACATTCCAGGATGTCTGGCTCTAGGTGAGTGATCACACCATCGTGATTATCTGGGTCGTGAAGATCTTTTTTGTACAGTTCTTCTGTGTATTCTTGCCAGCTCTTCTTAATATCTTCTGCCTCTGTTGGGTCCATACCATTTCTGTCCTTTATCGAGCCCATCTTTGCATGAAATGTCCCCTTGGAATCTCTAATTATCTTGAAGAGATCTCTAGTCATTCCCATTCAGTTGTTTTCCTCTATTTCTTTGCATTGATAGCTGAGGAAGCAATACTAGGTACAATTACTAAAGCAAAGTTGACTGACTAGTGAAGAGGATGTGGTCGTTACCTAGAATCTAGGAACATATTACTCTATTTCCCTCCACAACTT
Source organism: Capra hircus (assembly GCF_001704415.2). Classification (NCBI taxonomy): domain Eukaryota; kingdom Metazoa; phylum Chordata; class Mammalia; order Artiodactyla; family Bovidae; genus Capra; species Capra hircus. The sequence goes on along the minus strand of NW_017189516.1, from coordinate 3,202,881 downwards.
CTTTGTTATATCTACTTTGGAAAGTAATAGCAGAGGGACTGAATTCTATCATTAAAAGTTACTTATTCTTGGACTTCCCTGTCAGTCTGGTGGTTAAGACTTCATGCTTGTACTACAGGAGGCATCGGTTCAAGATCCTATATGCTGCACAGTGAAGTTATTTATTCAAATACTTGTTCTCAGGGCTTCCCTGGAGGCTCAGTGGTAAAGAATCCACCTGCCAATGCAGGAGACATGGGTTTTATCCCTGACCCAAGAAGATGCCACATTCTGCAGAGCAACTAAACCCATGAGCCACAAATACTGAGCCCACGTGCTGCAACTACTGAAGCCCATGTGCCCTAGAGCCTGTGCTCCACAACAAGAGAAGCCACCAAAATGAGAGGCCCGCAACGAAGCGTAGCCCTGAAATTAGAGAAAATTAGAGAAAATCCTGTGCAGCAATGACGACTCAGCACAACCAAAAACAAATAAGTAAAATTATGAAAAAAATACTTTAAAAATCACAAATATTTGTTCTCAACCCACCTATGCTTTGATATAAATGTCTCCCACAGAAGAATAAAATAATTTGTAACACCTTTAGGGCCAATGAAACTGCATGAAATCTCAGGAAAATTTAAGTAGGAAATTATACCTATTTAAATTAGGCAAATGTATATAAACAGCAACCTAGTACTAGTTATTGCTACATGTGTTATGGTTATATAGTAAGTATTATTACTATACAATAAAAAGACAGAGATTAATGGCATGTGCCAAAATCACATATACTTAGCCAAACACTGATCCAACATTAATCACTTTTTTGCTTCTCCACAGGGACTCCCAACTAGTGGCAGATATAGCTACAGCATAAACATGTGCCTCTACTATTTCCCCTCTTACTTAGATGAAAATCACCTATTTCAAATATTCCAAATATGAACTAGGGAGAAAGCCAGGCTGGGAGGAGAGACACCCAAACAAAGAGTAACCCAAAGCAGTTTTCCAATAAACACTTTTTTGTCATTGGGTGGATGGTCAGTTGACTTGCCGGACAGAGAAACCAACTCTGAATTCTGCCATGAGATAAGAAAGATGAATGAGGGAAAGTGATTTCTTCTTAGTCAGAGGCCCAAATATGGTGGGAAACTACTAACATTCTGAGATATTTTCCAGATACTCTTTACTTTTCCTCTGACTGCAAAATGAAAAGGAACAAATTCACCTTAACTAAGTAATCAATATTAGTTATCACTGATAGTGAAACTACCAGGCATTGTATGCCTTCTATGTACCACCTGTTAAAAAAGTATTCTCACCAAAAATCCTTAACTGACATTGGCAGTTAGAGGTAACCTAACCTATTACCTCTAATTTCCAATGTACAGGAAATAAGAAGGAATAAAGGATGATGTTAGTGACAATATGAGGAAATAATCAGAAAACTTCAGAAGGTGGAGCAAGAGCAGCACTGTGCAATAGAACTTTCTGCAGTACTGGAAATGTTCTGTATTTTTGCTGTCCAATACAATGTGTCTATTGAGCGCCCAAAATTTTCCTCATCAAAAATGAGATGTGCTATAAATTAAAATATTTATACTGGATTTAAAACATGTTATAGAAAAAAAGAATGCAAACTATCTCAATAAGTATATATTGATTAAATATTGAAAGACAATAACTTGTATATAAAGTTAAATAAAATGTATTATGAAAATTAATTTCCCATTTGCATTTATTTTTATTGTAGCTATTAGAAAAATTTAAATTACATGTGTGGTTCACATTTTATTTCTATTGGACAGTGCTGTTCTAGATCATTGCACATGCAGGCACGCACGGGTGCATGGTAAGTCACTTCGGTCAAGTCTGACTCTGTGCAACCCTATGGACAGCAGCCCACCAGGCTTCTCTGTCAGTGGGATTCTCCAGGCAAGAATACTAGAGTGGGTTGCCATTTCCTCCTCCAGGGGATCTTCCCAACCCAGGGATCAAACTGACATCTCTTAAGTCTCCTGTATTGACAGATGGGTTCTTTACCACTAGCACCACCTGGGAAGCCCCTCTAGATCATTATTTTACCTTTGAAAGTTAAGCCTGTGATCCACTTGGAACTATGTTTTGTATATAATATGAAGTAGGAGTCCAGCTCATTTTTCCCCATAAGGATATTGAATTGATCTACTACCATTTATTGAAGGAGATTTTCCTTACATGTAATGTTCTTCTCAGTTTTTGGTATAAAGGTTACACTTATTCCATAAAAAAAAAAGTTGTAAAATATTCATCATTTTTCAGCTCTCTAGAAAATTTGGTGTTAGATTGGTATTAGCTCTTTACTAACTGGAAGAATTCACTGAAGAAGCCACTTGGACCCTAAGTTCTCCTTGTGGAAAGGCTGTTATATCAGTTATTGAGAGAAATGTATTAAAATCTCCAACTGTAATTTTTGTTTCATACATTTTAGGCTATAAAATTGGTTACATAAAAAGTTAAGATATTACGCCTATCTGTTGAATTAATCTTTTTATCATTATAAAGTATTCTCCAGTAGTATGGCCACACCAGTTATCTTTCGGAAGTATTTGCCTAAGATGTTTTTCATATTTTTATGTTCAACCTTTTTATGGATGACATACAGTTGTATATTATGTCTCTGAATAGCATTTAGTTGGTTTTTTGAATCCTCATAAGTAATACTCTCAGAGAAGGAAATGGCAGCTCACTCCAGTACTCTTGCCTGGAAAATCCCATGGACGGAGGAGCCTGGTAGGCTGCAGTCCATGGGGTCGCTAAGAGTCAGACATGACTGAGTGACTTCGTTTTCACTTTTCACTTTCATGCATTGGAGAAGGAAATGGCAACCCACTCCAGTGTTCTTGCCTGGAGAATCCCAGGGACGGGGGAGCCTGGTGGGCTGCCGTCTATGGGGTCACACAGAGTCCGACACAACTGAAGCAACTTAGCAGTAGCAGCAAATAATACTCTGAAATGTAATATTGGATCAATTTACATTTAATAAAATTACTAATATTTTAAGGTTTATATCTATCTCCTTGATAGTTTTCTATTTGGCTCAAGTATTGAGTCTTTTTCTCCTTTCTTGCTTTATTTTGCATTAATCAAGTATCTTTCATTATCTTCTTTTCCCATGTAATAGGGCTTCTTAGCACAACACAGCACACCCATGTAATAGCTTCATATATTATAGTTGTTAAACATTACTCTCATAGTACCCAAGAGATTACAACATGTATCCTTGATTTACTACAGTCTACTTTAAATTCAAACGTTCATTCTCTGCCTACATACTGTAAAAATTTTCTTAAAAATTTTATTCATTTTAAATTTATTTTTGGCTGTGCTGGGTCTTAATTGATGTGCACAGGCTTTCTCTAGTTGAAGCAAAGGGGGTGGGGGGCACAGTGCTACTTGTGGTATGGAGGCTTCTCATTGCAGTGCCTTCTCTTGTTGCAGAGCATGGGCTCTAGAATACGAGGGCTTCAGTAGCTGCAACACCCGGGCTCAACAGTTGTGGTCCATGGGCTCTAGAGTGTGCAGGCTCAGTAGTTGTAGCACAGGAGCCTAGGGGCCCAGGGGCCCCATGGCATGTGGAATTCCCCTGGACCAGGGATCAAACCCATGTCCCCTGCATTCGCAGAGGGATTGTCAACCACTGGACCAACAGGGAAGTCGTGAAAAACTTATAAAACATGTTAACTCCATTTAACATCCTCATCCATCAGTTTCTTATTGCTGCTTTAAAAAAACTGCCATAAATGCAAATTTATTATCTTACAATTTTGGAGGTCAGTAATCAAAAATAGGTCTCACTGGGTGAAGTAGAGTGAAGGGAGAAAAGTCCACCTTCACTTAGTGATCAATATAAATATCATGATAATGTCATTTGCAGTAACATGGATGAACCTACAGATTGTCATACTAAGTGAAATCAGTCAGAGAAAAACATCAAATGAGATCGCTTACAGGTGAAATCTCTTGACCAAGCTCCAGAAGTTTGAGCAAGCTCTGGGAGTTTGTAATGGGCAGGGCATGCTGCAATCCACAGGGTTGCAAAGACATGGACACAACTGAGTGACTGAACTGAACTGAACTGATAGGTGGAATCTTTTATTAAAAAAGAAAAGGCACAAATGAACTTATCTACAAAACAGAGAGGTACAGATATACAAAACAAACTTACGGTTACTGGGGGTAAGTGAGGGGGAGGGATAAATTGGGAGATTGGGGTTGACATATACACACTACTATATATAAAACAGATGACTAATAAGGACCTGCTGTATAGCACAGAGAACTCTGCTCAATACCCTGTAATGGCCAATATGGGAAAAGAATCTTAAAAAGAGTGTATATGTAAATATATATATATAGTGTATGTGTGTGTATATATATATATATATATGCATACATAACTGAATCACTTTGCTATATACCTGACACTAACACAACATTGTAAACCAACTATATGCCAATAAAATTTTTTAAATATTAGTATCATGAATATTCAGTTCAGTTCAGTCGCTGAGCCATGTCCGACTCTTTGTGACCCCATGAACTGCAGCACGCCAGGCCTCCCTGTCCATCACCAACTCCCAGAGTTCACTCAGATTCACGTCCATCGAGTCACAGATGCCATCCGGCCATCTCATTCTCTGTCGTCCCCTTCTCCTCCTGCCCGCAATCCCTCCCAGCATCAGAGTCTTTTCCAATGAGTCAACTCTTCACATGAGGTGGTCAAAGTACTGGAGTTTCAGCGTTAGCATCATTCCTTCCAAAGAAATCCCAGGGCTGATCTCCTTCAGAATGGACTGGTTGGATCGCCTTGCAGTCCAAGGGACTCTCAAGAGTCTTCTCCAACACCACAGTTCAAAAGCATCAATTCTTCGGCACTCAGGCTTCTTCACAGTTCAACTCTCACATCCATACATGACCACTGGAAAAACCATAGCCTTGACTAGATGGACCTTAGTTGGCAAAGTAATGTCTCTACTTTTGAATATGCTGTCTAGGTTGGTCATAACTTTTCTTCCAAGGAGTAAGTGTCTTTTAATTTCATGGCTGCAATCACCATTTGCAGTGATTTTGGAGCCCAGAAAAATTAAGTCTGACACTGTTTCCCCATCTATTACCCATGAAGGGATGGGACCAGATGCCATGATCTTAGTTTTCTGAATGTTGAGCTTTAAGCCAACTTTTTCACTTTCCTCTTTCTCTTTCATCAAGAATCTTTTTAGTTCCTCTTCACTTTCTGCCATAAGGGTGGTATCATCTGCATATCTGAGGTTATTGATATTTCTCCCAGCAATCTTGATTCCAGCTTGTATTTCTTCCAGCCCAGCGTTTCTCATGATGTACTCTGCATATAAGTTTAAGAAGCAGGGTGAAAATGTACAGCCTTGACATACTCCTTTTCCTATTTGGAACCAGTCTGTTGTTGCATGTCCAGTTCTAACTGTTGCTTCCTGACCTGCATACAGATTTCTCAAGAGGCAGGTCAGGTGGTCTGGTATTCCCATCTCTTTCAGAATTTTCCACAGTTTATTGTGATCCATGTGAATATTATGCACCACCTATTAAACATTTTTACCAAAAATCTTTTTTTTTGTTATTGTTCAGTTGCTAAGTCATGTCCACTCTTTGTGACACCACGGACTACGGCATACCAGGTCCTTTCCTGGTCCTTTACTATCTCCTAGAGTTTACTCAAATTCAAGTCTATTGAGACAGTGATGCCATCCAACCATCTCATCCTCTGTCATCCCCTTCTCCTCCTGCCCTCAATCTTTCCCAGCATCAGGGTCTTTTCCAATGTGTTGGCTCTTTGCATCAGGTGGCCAAAGTATTGGAGCTTCACCATTAGTCTTTCCAATGAATATTCACACCGATTTCCTTCAGAGTTGACTGGTTTAATCACCTTGCTGTCCAAGGGAACTTAACTCTCCAAAAATCTTTAAGATGTACCTAATCAAGCCTTCTGTGTATTCTTGCCACCTCTTCTTAATATCTTCTGCTTCTGTTAGGTCCATACCATTTCTGTCCTTTATCGAGCCCATCTTTGAATGAAATGTTCCCTTGGTATTTCTAATTTCCATGAAGAGATCTCTAGTCTTTCCCATTCTGTTCTTTTCCTCTATTTCTTTGCATTGATCACTGAAGAAGGCTTTCTTATGTCTCCTTGCTATTCGTTGGAACTCTGCATTCAGATGCTAATATCTTTCCTTTCCTCCTTTGCTTTTCACTTCTCTTCTTCCACAGCTATCTGTAAAGCCTCACACAGTCATTTTACTTTTTTGCGTTTCTTTTCCATGGGGATGGTCCTGATCCCTCGCTCCTGTACAATGTCACAAACCTCCGTCCATAGTTCATCAGGCACTCTATCTATCAGATCTAGGCCCTTAAATCTATTTCTCACTTCCACTGTATAATCATAATGGATTTGATTTAGGTCATACCTAAATGGTCTAGTGGTTTTCTCCACTTTCTTCAATTTAAGTCTGAATTTGGCAATAGAGAGTTCATGATCTGAGCCACAGTCAGCTCCCGGTCTTATTTTTGCTGACTGTATAGAGCTTCTCCATCTTTGGCTGCAAAGAATATAATCAATCTGATTTCGGTGTTGACCATCTGGTGATGTCCATGTGTAGAGTCTTCACTTGTGCTGTTGGAAGAGGGTGCTTGCTGTGACCAGTGCATTCTCTTGGCAAAACTCTATTAGCCTTTGCCCTGCTTCATTCTGCATTCCAAGGCCAAATTTGCCTGTTACTCCAGGTGTTTCTTAACTTCCTACTTTTGCATTCCAGTCCCCTATAATGAAAAGGAAATCTTTTTTGGGTGTTACTTCTAAAAGGTCTTGTAGGTTTTCACAGAACCATTCAACTCCAGATTATTCAGCATAACTGGTTGGGGCATAGGCTTGGACCACCATGATATTGAATGGTTTGCCTTGGCAATCAACAGAGATCATTCTGTCATTTTTGAGATAGGATCCAAGTACTGCATTTTTGACTCTTTTGTTGACCATGACGTCTACTTCATTTCTTCTAAGGGATTCCTGCCTGCAGCTATAGATGTAATGGTCATCTGAGTTAAATTCACCCATTCCAGTCCATTTTGGTTTACTGGTTCCTACAATGTCGACATTCAGTCTTGCCATCTCCTGTTTGACCATTTCCAATTTGCCCTGATTCATGGACCTAACATTTCAGGTTCCTATGCAATATTGCTCTTTACAGCATCGGACCTTGCTTCTGTCACCAGTCACATCCACAACTGTGTATTGTTTTTGCTTTGGCTCCATCCCTTCATTCTTTCTGGAGTTATTTCTCCACTGATCTCCTGTAGCATATTGGGCACCTACTGACCTGGGGAGTTCCTCTTTTAGTATCCTATCATTTTGCCTTTTCATACTGTTCATGGGGTTCTCAAGGCAAGAATACTTAAGTGGTTTGTCATTCCTTTCTAGAGTGGACCACATTCTGTCAGACCTCTCCACTGTACAAAAAAGATCTTCACAACCCAGATAATCACGATGGTGTGATCACTCACCTAGAGCCAGACATCCTGGAATGTGAAGTCAAGTGGGCCTTAGAAAGCATCACTATGAACAAAGCTAGTGGAGGTGATAGAATTCCAGTTGAGCTATTTCAAATCCTGAAAGATGATGCTGTGAAAGTGCTGCACTCACTATGCCAGCAAATTTGGAAAACTCAGCAATGGCCACAGGACTGGAAAAGGTCAGTTTTCATTCCAATCCCTAAGAAAGGCAATGCCAAAGAATGCTCAAACTACTGCACAACTGCACTCATCTCACATGCTAGTAAAGTAATGCTCAAAATTCTCCAAGCCAGGTTTCAGCAGTACATGAACCGTGAACTTCCAGATGTTCAAGCTGTTTTAGAAAAGGCAGAGGAACCAGAGATCAAATTGCCCACATCCGCTGGATCATCGAAAAAGCAAGAGAGTTCCAGAAAAACATCTATTTCTGCTTTATTGACTACGCCAAAGCCTTTGACTGTGTGGATCACAATTAACTGTGGAAAATTCTGAAAGAGATGGGAATACCAGACCACCTGACCTGCCTCTTGAGAAACCTATATGCAGGTCAGGAAGCAACAGTTAGAACTGGACATGGAACAACAGACTGGTTCCAAATAGGAAAAGGAGTACGTCAAGGCAGTATATTGTCACCCTACTTATTTAACTTATTTGCAGAGTACATCATGAGAAACGCTGGGCTAGAAGAAGCACAAGCTGGAATCAAGATTGCCGGGAGAAATATCAATAACCTCAGGTATGCAGATGACACCACCCTTATGGCAGAAAGTGAAGAGGAGCTAAAAAGCCTCTTGATGAAATTGAAAGAGGAGAGTGAAAAAGTTGGCTTAATCACTGACTCAATTGACATGGGTTTGGGGTAAACTCCGGGAGTTGGTAATGGATATGGTGGTCTGGCATGCTGCAATTCATGGGGTCGCAAAGAGTCGGACACGACTGAGCAACTGAACTGAATCAAGAATTTTGAGCTAACTTCTAATATACAGGAAATAATAGGAACTAAAGGATTTCATCTTGTAGTCAGAAGGCAATGGAAAAAAAATCAAGATACTGGCAGACTGTATCCATCTGAAGGCTCAAGGGGAGAATCCACCTTTCTGATTTTTCCAGCTGCCTACATTCCCTGAAAGTCATGTCATCTGGTTCCACCACTTCATGGCAGATAGATGAGGAAACTATGGAAACAGTGACAGACTTTATTTTCTTGGGCTCCAAAATCACTGCAGATGGTGACTGCAGCCATATTAAGATACTTGCTCCTTGGAAGTTTTTAATATACTGTCTAGAAAAGTAGAGACATCACTTTGCCGACAAAGGTCCATCTAGTCAAAGCTTTGGATTTTGCAGTAGTCATGTACTGATGTGAGAGTTGGACTATAAAGAAAGCTGAGCACCAAAGAATTGATGGTTTTGAACTGTCATGTTGGAGAAGACTCAAGAGTCTCTTGGACTGCAAGGAGATCAAACCACTCAATCCTGAAGGAAATCAGTCCTGAATATTCATTGGAAGGACTGATTCTGAGGCTGAAACTCCAATACTTCGGCCACAAGATGCAAAGAACTGACTCACTGGAAAAGACCCTGATGCTGGGAAAGTTTGAAGGCAGGATGAGAAGGGGATGACAGAGGAAGAGATGGCTGGATGGCATTACTGAAGCTGTGGGAGTTGCAGATGGACAGGGAAGCCTGGCATGCTGCAGTCCATGGGGTCACAAAGAGTCAGACATGACTGAGCAAATGAACAGAACTGAACATTCCTTAAATTCAGCCCCCAATTGCACAACTCTGACCTCTGCTTCTACCTGTACATTTCCTCTGACTCTCCTGATACCCGTTTACTTTACAAGGACCTTTGTGATCATATTGGACCCAACCATATAATCAAGGATGCTTCCATCTCAAGATTCTCAAATCAATCACATCTGCAAAGTCCTTTTTACTTGTAGGGTAGTCACTGGTTTCAGGGATTCAGACATACATCTTTGTGGGGCTATTATTTTGTGTACCACAACCCTCCTACACTTTGTGTTAGTGGTGGTGATGCATATTTTAATTCAATATGTTTACAAATACTTCAGAAGGGAAAGCTCTACCTCTCAGAATGCCAACTAATGAATGTAGACAGAATAATGAAATTAGAATAATCACCACTTGATAAATGTCACAGTAATAACTGACTGAGGAAGAAATCATTAATGAATGAACAACAGACTGGTTCCAAATAGGAAAAGGAGTACGTCAAGGCTGTATATTGTCACCCTGCTTATTTAACTTATATGCAGAATACATCATGAGAAACGCTGGACTGGAAGAAACACAATCTGGAATCAAGATTGCCAGAACAAATATCAATAACCTCAGATATGCAGATGACACCACCCTTATGTCAGAAAGTGAAGAGGAACTAAAAAGCCTCTTGATGAAAGTGAAAGAGGAGAGTGAAAAAGTTGGCTTAAAGCTCAACATTCAGAAAATGAAGATCATGGTTTCCGGTCCCATCACTTCATGGGAAATAGAGGGGGAAACAGTGGAAACAGTGTCAGACTTTATTTTTTGGGCTCCAAAATCACTGCAGATGGTGACTGCAGCCATGAAATTAAAAGACACTTACCCCTTGGAAGAAAAGTTGTGACCAACCTAGATAGCATATTCAAAAGCAGAGACATTACTTTGCCGACTAAGGTCCGTCTAGTCAAGGCTATGGTTTTTCCAGTAGTCATGTATGGATGTGAGAGTTGGACTGTGAAGAAGGCTGACTGCCGAAGAATTGATGCTTTTGAACTGTGGTGTTGGAGAAGACTCTTGAGAGTCCCTTGGACTACAAGGAGATCCAACCAATCCATTCTGAAGATCAGCCCTAGGATTTCTTTGGAAGGAAGGATACTAACACTGAAACTCCAGTACTTTGGCCACCTCATGCGAAGAACTGACTCATTGGAAAAGACTTTGATGCTGGGAGGGATTGGGGGCAGGAGGAGAAGGGGACAACAGAGGATGAGATGGCTGGATGGCATCACTGACTCGATGGATGTGAAACTGAGTGAACTCTGGGAGTTGGTGCTGGACAGGGAAGCCTGGTGTGCTGCGATTCATGGGGTCGCAAAGAGTCAGACACGACTGTGTGACAGAACTGAACTGAACTGAATACTGGTAAAAAAAAAAAGTTTTATGAGAAAAAGGATACTTACATAATCACAAGTACCACCCTACAAAATACTTACCAATTAGCAAAAAATAAGTACAAAATACTCCTTAATTGGGCTTCCCTGGTGGCTCAGTGGTAAAGAGTCTGCCTGTGATGCAGGAGACATGGGTTCAATCCCTAGGTCGTGAAGATCTCCTAGAGAAGGAAATGGCAACCCACTCCAGTATTCTTGCCTGGAGAATCCCATGGACAGAGGAGCCTGGCAGGCTATACAGTCCATGGGGTGGCAGAGAGTCAGACATGACTGAGCAACTAAACAACAACTCCTTAATTAACCTTATAGGAAATAAATCTTTTAAACAAAGTTTAAAGAAGTTTATCATCACAAATTATCATCACAATTAATAAGAAAAAATTGACATACCATGCTAACTCTATTCAAAAGAAAGCTAAGAGGTTATATTAATACATAAGTATATTTCAGAGCAAAGACTATAAAGCAGAGATAAAGGGCATTTCATAATGATAAAGGGGCCAATTCATGAAGAGGACATAATAATTCTAAATGTTTATGCAACTAATGACAGCTTCAAAATTCATGAAGCAAACAGTGAAAGAACTTCAAGGAGAAATAGGAGAAATAGAAAAACCTACAAGTATAGTCAGACATCTCAGTACCCCTCTCTTAATGATTGATGTACTTCCCTGGTGGGTCAGATGGTAAAGAATCTGCCTACAATGCAGAAGACCTGGGCTCAATTCTTGGTTCAGGAAGATCACCTAGAGAAGGGCATGGCAACCCACTCTAGAATTCTTGCCTGGAGAATCCTATGGACAGAGGAGCCTGGCAGGCTGTAGTCCATGGGACTGCAAAGAGTTGAACACAACTGAGCAACTAACAATTACTTACTTACACTTAATGATTGATAAAACATGTAGGCAGAAAGCCAAGGAGGACAGAGTAGATTTGATCCACACTACTAACCAATTTCACCACATTGACAAGCACGGAATAGTCCACCTAACATCAATGAATTACACTTTCTTCTTCAGTTCAGAAAGAACATTAACCAAGACAGACCAAACTTTGAGTTACAGAACGCCATGCCATGTTAAGTAGCTTCAGTCATGTTTGATTCTTTGCAGCCCCATGGACTGGAGCTTGCCAGGCTCCCCTGTCCATGGGAATTTGCAGGCAAGAATACTGGAGTGGGCTGCCATTTCCTTCTCCGGGAGATCTTTCCATCCCAGGGATCAAACACACACCTCTTAAGTCTCCTGCATTGGCAGGCAGGTTCTTTACCACTAGATCCACCTGGGAAGCCTGAGTTACAGAGTAAGTTTCACTAAATTCAAAAGGATGCAAGTCAAAGAAAATATGTTCTCTGGCCGCAGTGGAATTCTAGCAGAAATAAAAAACAGAAAGATCTCTAGAAAACCCACAATTATTTGGAAGCCAACTGCATATAACTATGGTCAAAGACAAAATCAAAAAGGAAATTAAAAAGTATTTTGAACAGCATTAAAATGTGACATACCAGAATCTGTACTATGACACTAAAGCAGTAGTTAGGGGATATTTTATGGTACTAAATGTTTATATGAGAAAAGAAAAAAGGTTTCAAATCAATGACCACAGGTACCACCTCCAAAATCTAGAAAAAGAAGAGGAGCTAAACCCAAAGTAAGCGGAAGAAAAAAAAAATAATAAAGATGACAACAAAAATCAACAAAAGAAAAAGAAGAAAAACAACAGAGAAAATAAATAAATAAGTGCTGGTTCTTTGAGAAGATCAGTAGAACTGACAAATCTCTCTCCAGATTTATAAGGGAAAATATGATGACACAAATTACCATTATCAGAAACAGCAGAGGTGACATCATTACATATTCTGTAGGATGAAAAGAACATTAAGGAGTAGTATAAACAACTTTATGTCAATGAACGTAACATTTAAACAAAATGGACCACTTCACTAAAAGATACAAGTGCATCCAAGAAGAAAGAAATAGCCTTAAAATTCCTAACCTATTAAAGGAATTTAAATTACAGTAAAAACAAAACTTACTTTATACGAAAAACTCCAGGCCCCAATAACTTCAGTAGTCAACACTACCCAATATTTCAGGAAGAAACCATACACACCCTTCACAAACACTTTCAGAAAAAAAGGGGAAGAGGAAAATACTTCCTAACTAAAGTCTATGAGCCAATGTTAGCTGGATACAAAAACAAGATAAAGGTATCACAAGTAAAGAAAAGTACAAATATTGCAAGAATACAGACAGAAAAATCCTCAGAAAAATCCTAGTAATCCAAATCTAGAAATAAATTAAAAGGATTATATACCATGATCAAGTAGAATTTGCAAGGTTGATTCAACATACAAAAATCAATCAATGATGTACACCACGGTATTAGAATAAAGGACAAAATAAACACAACTATCTCAGTGGATGCAGAAAAGACATTTGACAAAGTTCAACAGACTTTCTTGTTAAAAAAATCTCAGAAAATGGAAAATTGAACAACTGAAAGAACTTCAATCTGAAAAAGGGTATCTGTGAAAAGCCTACAATTAACATCATACTTAACAGCAAAATACTAGAAAGCTTTTCCTCTAAGTCAGGAATAAGGCAAAGATGTTGAACCTTGCAGCTTCTAATTCATATAGTACTGGAAGTCCTATCCACAGTAGTTAGGTGGCAGCAGGGGGTGGGGTGGGGCGCTGGTGTGGGGAGTGGGGAAGTCATCTAAGTTGAAAAACGAAAAGTAATGATCTCTGTTTGCAGATGACATGATCTTATATCCCCAAAGACTCTACATTTTAAAAAAAAAGTTAGAGTTAATAAAGAATTCAGCAATGTTTCAGGATATAAAGTTAACAGACAAAAATCAGTTGTGCTTCTGTACGTTGACAACAAACAATCTGAAAAGAAAATTAACAATTCCATTTATAATAGCATAAAAAAGAATACTTAGGAATAAACTTAACCAAGGATATGAAAGATCAGAATACTGAAAACTACAAAACATTGCTAAAAGAAATTAAAGGAGATTCCAAAAAATGGAAAGACATCCTGTGTTCACAGATTGGAAGACATAAAATTAAGATGCCAACACTATCCCCAACAATCTACAGATTCAATGCAATCCCTATCAAACCTCACAGAATATTTTTTTGCACAAATAGAAATAAACCTATCCTAAACTCTATATGGAATCTCAAGAGACCCCAAGTATCCAAAACGATCTTGAAAAAGAAAAAAATTAGAAGTCTCATAGTTCCTAGTTTCAACATATATTACAATGCTACAGTAATCAAAACAGTGTGGTACTGGCATAAAGATGAACATATAGACCAACGGAATAGAAGCCCAGAAACAAACCCTCTAATATAAGGTCAAATAATCTCAAACAAGGGTGCCAAGACCACTCAATGGAGAAAGGACAGTGTCTTCAACAAAGGGGCTAGGAAAACTGAATATCTACATGCATAAGAATGAAGTTAAATCTTTACTTATATAATACAGTAAAGTTAACTAAAAGTGGGTTAAAGACCTAAACTTAAGAGTGAACTCTATAAAACCCTTCAGAGAAAACAGAGTAAGAAAGTTTCATGACACTGGATTTGGCAATGATTTCTTGGATATGACAGCAAAAGCACAAGTAACAAAAGGAAAAACGGGTAATCTCAGTTCAATTCAGTTCAGTCACTCAGTCGTGTCCAACTTTTCGCGACCCCATTAATCGCAGCACACCAGGCCTCCTGTCCATCATCACCTCCTGAAGTATATCCAAACTCATGTCCATCGAGTCAGTGATGTCATCCAGCCACCTCATCCTCTGTCGTCCCCTTCTCCTCCTGCCCCCAATCCTTCCCAGCATCAGGGTCTTTTCCAGTGAGTCAACCTTTTGCATGAGGTGGCCAAAGTATTGGAGTTTCAGCTTCAACATCAGTCCTTCCAATGAACACTCAGGACTGGTCTCCTTTAGGATGGACTAGTTGGATCTCCTTGCAGTCCAAGGGACTCTCAAGAGTCTTCTCCAACACCACAATTCAAAAGCATCAATTCTTTGGTGCTCAGCTGTCTTCACAGTTCAACTCTCACATCTACATATGACTACTGGAAAAACCATAGCCTTGACTAGATGGACCATTTTTGGCAAAGTAATAGCTCTGCTTTTGAATATGTTATCTAGGTTGGTCATAACTTTCCTTCCAAGGAGTAAGCATCTTTTAATTTCATGGCTGCAATCACCATCTGCAGTGATTTTGGAGCCCCCAAAAATAAAGTTTGAGACTGTTTCCATTGTTTCTCCATCTATTTCCCATGAAGTGATGGGACCAGATTCCAATGAAAAACTTTCATGCATCAAAGGACACTATCAAGAGAGTGAAAAGACAACATCTACAATGGAAGAAAATATTTACAAAATAGTTATCTGATAAGAGATTGTATTTTTAGAATATATAAACAAATGGTACAACTCAACAACAACAGAAAATCAGTTGAAAAATGGGCAAAGGACCTGAATAAACATTTCTCCAAAGACGATAAATGGCAAAAAAAATACATGAAAAGATTTTAACATTTCAGCCATTAGGGAAATGTAAATCAAAACCTCAAGGAGATACCACATCATACCTACTGAGGAAGACTATAATAAAAAAAAGCATTCATGAAGATGTGGAGAAATTGGGACGCTTGTGCATTGCTGGTAGGAATGTAAAATGGTGTACTTTAGCTGCTATATAGCACAGGGAGCTCAGCTCTGTGCTCTGTGATGACCTAGAGGAATGGGATGAGGTTGAGGTTGGAGAAAGGCTCAAGAGAGGAGGGATATATGTATACACATTGCTGATTCACACTGTTGTACAGCAGAAACTAACACAATATTGTAAAGCAATTATGTGTATGTGTTAAGTCGCTCAGTTGTGTCCAACTCTTTGCAACCCCATGGACTGTAGCCTGCCAGGCTCCTCTGTCCATTAAATTCTCCAAGCAAGAATATTGGAGTGGGTTGCCATGCCCTTCATCAGTGGATCTTCCTGGCCCAGGGATCGAACCTGGGTCTCCTGCATTGCAGGTAGATTCTTTACCGTTTGAGCTATCTGGGAAGCCCAAAGCAATTATACTCAAATTAAAAATAACATAAATAATACAAAAAATAAACTGTATAATAAACTTGTATAATTTATAATGTATATAATAATGTGTATAATGTATAATAAACCATTCTAATAAATAAATTAAATAAGATACTGCACTCACTGTGGAAAAGTTTAGCAGCAGTTCCTCAAAGAGTTAAACACAGAATTACCATATGATTCAGAAATTCTGCTTCTAGGTCTATATCCAGAAGAACTGAAAGCAAGGACTCAAACAGATAATTGTATACCCAAGTATTCTTTTTAATGTTTAACAATGTAACAGGTAAAAATATTTCATTCTTTACATGTTTCTTAGATTATTAATGAGGTTGGTTATCTTTTTATACATTTCTTAATCACTCACTTTTCTTCTCTTGCGTACTGATTATTTGACCATTTTTCTGTGTTTTTGTGTGGGTAGGAGGATATTCCAAATGAAAAACAAGCACTTTGAAAGTTCTTGATACATGCTGACAAATTTTAATAGCTAATATTTATGCTTTTATAATGAATCTGATTCACTCAGCATTTACTGAATTTTTATTCTACACAGGCATTAGAGGATATGAGAAGAAACAACCTGTCTCTTCAGGGATTTATAAATCAGAACTATTTTTCTATTAATACATACAAGTATATGTTTGATTACCTCATCTTTTTTGACAAATATGTTCATGATTGAAATGCAAAATCTAATATAAAAAAGTTTTAACATATATGAACATATGGGATGACCTTAGAGGTTAGAACTATCTATCATATCTTGAGGTTAAGACTATAACTCATCAAAAAAACAAGAAATAATAAATCTTGGCAAGGGCATAGAAAAGAAGGAACCCTTATGCATTGTTGGTAAGATATCAACTGGTAAAGTCACTATGGAAAATAATAGGAAGTTTCTCAAAAAATTAAAAATAGAATTACCATAAGATCTAGCAATTCCACTCTGGGTATATATCCACAGGAAATGAAATCACTGTGTCAAAGAGAGATCTGGACTTCCATGTACACTGCAGCATTATTTATAATAGCCAAGTCACAGAAACAACCTAAGTGTCTATCAATAGATAAATGGATAAATAAAATATGATATATATATATATATACACACACACACACACACACACACACACACATACATATGATGGAATACTATTCCACCATTAAAAAGAAGGAAATCCTGTCACTTGGGACAACATGAATGGAACTTGGTTGCATTATGCTAAGTGAAATAAGTCAGAGAGAGAAAGATAAACACTGTATGTTGAATTAAAAAAATAAAAACAACTTAGAAAAAGACCAGAGCTGTGGTTACCAGAGGCAGGGAGTAAAGGGTAAGAAAACTGAATTAAGGTGGTCAAAAGGTACAAATTTACAGTTATAAGATAAATAAGTACTAGGGATGTAGTGTACAAACGATGATTATAGTTAACACTGCTGTATGACATATTTGAAAGTTGCTAAGACACCACCCTTACAGCAGAAAGTGAAGAGGAACTAAAAAGCCTCTTGATGAAAATGAAAGAGGAGAGTGAAAAAGTTGGCTTAAAGCTCAACATTCAGAAAACGAAGATCATGGCATCCAGTCCCATCACTTCATGGGAAATAGAGGGGGAAACAGTGGAAACAGTGTCAGACTTTATCTTTGGGGGCTCCAAAATCACTGCAGATGGTGACTGCAGCCATGAAATTAAAAGACGCTTACCCCTTGGAAGAAAAGTTATGACCAACCTAGATAGTATATTCAAAAGCAGAGACATTACTTTGCCGACTAAGGTCCATCTAGTCAAGGCTATGGTTTTTCCAGTAGTCATGTATGGATGTAAGAGTTGGACTGTGAAGAAGGCTGAGCGCCGAAGAATTGATGCTTTTGAACTGTGGTGTTGGAGAAGACTCTTGAGAGTCCCTTGGACTGCAAGGAGATCCAACCAGTCCATTCTGAAGGAGATCGATCAGTCCTGGCTGTTCTTTGGAAGGACTGATGCTAAAGCTGAAACTCCAGTACTTTGGCTACCTCATGCGAAGAGCTGACTCATTGGAAAAGACTTTGATGCTGGGAGGGATTGGGGGCAGGAGAAGGGGACGACAGAGGATGAGATGGCTGGATGGCATCACTGACTCAATGGACGTGAGTCTGAGTGAACTCCGGGAGTTGGTGATGGACAGGGAGGCCTGGCGTGCTGCGATTCATGGGGTTGCAGAGTCGACTGAGCGACTGAACTGAACTGAACTGAACTGAAGAGAGTAAATCCTGAACACTCTCATCACAAGGAAAAAAAATATTTTTTTTCTTTTTTTTAGTATCTATATGAGGTGATGGATGTTATTAAACTTATTGTGATAATTATTTTGCAATATATGTAAGTCAAGTCCTTATGCTGTCCTCCTTAAACTTATACAATGCTGTACATGTATTATACCTCAATACACCTTTAAGAAAAAAGACTGCTAACTTCAGTCCACCTTATTATATCTATAAATTTATTTTAAATCACACCTCTTGATGGACAGTAAAAGTCAGAATTAAATCTATATCTGTTCTGGGCTTCCTTGGTGGTACAGTAGTTAAGAATCCACCTGCCAATGCAGGGGACATGGGTTCGATCTCTGGTCCAAGAAGATCCCATATGCCCATGTCCCACAACTACTGAGCCCACATGCCACAACTACTAAAGCCCACGCACCCTGGAGCCCGTGCTCCACAAACAGCCACTGCAACCAGAAGCCCATTCACCACAATTAGGGAAACCCCCATGCAGCAACAAAGACCTAGCACAGCCAAAAATCAATAAATGAATCTTCAAAAAAGTCTATATCTGTCCTTTTAAAATATATATGTGTATATATATATATATATGTATATATATATATAATTTGTAGCCTTAGAAATATAATATAGAATGGCAGAAGTCCTAACAAAGGTCAGCAAATAAAATCTCTCAGGTGAAGGCAGTGTTATATATTATCTTATATAGTTATGTAAGATAATATATATTTTATATATATATATATACAAAATCACAGTTATATATATAAAATCACCGAAGAGAGAAGAATCTGTCCAATTCTTGAAGTTTCTTTCAATGAAGACCACAAATCCCAGTGACTTACAATTTATCATTTCAGTGTCAACCTACAGAGATTATATGGCAAATTACACTTCTACTCCCTTTTGGCTCTGTGATTTTATTGTGTAATTCTGGTCAATTTAGTGCATATGCCTACAGGGACTTTGGCCTATAAGCATAAAGTAAATAAACAGGTCTCATAGCAGGTTGATGTTAAATAGAAGTGAACTAATCAGTCATCAGGTTAAAAAAGATCTATAAAGTAAAAAAAAAAATAGCCCACCATCAGGAATGACATAACTATCCACAAAGATAAGTCACCCTCACTGACAGACTTGAGCAGTGGCCTATTCAGGGAGATAACAAGTAAGAGTGCAGCCTAGGAAAGAGACAAGCCATCAGCCCAACACATTCTGAAATCTATCAGTTGGGATTTCTATATATGCACCTGAAAAGATGACCAATTCATACAAAATTCATGCATTCATTACTTCTTTCCCACCATATGCAAGAAATGAGAGGATAAAGATTGCATGATTTCTTCTAACACCTACATTTTTTCTTACTGAGTGATTATAGTATATGCTTACAATCCTTTATTCAACATATAATATAATTATTAAGGACTTCCCTTGTGGCTCAGCTGGTAAAGTATCTGCCTGCTATGCAGCAGACCTGGGTTCGATCCCTGGCTTGGGAAGATCCCCTGGAAAAGGGAAAGGCTACCCACTCTAGTATTCTGGCCTGGAGAATTCCATGGACTGTGTAGTCCATGGGGTTGTTATTAAATGAATAATGTTATTAAATGGGGTAGTTATTAAACTACTTATTAACTTATTAATGTTATTCAATGAAAAGATGTTTAAACTAGCTAAAAATAAAATTTGGGAAATACAACTTAGATATTAACTAAAACAGTAACATCATATATTTTGCTTATCATGGTGGCAAAAACTTAAAAGACCAATGCATCTATTCAATATGATCAAGAATGAGAAAAATATTTTACCATCCTCTCAATCAAGTATAAAACACTATGGGGCTTTCCTAGTGGTCCCATGATTAAAACTCCATGCTTCCACTGCAGGGGGCTCAGGTTCCATCCCTGGTCAGGGAATCAAGATCCCATATGCTGCACAGCACAATCAGAAAAAAAAAATGTATAAATCACTATTGTCGGGGAGTGTTTAACAGGAGGATTTCTACATGCTGTTTCTCACAAGTCCTTTGTTTCTTTCAAGCAGAGCAGCACACTGCTCCCAGGAACTGTGGTCATTGTGTGAGACAGGCTTGAATCTCCTTTAGTAAACATTCTCTTTACGACAAAACTGCTTAGTCTCAATCCCCTTTCTTGAGATATGGATTGTCTCCTGACCTTGTGACCATTATTAATCCCTTGTTCCCTTGGTAACGGTTGCTGTACGTTTGATTTTCTGATCTTTATTATTGTCGAAAGAAATTTCTTGTACCACAGCCTATATATACTCACAGAAAAATAATTAAAGCACCTTTGCTCCTTCAGAGTTTGCGTCCCCATGCCTGTCTGTCTTTCTTTCTTTCTTTTCTTTCTTTCTGTCTCTCTCTCTCCCTCCCTCCCTCCAGCTCTCTCTTTCACTTTCTTATCATCGACTCCAGACTGCCAGGTCCTGGTCCATTAAAGGACCCCAACAACCATAGCTTTTTTTTTGGAGGGCAGTTTTGCAATGCCTATCAAAATTATCACATGTATATAACCCTTAGCCAAGCAATTTTACTTAAAAGACTATAATCTACAAAAAATGTACACAGATGTTCAAAGCCACAGGGTAAGCACACTTAAAATAGTTAAAACTCGGAGATTCTCTAAACATCAATAAATAGATTATGATGCATTCATACTATAGAAGACTACATAGCAGTTAAAGAGAATAACCTAAATCTACATATACTGACATGGAACCATATCCATAAATAGAAAAAGGTCTTAGAAAGAGACAAACCATTAAAAGTGATTACCCTTTGTGGAGATGACTTTCTGTTTCGTTTTTTTTTCAACTTTATATACTTATATTATAATTTCATTAAAATAAGCATGTATTACTTTAGTATTCAGAAAAAATAATAAAGAAAAAGCTAAAATTGGCTAAACATACTTTCTTTGCTTGAAGTGGATATATCTATTTTTTTCTAGAGCTTTAGACATCTGCAGATAGCGTTTTTCCAAACACAAGAGGAAGCAGGTCACATACAGTTCCTGTTTTTGAAAACAAAAAAATGTTAAGGGTGACAAAGAAAAAGGAGACTGTATAAAATAAAGGAAGTGAGGGAAAGAATAGTAAAAGATGGTTGATAGAGAAGTGTGGGAAAAGGGATTCTTTTAGTGCTGGGCCTGAAAATAATGAACAGAATATAATGCTTTAACCTTAAATTAAAAAGAGAAGCAAAAAAGAAAAACTGAGAAATAGGTTTCTTCAGTCACAGAGACTGTAAGCAGCAACAACAACAACTCTCACTACAATTAGTTTTAAAAGACTAGAAAAATCCAACTGTGATCAGGAAATTTTACATACTTTCAGAAAAAGAAGAACAAACTAGTTACCAAACTGGTTGAGAATCTTCGGAATAGCAAGGAAAACATACAGCATGTCCTAATAATCTGACTATAGGGATGGATTTGGGACAAAGGAATTTGCAAAATTTCCATAAGCAAAATGAACTGTTTTCTTCAATCCTAGTAATATCAAGTCTATCAAATTAGAAAGAGACACATATAAATTAGTTAAGCCCCCTACATACTAACCTTCAAGTTGCAAACTTTCAAAGATATGAATCTCCATTCACATGTCCAATCACATTAGTTTACATATATGGCATACATTGTCACATGCATGCGTCCTCTACAAGTGGTTGTCCTTTTGTGTACAAGCATGAA
This sequence comes from Capra hircus, assembly GCF_001704415.2. Classification (NCBI taxonomy): domain Eukaryota; kingdom Metazoa; phylum Chordata; class Mammalia; order Artiodactyla; family Bovidae; genus Capra; species Capra hircus. Next base: position 3,181,038 of record NW_017189516.1, on the reverse strand, counting down.
CTAGAGCAGCAAAAGGATGACTTCACTGAACTCCTTGTCATGCAACATGAGAAGCTTACTAATGAAGACCTGATGAAACCAGAGGCTGAGAGAAAGGATGAAGAGAGACAACAGGAAGAAGTAACTGAAGAAACAAACAGATTCACAATGCAGGAAATGGCAAGATTTTCTTTATCTGAGGAGGCGTTGTTAGTTTCTGAGGCACAGGACCCAAAGGTTGCAGCAGCCATTCAGAATGCAAATCCAGTACAATCATGTCATCTATGACAAGGTAAAAAGAGCTACTACCCAGACATTACTGGATAGTTTTTTCAAGAGGGTAGGTAGAATTGAATCCAGCAAGGAACCAGAAACTGTGCCATCTGCATTAGGCGTGAGTGAAATTGCAGCATGCACTCCATCTCCTATTGTTGATAGTCCTTCAGCTCTACCATCTCCCACCTCCTCTCCTTCCTCCAGTAACTCTTCTTACTTGTTCACTTGATGCCAGCACCTGTATACCAGGTGTTGTATTGTGCATGCGTGCTAAGTCACTTCAGTCGTGTCTGACTCTGTGAGATCCCATGGACTGCAGCCCGCCAGGCTCCTCTATCCGTGGGATTCTCCAGGCAAGAACACTGGAATGGACTACCATGCCCTCCTCCAGGGGATCTTCCCAACCCAGGGATCAAACCCATGTCTCTTACGTCTCCTGCACTGGGAGATGGGTTCTTCACCACGGGCTCCACCCTATCGTGCTGTACTACTGTATTTTTCAAGGTACCTACTGTAAGATTTAAAATGTTTTCCTTATTATTGTTTTTATGTATTATTTCTGTGAAAAGTACTATAAACCTACTACAGTACAGTACTATATAGCCAAGTGCATTAGTTGGGTACCTAGGCTAACTTCATCGGACTTAACTTTTTAATTGGACTTATGAATGCACTATCCGAATGGAACTCATTCATATATAGGGGACTTACTGTACTTATAAAACTCTATGAAAAAGCAGTTACAGAGGGTTGCATGTTAAATGAAAATTTTGACATTAGGAAATAATATGGTGGTTTGATTTTGAGAGAATCTTTCTTTTTTTAGGCTCAACAACAACAAATAACACCAATAAATCTGCCCTGGGCAAAGTAATTTTAGAGGTTATACTGCCTTGATAATTAAAACACTAATCATTTCAACCTGCCTAAAAATGGTATCAATAAAACTGGTAAAACACTTTGCTGAACATTCTCTCTACTCAAAATGCTGAAAGACCTGGATCTCTACCCTGTCACATCATTTCTATTCTGAGACTTATAGGTTGACATTGTTCCCAGAGAAAAAAAATTATTTGCACAATATACTATAAGCAAAGGAATACAGTAATTTATTCTCATAACTTTTAAGGTAACTAATATAAAGATATTTTATATTTAAATTATATAGTACATGATGTTAGTTCTCATGTCCAGTCAACAGAACTTTTAACGCAACTGGAAACAAGTTAAAATAACTTATTCCTGAATTACATTCTAAGGATACAAATGAACACTTTATTATTATTTTAGGAATCACACAGACAGAGCAGACAGACATGTGGTGAACACTAAAGGTGGAGTCAGGAAACACGGGGTCAAGAATAAATTATCTATGCAAATCTGGGGAAGTCATTTGATTGCTCTCACAGTCACAGTCTTTGCTCCAAAGATCCCCAGACTTCAAGGTAGTTAATTACCTAGGGGAGAATTTTTAAATTCTGGATTTCAAAGCTCTCCACCCAAAGATCTTATTCATTAGGAGAGAAATGATGTCAAACAATCTTTACACTTTAACAAACACCTCTGAAGATTCTAACACAGTTACGCAAAGACTATACATTGACAAACATAGTCCTAAATAATATGGGAATGATAGCTACTTAACCTGTATCATAAAGTTGTTATTTCGATCTAATGAAAAAAGCAAGTAAAATAGCAGATATGTTCATTAAAATGTATACATTTTAGAGAAAATTTATGTGTATTAGATGATACACTTGATTTCCTGAAATGTAACTCTAACTACAGAGTTTATTAAGGTTTAGTTACTACAGAGAGTTATTAGTGAGTATAGTAGGATTGACAATTAAATATATCAAAATCAATTGCTTATACACTGACAATGAAAGTGAAAGTGAAAGTCGCTCAGTCGTGTCTGCCTCGTTGTGACCCCATGGACTATACAGTCCATGGAATTCTCTAGGCCAAAATACTGGAGTGGGTAGCCTTTCCCTTCTCCAGGGGATCTTCCCAAGCCAGGGATTGAACCCAGGTCTCCTGCATAGCAGGAGGATTCTTTACCAGCTGAGCCACAAGGGAAGCCCAAGAATACTGGAGTGGGTAGCAGAATAATCAACTAGAAAGAAGAATGAAAAGATTCATTCATATAGCACTCTACATTTCCTTGAAGAAAATATTTTAAATACTCAGTAATAAACTTAATAAGAAATGTTTAGACAGATATTGTTAAAAGAGGTTCAGTTCAGTTCAGTCTCTAAGTCGTGTCTGACTCTTTGTGACCCCATGAATCACAGCAAGCCAGGCCTCCCTGTCCATCACCAACTCCCGGAGTTCACTCAGACTCACATCCATCGAGTCAGTGATGCCATCCAGCCATCTTATCCTCGGTCGTCCCCTTCTCCTCCTGCCCACAATCCCTCCCAGCATCAGAGTCTTTTCAAGGAGTCGACTCTTCTCATGAGGTGGCCAAAGTGCTGGAGTTTCAGCTTTAGCATCATTCCTTCCAAAGAAATTCCAGGGTTGATCTCCTTCAGAATGGACTGGTTGGATCTCCTTGCAGTCCAGGAGACTCTCAAGAGTCTTCTCCAACATCACAGTTCAAAAGCATCAATTCTTCGGTGCTCTGCCTTCTTCACAGTCCAACTCTCACATCCATACATGACCACTGGAAACACCATAGCCTTGACTAGACGGACATTTGTTGGCAAAATAATGTCTCTGCTTTTGAATATGCTGTCTAGGTTGGTCATAACTTTTCTTCCAAGGAGTAAGTGTCTTTTAATTTCATGGCTGCAGTCACCATCTGCAGTGAGTTTGGAGCCCAAAAAAATAAAGTCTGACACTGTTTCCCCATCTATTTCCCATGAAGTGATGGGACCAGATGCCATGATCTTCGTTTTCTGAATGTTGAGCTTTAAGCCAACTTTTTCACTCTCCACTTTCACTTTTATCAAGAGCCTTTTTAGTTCCTCTTCACGTTCTGCCATAAGGGTGATGTCATCTGCATATCTGAGGTTATTGATGTTTCTCCTGGCAATCTTGATTCCAGCTTGTGCTTCCTCCAGCCCAGCATTTCTCATGATGTACTCTGCATAGAAGTTAAATAAGCAGGGTGACAATATACAGCCTTGACATACTCCTTGTCCTATTTGGAACCAGTCTGTTGTTCCATGTCCTGTTCTAACTGTTGCTTCCTGACCTGCATATAGGTTTCTCAAGAGGCAGGTTAAGTGGTCTGGTATTCCCATCTCTTTCAGAATTTTCCACAGTTTATTGTGATCCACATAGTCAAAGGCTTTGGCATAGTCAATAAAGCAGAAATAGATGTTTTTTTGGAACTCTCTTGCTTTTTCGATGATCCAGAGGATGCTGGCAATTTGATCTCTGGTTCCTCTGCCTTTTCTAAAACCAGCTTGAACATCTGGAAGTTCACGGTTCACGTATTGCTGAAGCTGGTCTATAAACTTAAGACAGTCAGTGGAATTTTGAGGTGGGGAGAACCTGACACAATAATCCTAAGGTTCAAATGAAAGAATAAATATTTGAGGACACATTAATTTTGAAGGACTGGTAAGGAGGGTGTCTCTATATATACAACTTTATATCACTATATATAAAATAGTGACAGCATTTTAAGTAGGTAAAAAACAGTGGTTCATTAACAAATGATCTTAGGACAATCAGTTACTCACTTTGAAAAAATATAAAAGTTAATTCTCTATATAATATACTTAAACTAAACTAAATTCTATATCAGGACTTCCTGAGCAGTCCAGCGATTAAGACTCCACACTTCCACTGCAGAGGGCACAGGTTCAATTCCATGTATTTAGTGGAATACTGTACAGCTAGGAAGTTTAAACACTCTGACATACAAAGACAGTCAACAGTATACTGAATAATAAGTCTTTGTTTTCAAAGGAGACACAAACAGACCAAAGTTTATGTTTACACAAGAAAAAGTTTGGAAGACTATATAAAGTTATCTTGGAGAGTTGTAATACTGATAGAACTGTCTAACCACACTTAGGCAGATACTGTTAGAAGTATCAGGGTTTCCCTGATAGCTCAGCTGGGAAAGAATCCACCTGCAATGCAGGAGACCCTGGTTCGATTCCTGGATGGGGAAGATCCACTCAAGAAGGGATAGGCTGCCCACTCCAGTATACTTAGACAGACACACTCCTACACTGCTAGTGAAAGCATGAAATTATATTTTTCTGGAGGACAACTTGGCAGTATGTATCAAAAGTCTTTCAAAGTACTCACCACTTTTATATGCTGTTAGTGGCAGTATAAATGTGTACCACTTTTCTGGAGGGCAATTCGGCACTATTTACCAAAATTTAGAATGCACGTGCCCTTTGATCTAGCCATTCCACTTCTAGGAATTTTATCTAGAAGGTCAGTTCAGTTCAGTTCAGTCACTCAGTCGTGTCTGACTCTTTGCGATCCTATGAATCGCAGCACACCAGGCCTCCCTGTCCATCACCAACTCCCGGAGTTCACTCAGACTCACGTCCATCGAGTCAGTGATGCCATCCAGCCATCTCAACCTCTGTTGTCCCCTTCTCCTCCTGCCCCCAATCCCTCCCAGCATCAAAGTCTTTTCCAATGAGTCAATTCTTCGCATGAGGCAGCCAAAATACTGGAGTTTCAGCTTCAGCATCATTCCCTCAAAAGAAATCCCAGGGCTGATCTCCTTCAGAATGAACTGGTTGGATCTCCTTGCAGTCCAAGGGACTCTCAAGAGTCTTCTCCAATACCACAGTTCAAAAACATCAATTCTTTGGTGCTCAGCTTTCTTCACAGTCCAACTCTCACATCCATACATGACCACTGGAAAAACCATAGCCTTGACTAGACTGAACTTTGTTGGCAAAATAATGTCTCTGCTTTTCAATATGCTATCTAGAAGGTAGGCTCTAGGAATTTAATCTAGAAGATAGGCTCATAAAGATATATATACAAGGATATTCATTGAAGCACTGTCTATTATAGAATAGAACTAAAAACAACTTAAATGTTAACCAAAAAGGAACTAATTAAATAAAATACAGCACATTCACATGATGAAACATCACATAATCATTCTCTAAAATGAAGTAGGTCTATATTTCTTCATACAAGATGAACAAGATATGCTAAATGAAACCTGCAAAGTGCAAAATAGTATATGTATAGTATAATCCCATGTGTGTAAAGAGGAAAAAGCAGAAATAGGTATTACAAAGGCTTGAAAATGCACTGAAGTGTTTTAGAATACACAAGAAAGTGCTAACACTTTCTTTGAGGAGGGGCTGGGAATTCAGAGCGTTTTACTTTTTGCACCTTGTGACTTTTTATTATGAACATATATATTATTTTTGTTATGAAAAAGAAGCTTTCCATTTATTTCCTTACAGTATATTCCTGAAAGCAGTACTGCCATGTCAGAGTGGTAGTTGTAAGGAAATAAATGGAAAGACAATCAAAGATACTGTATAAACATAAGAATATTCTTCACAAAAAAAAACTGGATACAAGTTAAAAGACTCAAAAAAATGAGGATTAGTAAAATAAATGATGATCCATGTATTTAGTGGAATACTGTACAGCTATGAAGTTTAAATATTCTGACATAGAGAGACAGTCAATAGTATACTGAATAATAAGTCTTTGTTTTCAGAGACACAGAAAGACCAAAGTGTATATTTGCACAGGAAAAAGTTTGGAAGACTATATACAGTTATCTTGGAGAGTAGTAATACTGATAGTTCTGTTATGATTTTTTGCTGTACTTTATAAAGTTTTCTACAGTTAGTATATTATTTACTGAAAGAGAGTGACTAGCAACCCATGTGAGGTCAACCCCATGCCTGCCTGTGCTATGTGCTCAGTCGTGTCCAACTCTTTGTGACCTCACAGACTGTAGACCACCAGGTTCCTCTGTCCATGGAACTTTCTAGGCAAGAATACTGGAGTGGGTTGCCATTTCCTCAGGGGATCTTCCTGACCCAGGGATTGAATCTGCGTCTCCTCTGTCTCCTGCATTGCAGGCAGATACTTTATCCACTCAGCCATAGGAGAAGCGCTGGTCAAACCCATAAATCCTAGGAATTAGACAATTCAGACCGCTGCCCATGTATATTCCTCAAAGAAGTTGAAATTCCACATTGATTAATCCAATCCTGTTAGAATACTGGGCTATGTCTAGCTCTAGCAAGCTGTTTTACAATGGTCATATGATTCCTGATGTTTATGAGAAGATTTTATTAGAAAAAGAAGCACTAAAACTAAATAAGCCTTTTGAAAATGTGAGTTAAAATCTTGCTCTCTATAATATTTAAAATTTCAGGATACTTGTGAAAGAAAAGTACTTATCTCTTGTTAGCACCTTCCATTTTGGGCTGCCTAGAGTGCAAGATAAATGCTTTTCTGTAAGAGTCCAAGAAGCTCAAGCAGATATACTATGCTCACAAAATTTATCATTACCTTACACAAATGGTCTACTGAATGACCTAGTAGTGGTAAAAGTTTTTCTGGTATCATCAGTAAATACCAGTGAAGTGAAAAGGTTTTTTTGTTTTGTTAATATATGATTTCCCATGTTTAATTGAAAATGACATTTCTATGACTTTCTACATGACTTCAGAGTTAATAAAGTTATATTTACTTTCATTAATTGAATTGTAGTGTATATGTTACCAACTTGACATACATCTTAAGAGAATCCCTTTATTTCTTCAGAACAAATATTAACACTAACCAACAGCATGTCTATTGATTTGGTGAGAACTGGCAAGAAGGGTATGTGGGAGGGGTAAGAGGGAGAGAGAAACATTCCATCACTTCCAAACTTCTCTCATGCTGCTCCTTTATAAACACTTCCCTATATCCCCAAACCCTGGCAATCCACTAACCTCTTTCCCTTCCTATAGTTTTGCTTTTTCAGATCATCGTATAAATGGAATAATACATTATGTAGCCTTTTAAATCTAGCTTCTTTCACTTAGCTAAATGCATTTTAAGATTCACTTGTGTTACTGCATGAATCAATAGGCAGTTCCTTTCTTATCATAGAGTAGTATTTCACAGTGTGGATATATAACAACCTGTTTATCCATCAGTTGAAATAACTGAATTTTTTCCAATCTGGGGTGACTAATGCTAAATAATGCTGCTATAAATATTCATGTCAGGTTTTTGTATGAACATAAATTTTCAGTTCTCCTGGATAGCTAGCTAGAAATAAGACTGCTGAGTCATATGATTAAAATATGTTTAATTTCATAGGAAACTAACAAATTGTCTTCCAAAGTGGCTATTTCATTTTTCATTCCCACTAGCAATGTATGAAAGTTCCAGTTTCTCTGACTTGCTAACCTTTGGTATTGTTGGTTTTGTTTTGACATTCTAATAGGAGCAATATGGTATCTCATTATGATTTTTTTTAATTTCTCAGAGCATTTTTAGATCAGAGAAAAACTGAATGAAAAGTACAGAGATTTCCCATTTACTCGTTTCACCCCCACATGCAACCTCCCCCACTATGAACATCCTGAATCAGACTGGTATATTTATTACAATCAACACTGTGGTTTTAATTTGCATTTCTCTAATGATTTTAATTTGCATTTCTTTCATTTGTTACTTGTATATCTTCTAGGTGAGGTGTTTATTCAGATCTTTTGCCCATTGGATTATTTCTCATTATTTTTTTCTTTATAAATCATTTTGCCTTGTTTTTTTTAACATTTTTTTTCAGACAAAATACACTTTATTTTTTTTTCAATTGGAGGATAATTGCTTTAAAATGTTGTGTTAGTTTCTGCCGTACAAAACCGTGAATCAACCATGAGTACACATATATCCCCTCCCTCTTGAGCCTCCCTCCCTGCCCCTCCATTGTTGACTTAAGGGTTTTTAAATTTTATTCTAGATATAACTTTCTGTTAGAAATGTAATTTGCAAATATTTTATCCCAGTTTGTGACTTGAGTTTTCATTTTCTTTCACAGTTTTTTTTATTTCAATAAAGTCCATATATCCATTTTTTTCACTTATGGATTATGCTTTGGGGATAATATAGATTTTTAATCACATCTCTTTGTTTATGTCTTTCTTTATATGAGTAATATTTCTAACTACAGCTTCAGTCATAAAGTTGAAAACAAATAAAAACTGCCATCAATTTTCTTTAAATGGGTACAGAGTTTCATTTTGGGAAGAAAAAAAGAGTTCCAGAGATGGATGGTGGTGATGGTGGCATAACAATGTGAATGTATTTAATTTCAACAAACTGTACACTTAAAAATGGTTAAGTTGGGACTTCCCTGGTGGTCCAGAACTTAAGACTCTGAGCTTCCACTGCAGGGGGTGCAGTTTCAATCCCTGGTTAGGGAACTAAGATCTTACATGCCGAGTGGCCAAAAAGCAAAAAAAAAAAAAGGTTAAGTTTGTTTTATAATTTTACCATAATAAAAAGAAAAAATTGCCATCAAGCAACAGTATGTCAGGAAAGTGTCTGTTCTACAGCTCATGGACACTGTATGGCAGTGGTGAAACCAAAGTAATGGAACCAAAGCTTCACTTTACATGGATGATGAATGAGGGTCCATTTCCAGGATGAGAGGTAGCCAGCCAAAAGGGACATTGCCCAGCACTTTATAGAAAGGTTGCCTCATTTAGTCCTCATACTTACAAGGAAAATACCATACTATGCTTTTTTCACAAGTAACGGAGCTGAGGCCTGGAAGGCAAAGTTGCCTATTCAAGTTTGAGTAGGTAAATCAAGGAATGCAGATGAGAGAACAATCTGACCCCAGTGCTTTCACTCCAGACCATTCCCTTATATGGTTTCCAAATCCATGAAGAAAAAGTCTCTATTCAGCTTTTGTTTTTAGATATATAAAAGTCTTAGGAAATTACAAATAATTTAACAAACATTCCCTGGGAATTGTTAACTGTAATTTCAATATATTGATTTCCCAAGGTACACCGAAAAAGGAAAAGCTATCTGCTATCTTTTTTAAAATATATTTATTTAATTGGAGGCTAATTACTTTACAATATTGTAGTGGGTTTTGCCATACATTGACATGAATCAGCCATGGATGTACATGTGTCCCCCATTCTGAACTCCGCCTCCTACCTCCCTCCCCATCCCATCGTCAGGGCCATCCCAGTGCACTGGCCCTGAGCACCCTGTCTCATGCATTGAACCTGGACTGGCAATCTGTTTCACATATGGTAATATACATGCTTCAGTGCTATTCTCTCAAATCATCCCACTCTTGCCTTCTCCCACAGAATCCAAAAGTCTGTTCTTTACATCTGTGTCTCTTTTGCTGCCTCACATATAGGGTCACTGTTACCATCTTTCTAAATTCCACATATATGCGTTAATATATTGTATTGGTGTTTTTCTTTCTGACTTAGTTCACTCTGTATAATAGGCTCCAGTTTCATCCACCTCATTAAAACTGATTCAAACACGCTCTTTTTCATAGCTGAGTAATATTCCATTGTGTATATGTACCACAGCTTTCTTATCCATTTGTCTGCCAATGGACATCTAGGTTGCTTCCATGTCCTAGCTATTGTACACAGTGCTGCGATGGACATTGGGGTACACGTGTCTCTTTCATTTCTGGTTTCCTTGGTGTGTATGCCCAGTAGTGGGATTTCTGGGTCATATGGCAGTTCTATTTCCAGTTTTTTAAGGAATCTCCACACTGTTCTCCATAGTGGCTGTACTAGTTTGCATTCACCCTCTCTAGCATTTATTGTTTGTAGACTTTTTGATAGCCATTCTGACTGGTGTGAGATGGTACCTCATTGTGGTTTTGATTTATATTTCTCTGATAATGAGTGATGTTGAGCATCTCATGTGTTTGTTAGCCATCTGTTTGTTAGCCATCTGTATGTCTTCTTTGGAGAAATGTCTGTTTAGTTCTTTGGCCCATTTTTTGATTGGGTCATTTATTTTACTGGAACCGAGTGACAAGAGCTGCTTGCATATTTTTTAGATTAATTCTTTGTCAGTTGCTTCATTTGCTATTATTTTCTCCCATTCTGAAGGCTGTCTTTTCACTTTGCTTATGTGCAGTGGAGTGGGAAACAGTACTACACCTGATGTCAAATGGCTTGGTGTCAAATCCTGGCTCTGGCTTTGTGCTGAAATAACTTATGCATATTAGTTCTTATAAATTTTCTAACTGGAGTTGATAAAATCATAGAGCACTAGATGCTATTCACTCAAAATATGTTACTTATCCTATTTTGAAGCTCCAAAATATGCATAAGCTTCTCTGATATTGTCAAGACCCAGTAATGCTTAGAATAGTATTTTGAATCTCTATAAAAGTTAGCTATTATTGTTTATTAAAAAAGAGTTACCTTGGACAAATCCCTTCATCTATAAAAATGGAAAGCATTTAAGAACAATGGCCCTGGAATCAGGCTACCCTGGTTTAAATCCTAGTTCTGCTACTTGCCACCTTTAAAGCCCTAGGCCTGTCACTTTGTCTCTTTAAGCTTCAGTTTTCCATGGCTGAAAAATAACAGTAATAATAACATCCCTGAGGTTAAAATGAGACAATCTGTGCAAACTGCTTGGCACAGTCCTTTGTATACAGTAAGCCATCAATGCACATGAAATGTTGCTCTTTTACTAGCAATAGCAAAATATATAGCTTCAAACTACTGCACAATTGCACTCATCTCACACACTAGCAAAGTACTGTTCAAAATTCTCCAAGCGAGGCTTCAACGGTACATAAACCGAGAACTTCTAGATGTTCAAGTTAGATTTTAAAAAGGCAGAGGAACCAGAGATCAAGTTGCCAATGTGCACTGGATCATAGAAAAAGCAAGAGAATTCCAGAAAAACATCTACTTCTGCTTTGTTGACTACTCCAAAGCCTTTGACTGTGTAGATCATAACAAACTGTGGAAAATTCTTAAAGAGATGGGAACACCAGACCACCTGACCTGCCTCTTGAGAAATCTGTATGCACGTCAAGAAGCAATAGTTAAAACTAGACATGGAACAACGGACTGGTTCAAAATTGGGAAAGGAGTACGACAAGACTGTATATTGTCACCCTGCTTATCTAACTTATATGCAGAGTACATCATGAGAAATGCCAGGCTGGATGAGGCACAAGGTGGAATCAAGATTGCTGGGAGAAACATCAATAACCTCAGATATGCAAATGACATCACCCTTATGGCAGAAAGCAAAGAGGAACTGAAGATCCTCTTTGATGAAAGTGAAAGAGGAGAGCAAAAAACCTGGCTTAAAACTCAACATTCAAAAAACTAAGATCATGGCATCTGCTCCTATCACTCCATGGCAAATAGATGGGGAAACAATGGAAACAGTGACGGAATTTATTTTGGGGGGCTCCAAAATCGCTGCAGATGGTGACTGCAGCCATGAAATTAAAAGATGCTTGCTCACTGGAAGAAAAGCTATGACCAACCTAGATAGCATATTAAAAAGCAGAGACATTACCTTGCCAACAAAGGTCCATCTAGTCAAGGCTATAGTTTTTCCAGTAGTCATGTATGGATGTGAGAGTTGGATTATAAAGAAAGCTGAGTGCCGAAGAATTGATGCTTTTGAACTGTGTTGTTGGAGAAGACTACTGAGAGTCCATTGGACTACAAGGAGATCAAACCAGTCAATCCTAAAGGAAATCAGTCCTGAATATTCATTGGAAGGACTGATGCTAAAGTTGAAGGTCCAATACTTTGGCCACCTGATGCAAAGAACTAACTCCTTAGAAAAGACCCTAATGCTGAGAAAGACTGAAGGCAGGAGAAGTGGACAACAGAGGATGAGATGGTTGGATGGCATCACCGACTCAATGGAGACGAGTTTGAGCAAGTTCCAGGAGTTGGTGATAGACAGCGAAGCCTGTCATGCTGCGGTCCATGGGGTCGCAAAGAGTCGGACATGACTGAGTGACTGAACTGAACTGAACTTGAGGTAGCACTAGGAATTAAATCACAGGAAGGACATTTTGTAAATCTGTAGACAGCAGTACACTAAGCAATCAATTCTTAGAGAACTGTCCCTTATCTCATCTCATAAACATAAACCACTTCACTGAAAGTTACCCTCTACCAATCCCGCTAGATCACAATCTTCTTGTTTTATATTTTTTCATACCATTTATTGCCATTTGATATTTATTTTCTCTATTTACTTATTTACTGTTTGTCTTCTTCTAAAATGTAAGCTCCATGAGAGCAGGGAGGCATAACAGTTAAAAGACAGAGGGACTGGATATGATTCCTGTCTCTACTGCTTTCTAGCTGTGTGACCTCGAGCATGCTACTGAAGCTCTGTGCCTCAGTTTCCTTATCTGTAAGACAAGAATGTTAATGGCATCTGTTTCACAGAGTTGTTATGAGAATTAAGTGACTTTATATAAAGCACTTAGCAAAACCTAGCATACAATAAGTACTCAGTAAATGCTAGTATTGTTATCGACCCACTTCACAGCTATCATTCCAGCAGATTGAACAGTCCTTGGCATAGAGCAGGCACCCAATAAACATTTATACAGTAAATGAATAAGAAGAGCTCATTGCTGAGCCAGTCATAGCCCAAAAGGGTTCCTAAAAGAAAGCGTTGGGGATGATGGAGAGGGACTGGGGTAAGTTACCTACTGTGAGGTCAAAGCCTCAGCCTCCACACTAAGGAAAAAAAGTCTGCTGGTCACTGTGGAATATCATTTAAATTGTGGAACTGCCTTTGGCAGCTAGGGAAGTCCCTGAATACCACCTCTTTCCTCAGCTAACACTTATTGAGTGGTTACTATGAGTAGTACTTAGCATGTGTTAACTCATTGAACCCTTACAATAACCTTGAGGTAAACAGTACAATTACTCCCATCTTACAAATGAGAACACAGAAGCACAAATAGGTTAAGTAACTTTTGCAAGGTCACACAGCTAATAAGTAGCTAAGCCTGAATTTAAACTAAAAAAGTCTAGTTCTAGAGCCCATCCTTTTAGGAGCTAGCTGTTTTTTTTTTGTTTTTTTGTTTGTTTTTTTTTTTTTTTCTTTGTAAAACACTGACATGTTAGTGTCTGGAATTCTTTTGTATAGGGTCATTTGTTTTTCAGAAGACTAATTCTCCAATCTCCTGCCTGGGAAGCATATACCAGGACACTAAATTTAAAGCAAGGTGAGGGGAAGAGGCTAACCACTCGGTCTGAAGACTTCCACTCAATCTCCCTGTTCTCAGCCCTTTGTTTCAGTGCCCTTCACTCTGCCCACTGTCCAAGAGCTCAAAGCCTGTCAGGTTCACTTAGGTCAGAGACTCTCCTCTGGGTCTCCTACCACTCAAGGTGGGTGGAAGTTGGGGGGGGGGCAGGTGGATGGATCATCACCTTACTGCAGCATGAAAGGGAAGAGACCTAAGGGGTCCAATCCCATTCTGTCAGTTTTTAAAACATTTCCCTTATTTTCAGCCCTGGATCACCTCCTTACCTTTTAGGAAAAACCACTTACCTTCAAATTCTAAGCCTCTCATGTGTCCTGTGAGATAAAATAACTCACTTCTCCAATAAAACAAGATAGAAAGCCCAGAGATAAACCTACACACCTATAGGAACCCTATCTTTGACAAAGGAGGCGAGAATATACAATGGGAAAAAACTCTCTTCAATAAGTGGTGCTAGGAGAACTGGACAACTACGTATAAAAGAATAAAATTAGAACACTTTCTTAACACCACACACAAAGATAAACTCAAAATGGATTAAAGATCCCTGATTTTTATTGCAGCAGTGTTTACAATAGCCAAGACATAGAAACAACCTAAATGTCCATTGACAGAAGAATGGATAAAGATGTGGTACATATATACAATGGAATATTACTCAGCCATTAAAAACAACGAAATAATGCCATGTGCAACAACATGGATAAATCTGGAGATTATCACACTAAGTAAAGTAAGTTGGACAGAGAAAGACAAACAGCATATGGTATCACTTACATGCACAATGTTTTAAAAATGACACAAACAAGTTTGTTTCCAGTGGCAGAGTCTGGGGGAAGGGCTGGCAGGCGCCATATTGGGCAGCAAAGGTGGCAAGAAGCCCCTGAATCAGCCCAAGAATCAAACCAAGGAGATGGATGAAGAAGATAAGGTATTCAAGCAGAAACAAGGAGGAGCAGAAGAAACCTGAGGCTAAAAGCCAAGGCTGTGGGGAAAAGTCCCCTGGCCACAGGTACAATTAAGAAATCTGGCAGCAAGTAAGCTGTTCCTTGTGCCTGAGGCAATGATGATGATCCTTAGTTTTATTCCTATTTAAATATCTGAATCCCCTGTCATAACATCTGTTGCCACCTATAGCTAGAATGTAGTGATGTCTTGGAATCCACTGTACATTTAAGAATAAACTTTTGGGACTTCCCTTGTGGTCCAGTGGCTAAAACTCCACGCTCCCAATGCAGGGAGCCCAGGTTCAATCCCTGGTCAGGGAACTAGATCCCACATGCCACAACTAAGACCTGATGCAGCCAAATAAATAAGTATTTTTAAAAAAGAATAAACTTTTGTGTAAGAAATTTAAAAAACATGATACAAACAAGCTTACTTACAAAACAGAAGCAGACTCAGAGTTTTTCTGGCCACGCTGCATGGCATGCAGAACTTCACCAACCAGGAATCAAATGCATGCCCCCTGCACTAGAAGTATGAAATCTTGACCTCTAGACCACCAGAGAAGTTCAAGACTCACAGACTTAGAGAAGGCACTTATGGTTATTGGTAGAAGCTGGCAGGGGGCAAGGGGAAGTAGTAGCTTAGGAGTTTGGGATTGACATGTACACACTGCTATGTTCAAAATGGATAACCAAAGATTTCATTGGTGGGCCAGCGGTTAAGACTGTACTTCCAATGCAGGGAATGTGGGATCAATCCCTGGTCAGGGAACTAAGATCCCACATGCCACGTGGTATGGCCAAAAAAATTAGTTAATTTTAAAAATAGGAATTCCGTTTGGAGGCTTCTTTGATCTCACAGAGTAGACATTATGAGCAAAGCTCACCCTCCCAAGTTGAAGAAATTTATGGACAAGAAGTTATCATTGAAATTAAATGGTGGCAGACATGTCCAAGGAATACTGTGGGGATTTGATCCCTTTATGAATCTTGTGATAGATGAATGTGTGGAGATGGCAACTAGTGGGCAACAGAACAATATTGGAATGGTGGTAATACGAGGAAATAGTATCATCATGTTAGAAGCCTTGAAACGAGTATGAACAATGGCTGTGTTCACCAGAGAAATCGATGCTTCCATGTGTCCCCTCTCCACATTTTACTACCAGAAAAATTGGGTTGTGTACATTTTCTTACTGAACTTTTTTGTTAAATAAACTTTTGTAATAGCCAAAAATAATAATAAATAAATAAATAAGATAACTAACAAGGACCTACCTACCTACTATATAGCACTGGGAACTCTGGTCAATACTCTGTAATAACCTAAATGGAAAAAGTATTTGAAAAAGAATAGATACTTATATATGTATAACTGAATCCCTTTGCTGTACACCTGAAACTAATACAAGATTGCTAATCAACTCTACTCCAACATAAAAATTTTTTTAATGGTAAATAATAATAAATTGAGTGCTCTATGTTCAAAAAGTAAAATAAAATAAAAGCTGCTCTAGTAGAGCAAAAAATGTGCTTTACTACAAAGGAGACTTTTTCCCCATTTTAAACAATCAGTTTTCACAAGGTAGATGTTTCCCTTCAGTTAGTTAACTAACTTAAAGAGGGTTTAGGAACTTCCCTGGTGGTCCAATGGTTGGGAGTCTGCCTGCCAATGCAGGCGACATGTGTTTGATTCCTGCTCCGGGAATATTCCACATGCTGCAGGGCAACTAAGCCTGTGTGCCACAACTGATGAGCTCATGTGCTGCAACTACTGATGCCTGAGTGCTCTAGCGCCCATGCTCTGCAACAAGAGAAGCCACCACAATGAGAAGCCTGAGCACTGCAACTGGATAAAGTCCACTTACAGCAATGAAAACCCAGTGAAGCCAAAAATTTAAATAAATAAATAAAAATAATTAAAGGGGGTTTACCTTCTTAATTCTTAAAAATCTGTGGGCCCATGCTCTGCAACAAGAGAAGCCACTGCAATGAGAAGCTTGTGCACCACAGCAAACAGTAGCCCCCATTCGCCACAACTAGAGAAAGTATGCATGCAGCAATGAAGACCCAGCATAGTCAAAAATAAAAAGATTAATAATTAATTTTTTTAAGAAAACTAAATTCTAAATTATGGGTTAGTATATTCTGTTAGGTCTTTGAAATGAATTATTAAAGCACTTCTTCTCTTGCCTTATCTGCCCTTTTTGGCTACTTCTGAAGAAGGGTTCATGTGCACAAACACACACAACTAATTCTGACAACACCTTTTTTTGAAAAAGGTATACCTATGAATGCAGGACAGAAAGGGAACTGAACCCAGGCTGTGGCAGTGACAGCACCAAATCCTAATCACTAGACCACCAGGGAGTGTCTGATTCAATATGGATCCTCTTAACTTCTTGGGGAAAGTATGTGAAACAAAAGCTTTAGGCAATGCTTTATAATAAACTATACTATCATTTTTCTCTCTCAGTAATTCCTCAGGTCTCCTATTTATTTCATCTTTGCCTCCTCCTCCTGACCTACTACCAAGTGATCAGAATGTTATAAAATAACAGCTGAAAAGGAGAGTTTTAGGATCTCCCAACTGCTTAAACCTATAAATATTTCTAAATATTTTGAAATTTACAGGAGTGTTCCTGCATGCTAGCTGATTAAAGGGAGGGTGTGTGCTTTCTTCATGTATCTCAGTGTCAGCCATGAAAAAGGATCTGATCCCCAACACAGACTCTCCCAACAGCAATTTCTATAATGTGAGAGTTTCCTAAACCTTTGTAGAACCAAGTAACAAACTTTCTCTGGGTTTTAGCAACAGTTGAATTATGCATCTTTTTTCTTTTTTAAAAAACTATGTGTGAGCATGTGTTAGTCAGCTGTATCTGACTCTTTGCTACCCCATGGAATTCACCAGGTAAGAACACTGGAGTTGGTTGCCATTCCCTTTTCCAGGAGACCTTTCTGATCCAGGGAAGAACAAACCTGGGTCTCCTGCACTGCAGGCAGAGTCTTTACCATCTGAGCCACAAGGGAAGCCCTTCTAAACTATACTGGCTTTTAAACTTACCCCAATAGCTGCTAAGATTGGGGCTTGATAAATCCACCTGATGTCTCCCAAGATTCCAGCATCTAACATATGAAAAAACTCCCATAAATAAATCAGCAAAGCAAATAAGCACTGAGAATTAAGTAGCATTTTAAGGTTTACCAAAAACGCCAGGAGCAGGCTTTTGATTTAGAAACAAGTAGACAAAAGATCTTTTAAAACACACAAACCAGTAAAAAATGTATAATGGGTCCCAGTTTTCATACTATTAGCTCCCTCTTTGGGAATAAATAGAATATTATAAATAATGGTATATTGTTTTCATAACATGAATCAAATCAATGTTTCCAGAGTCACAAAAAATGTTGTCTTCTAAATGTGGTATCATTGATACTTTATTTTTTATCACTTAAATGAGCCATTCATATCAATCAATTTCATTGATTAAAGTCTTCTAGAATATACTCCATAGGTTGTAGAATACTGACATTAATGCCTTCTTATCCACAAAACTACACCAGAAAACTGACAATAATGCAAAGATTCTTTCTGATAGGAATGTAAAAGAAAACTGAATGTGGGGACTTCCCTGGTGGTCCAGTGGATGAGACTTCATGCTCCCAATGCAGAGGGCCTGAGTTTGATCACTGGTCAGGAAACTACATCCCACATGCCACAACTAAAAGATCCTACAGGCCACAACTAAGACCCAGTGCAGCCACATAAATAAACAAATACCACACTCACAACCCTTCTGACACCAGACACGTGGAGATTTTTCCCCACAAAGCAATTCTCTGCAACACCAGCTAGGTGGCCTATAATTTAACTAAATTCTAACACTATCCACATGGAGATGGAGACAGATACCACAGGTTAAGGCCTCAGTCCAACAAGACTGTTTCCACACCACTCCTCATAGACTTAAATAGCTGTTCAGAGAGTTACAAAATACAGCCCACATCTATCACATTCAATACTCCTTCCAGAAATAAAATCTCTATTACACTCAGGGAACTGCCCTCATTGCCATACAGTCCATGCTTGCCATGTCTACGATTCTGTTTAGACTGTCCCCTCACCTTCTACATATTTAAATCCTATCACCCAACTCATCTGTAAACTCCACAAAAATGGGATCATATCCGTTGTGTTCACTATCATATCCTAGCACCCTGTACATGATAGCTATTCAAAATAACTGGGTGAGCAAATGAACTGAAATACCACCTCTTTCATGAAAAACACTGTCAAAAATTCATATCCCATAATAAAAGCCATATATGATAAACACACAGCAAACATTATCCTCAATGGTGAAAAATTGAAAGCATTTCCCCTAAAGTCAGGAACAAGACAAGGGTGCCCACTCTCAACATTACTATTCAACATAGTTTTGGAAGTTTTAGCCACAGCAATCAGAGAAGAAAAAGAAATAAAAAGAATCCAGATTGGAAAAGAAGTAAAACTCTCACTGTTTGCAGATGACATGCTCCTCTACATAGAAAACCCTAAAGACTCCACCAGAAAATTACTAGATAGAACTAATCAATGAATATAGTAAATTTGCAGGATATAAAATTAACACACAGAAACAACTTGCATTCTTATACACAAATAATGAGAAAATAGAAAGAGAAATTAAGGAAACTATTCCATTCACCATTGCAATGAAAAGAATAAAATACTTAGGATATATCTACCTAAAGAAACAAAAGACCTATATATAGAAAACTATAAAACACTGATGAAAGAAATCAAAGATGACACAAATAGATGGAGAAATATACCATGTTCATGGATCGGAAGAATCAATATAGTGAAAATGAGTATACTACCCAAAGCAATCTGCAGATTCAATGCAATCCCTATCAAGCTACCAACGGCATTTTTCAGAGAACTAGAACAAATAACTTCACAATTTGTATGGAAATACAAAAAACCTTGAATAGCCAAAGCAATCTTGGAAAAGAAGAATGAACTGGAGGAATCAACCTGCCTGACTTCAGGCTCTACTACAAAACTACAGTCATCAAGACAGTATGCTACTGGCACAAAGACAGAAAGATAGATCAATAGAACAAAATAGAAAGCCCAGAGATAAATCCACGCACCTATGGACACCTTATCTTTGACAAAGGAGTCAAGAATATACAATGTGTTAAAGACAATCTCTTTAACAAGTGGTGCAGGAAAAACTGGTCAACCACTTGTAAAAGAATGAAACTAGAATACTTTCTAACACCATACACTAAAAATAGACTCAAAATGGATTGAAAATCTAAATGTAAGACCAGAAACTAAAAGTCCTAGAGAAGAACATAGGCAAAACACTCTCTGATATCAATCATAGCAAGATTCTCTATGACCCACCTCCAAGAGTAATGGAAATAAAAGCAAATATAAACAAATGGGACCTAATTAAACTTAAACGCTGTTGCACAACGAAGGAAACTCTAAGCAAGTTGAAAAGACAGCCTTCAGAATGGGAGAATATAATAGCAAATGAAGCAACCGACAAAGAATTAATCTCAAAAATATACAAGTAACTCCTGCAGCTCAATTCCAGAAAAATAAGCAATGCAATAAAAAAATGGGCCAAAGGACTAAACAGACATTTCTCCAAAGAAGACATACAGATGGCTAACAAACACCTGAAAAGATGCTCAACATCACTCATTATTAGAGAAATGCAAATCAAAACCACAATGAGGTACCATCTCACTCCAGTCAGAATGGCTGCTATCTAAAAGTCTACAAGCAATAAATGCTGGAGAGGGTGCAGAGAAAAGGGAACCCTCTTACACTGTTGGTGGGAATGCAAACTAGTACAGCCACTATGGAGAGCAGTGTGGAGATTACTTAAGAAAACTGGAAATAAAACTGTCATATGACCCAGCAATCTCATTGCTGGGCATACACACCGAGGAAACCAGAACTGAAAGAAACACGTGTACTCCAATGTTCATCGCAGCATGGTTTACAATAGCCAGGACACGGAAGCAACCTAGATCTCCATCAGCAAACAAATGGGTAAGAAAGCTGTGGTACATATACACAATAGAATATTACTCAGCCATTAAAAAGAATGCATCTGAATCAGTTCTAATGAGGTGGATGAAACTGGAGCCTATTATACAGAGTGAAGTAAGTCAGAAAAAAAACACTAATACAGTATATTAATGCATATATATGGAATTCAGAAAGATGGTAACAATGACCCTATATGTGAGGCAGCAAAAGAGACACAGATGTAAAGAACAAACTTTTGGACTCTGTGGGAGAAGGCGAGGGTGTGATGATTTGACAGAATAGCACTGAAACATGTATATTTTCGTATGTGAAACAGATTGCCAGTCCAGGCTTGATTCATGAAACAGGGTGATCAGGGCTGGTACACTGGGATGACCCTGAGGGATAGGATGGGAAAGGAGGTGACAGGGAGGGTCAGGATGGGGAACACATGTACACCCATGGCTGATTAATGTGAATGTATGGCAAAAATCACCACAATATTGTAAAGTAATTAGCCTCCGATTAAAATTTTAAAAAAACCTCATATCCACTTTCTTATTGAATTCTGAATACTGCCAAAATAAGCATCATAGTTTTAGTACCTAATTTCTATGCAACTGTTTGGCATTAGACTTATTTCTTAACTAGACATTCAATGTATATTTTATGTTTCTATGCATATCTCACAGGGTCTATGTAAACACTAGATGTACAACAATCACAAGTAACATTTATTCATTAGAGTGCTGATGTTTTTTATAAAAATTCAATTTATATACAACTTTTATAAGAAAGCAGCTATTCTATAAAGTAGGTTAGACATGCATAAAGCCTTTTCTGTTGCCTACATTTTATATTTCAGAAATTATTCAGCAGAAGTAAGGTTCACCATTTGGCAGAGAAATAATCTAGAAAATCTGATGTCCCAAAGTCTGCAGCTCATTAATTGAACAAAGCAGACTGCTCTGAGTTTTCTTGGTGGAGAAGTAGAGAACTAGAATGAGTATATCAGGGTGAATTGATTTGCTAGCTGTCATGAGTTTTGAAATGCTATGGTTAGCATATTATACGTAGACTGTAGGTTACTGTGCCCTCTCAATCTGAGTTTCCTATTTTCTGTGGCATAACTTAGAAATTAAGTATCTCATTCAGATACTGACAGGTATGCTATTCCTCTAGTTAACTAAATTTATAATACAGTAAAACTATCATTTAGGCCTTCCCAGGTGGCTCAGTGGTAAAGAATCTGCCTGCCAACTGAGGAGATACAGACACAGGTTTGATCTGTGGATCAGAAAGATCCCCTGGAGAAGCAAATGGCAACGCACTCTAGTATTCTTTTTTTTTTTTTTAATGAAGGATAATTGCTTTACAGAATTTTTGTTGTTTTCTGTCAAACCTCAACACGAATCAGCCATAATATACATACATCCCCTCTTTTTGAACCTCCCTCCCCATCCCACCACTCTAGATTGATACACAGCCCTTGTCTGAGTTTCCTGAGGAATTTATTTGCAGGACAGCAATGGAGAAACACACATAGAGAACAGACTTATGGACATGGAGAGAGGGGAGGAGAGAGTGAGATGTATGGAGAGAGTAACATGGAAACTTACACTCCAGTATTCTTGCCCAGAAAATTCTATGGAGAGAGGAACCTGGTGGGCTACAGTCCATGGGTTTGCAAAGAGTCAGACACTACTTGGCAACTAAGCGTCACACACTGAACTATAACTTACAATCTTAGGTAAATGAAATAATATAATTTACAATTTTACAGTAAATCTATAATATACATTTTAGTGGTTGCTGAAAGTTATGACCAACCTAGATAGCATATTCAAAAGCAGAGACATTACTTTGCCAACAAAGGTCCATCTAGTCAAGGCAATGGTTTTTCCAGTGGTCATGTATGGATATGAGAGTTGGACTGTGAAGAAAGCTGAGCGCTGAAGAATTGATGCTTTTGAACTGTGGTGTTGGAGAAGACTCTTGAGAGTCCCTTGGACTGCAAGGAGATCCAACCAGTCCATTCTGAAGGAGATCAGCCCTGGGTGTTCTTTGGAAGGAATGATGCTAAAGCTGAAACTCCAGTACTTTGGCCACCTCATGTGAAGAGTTGACTCACTGGAAAAGACTCTGAGGCTGGGAGGGATTGGGGGCAGGAGGAGAAGGGGACGACAGAGGATGAGATGGCTGGATGGCATCACTGACTCGATGGACATGAGTCTGAGTGATCTCCGGGAGTTGGTGATGGACAGGGAGGCCTGGCGTGCTGTGATTCATGGGGTCGCAAAGAGTCTGACATGACTGAGTGACTGAACTGAATTGAAAAATATCTTTACAGTGTATTATATACAAAATATATATATATATATATAAAGACAATTTCCTGGTTCCAAATAGGAAAAGGAGTATGTCAAAGTTGTATATTGCCACCCTGCTTATTTAACTTATATGCAGACTACATCATGAGAAATGCTGGGCTGGATGAAGCACAGCTGGAAGATTGCTGGGAGAAATATCAATAACCTCAGATATGCAGATGGCATCACTCATATGGCAGAAAGTGAATAACGAAAGAGCCTCTTGATGAAGGTGAAAGAGGAGAGTGAAAAAGCTGGCTTAAAGCTCAACATTCAGAAAACAAAGATCATGGCATCCAGTCCCCTCACTTCACAGCAAATAGATGGGGAAACAGTGGAAAGTGTCAGACTTTATTTTGGGGGACTCCAAAATCACTGCAGATGGTGATTGCAGCCATGAAATTAAAAGACGCTTTACTCCTTGGAAGGAAAGTTATTACCAATCTAGATGGCATTACTTTGCCAACAAAGGTCAGTCTAGACAAGGCTATGGTTTTTCCAGTGGTCATGTATGAATGTGAGAGTTGGACTATAAAGAAAGCTGAGCACCAAAAAATTGATGCTCTTGAACTGTGGTGTTGGAGAAGACTCTTGAGAGTCCCTTGGACTGCAAGGAGATCCAACCAGTCTATCCTAAAGGAAATCAGTCCTGAATATTTACTGGAAGGACTGATGCTGAAGCAGAAACTCCAATGTTTGGCCACCTGATGCGAAGAACTGGCTCATTGGAAAAGACCCTGATGCTGGGAAAGATTGAAGGCGGGAAGAAAAGGGGACGACAGAGGATGAGATGGTTGTATGGCATCACCGACTCAATGGACATGAGTTTGAGTAAACTGTGGTGCGGGAGTTGGTGATGGACACGGAGGCCTGGTATGCTGCAGTCCATGGGATCTCAAAGAGTCGGAGACGACTGAGTGACTGAACTGAACTGAAAGACAATAACAATAACTAAACATCATTGTGTATTTAGTACCTGCCAGGCACTGCTCTTAGGGTGTTACATGTATTAATTCATTGACAATCCCACCATTATTGTTGCTATTTTAGAAAGTCGAAGAAACTGAGGCACAAAAGGTAAGAGACCAGTCCAAGGTCATATAAGCAATAAACAGAGGAGCTGAGGTTCCAACCAAGGCAGTCTGGTCCTGAAGCCCCACTCTTAACTCTATATTATATTGCCTCCCTCAAAAAAGCAGATTACAATACAATGGTTAAAAGTTTAAAAGCCTTGAAATTATCAACAGAATAATATCCAATAATCCATAAAAATGTAACTAGCAATGTCTCAATTTATGCTTGCTTATTAACTTTTACTATATGTTCTCTTAGTACAGTTTACATTCTAAGCATGTGGTAAATGTCAAAGTCTTGTCAAGTTCAAAGATGTGCTTACTGTAAAGATTAAAAAAAAGACATAAACCATTTCTTTTCCTGGGAGACTCTGAGAATACAAATCAAATAAGACTAGCATCATTTTAAGCATTAGGTTATTTAGCATATCTCTTAAAAATGTATAATTAGCCAAAAACAAAACTGTGAGTCTTTACTTTTGGGGAATTTCATATAAAAGTACTAAGGAAATTTGAGCTAACAATAATTTTTAATCATCAAATCAGTTTGCTCATTCATGCTTTCAAATAAGATAAATGAGTATTTCCCTCTTTAGGACAAACAAGGAACTTAATTACAATAGACCTAATTTTGGCTCAAATGTTATGTATTCTTTTTAAAATTTCCCTGATTGCCCAGTGGTTAAGAATCTGCCTTCCAATGCAGGCAACTTGGGTTTCACCCCCGGTAGGGAACTGAGATCCTACATACCACAGGGCAACTAAGTACCCATGTCACAACTAGTGAACCCATGCCTGCAACAAGAAGCCCTTGTGCTGCAACTAGAGAGAATACCTCAGGCACTCCAACTTGAGAAAGTCTGCATGTGGCAACGAAGAGCCCATGTGACACAATGAAGATCCAGTGCAGTCAAAAATAATAATAATAATAAATTTAAAAAACAGGGGTAGGAAGGAGGTTCAAGAGGAAGGGGACATATGTATACCTATGGCTGATTCATGTAGATGAATGGCAGAAATAGAAACAACATTGTAAAGCAATTATCCTCCAATTAAAAATAGATTTAAAAAAAGAATGCTAGGATCATAAAAACTTTTTTAAATAAATAAATAAGTACTTATTTATTTGGCTGCACCAGGTCTCTGTTGTGGCGTGCACGAGGGATCTTTTAGTTATAGCATGCGAACAGTTACAGCATGTGTGACCTAGTTCCCTAAATAGGGGTTGAACCTGGCATCCCTGCATTGGGAGTGCAGAGTCATAGCCACTGGACCACCAGAGAAGTCCCATCAAATACCTATGTATTTTTAAAACCTACAGTTCCTTTATGTTTGATAACATAGTTTCTGAAGCCAGACTGACTGGCTTTAAACCTCATTTTAGCCGCTTGCTAATTAAAAGACGCTTACTCCTTGGAAGAAAAGTTATGGCTTCTGCTCTGGACGGGGTTGGCGGCGCCACCTCCAGGCTTTGAGCGCCCGCGGCCTCGGAGCTCCGAAAGGGCCGGGCATGCGCGCTCCGAGGACCTGTGGGCCAACGGCGCGGGTGCGGCGGGAGGGGCCGCGACCGGATCTCGGGTCTAGATGCTGAGCTTTTCAGGGCTGGCTGGAAGCCACAGCCCAGTCTCCAGATGGAGTCTAAATCCAGCCAGTGTGAAGACGAAACTCCTTCCCTCTTGTGGGGTTTGGATCCTGTGTTTCTAGCCTTTGCAAAACTCTACATCAGGGATATCCTGGACTTGAAGGAGTCTGGCCAGGTACCAGGTGTATTTTTTTACAATGGGCATCCAATAAAACAGGTGGATATCTTAGGAACCGTAATTGGAGTGAGAGAAAAAGATGCATTCTACAGTTATGGAGTGGATGATAGCACTGGAGTTATAAACTGCATCTGCTGGAAAAGGCTGAATAATACCAAATCCTCATCAGCTACAGCCGCTCCAAGTGCAAGAGAGCTGAGCTCTCAGCTTAAGAAGCTGCAAGAGACCACTGCACAGAGAGCAAAGTTAGAAATTGGGGACGTTATCCGGGTCAGAGGCCACATCCGCATGTTCAGAGGAGAGCGAGAGATTCATGCCACAACTTATTATAAAGTGGATGACCCAGTGTGCAACGTTCAGATCGCAAGGATGCTGGAGCCGCCTGCCATCTACAGGAAAGTGTATGACCAGCCCTTCCACAGCCCTGCCCTAAAGGAAGATGAGGCACTGAGCAATCCTGGCACCCTGGACCTTGACAGTCTCACATGTCTGCTGAGTGAAAAGGCCAAAGAGTTCCTTGTGGAGAACAGAGTGCAAACCTTTTACCAGCAGGAATTGGAAACTGTGGAGTCCCTTCTGCCCCTTGCCTACCAGCCTGTGATTCACAGCGCCTGCTCTGGGCAAGTAAGGAGAGAAGACAAAGAACTGCACAGAAAGATCCACCGGATCATTCAAGAAGAATGCCAGAAACCAAATCACGTGGAGAAGGGCTGCCACTTCCTGCACATCCTGGCCTGTGCCCGCCTGAGCCTCAGCCCAGGCCTGAGTGAACCCGTGCTGCAGCAGGTGCTGCAGCTGCTGGAGGACCAGAGTGACATCATCAGCACCACGGAGAAATACTACACGGCATTCTGAGCAGAGGCCAGCAGGCAGCACAGGCAGAGCGGGGAGGATGAGGGGAACCAGTTGGCATTCACTCCCAAGCTCTGGTTTTAACATCGTGCCCAGGCCTATAGGTCTGGGGGCAATTATCTCATAACAAACTATGAAATCTGGTGATTTGAGGAATGGGAATTTGGCATAAATTCTGGAGGCTGCCTTCTACCTGCCGTCAGTTCAGTCAGTCAGTTATGTCCAACTCTCTGGCCTACAGCACGCCAGGCTTCCCTGTCCATCCATCTCCCAGAGCTTGCTCAAACTCCTGTCCATCAAGTCAGTAATACCATTCACCCATCTCATACTCTGTCGTACCCTTCTCCTCCTGCCTTCAATCTTTCCCTGCATCAGGGTCTTTTCTAATGAATCAGCTCTTCACATCTACCTACTGTATCCTGGGATAAAATGACATATCTCAGCCATAACATGCAAGAAAACCCTCCTCATTGGACTCTAGGCTGGACCAAGCATCACTCACAGAGCAGAAAAGGAAGAAACTGCTGGTGGCTGGCCTGGTTGGAGGTTCTGCCAAGGGGCCTTCCATGGTAAAGGCCCCTGGACGCGGAAACAGAAGAGCGTACAGATCACCAGCTCAGACGCTTTTGAAAACTTTGGACTATCAGGTACTTTCTTGGCATCTCTTGGTGGCTAAGACCCTGGTGTAGGGGACTAGGTCCCCTGGATGAGTGTTGCTGACCTATAATTTCTGTGGGTCAAACCCCAGCAGTGGATCCA
Organism: Capra hircus; assembly: GCF_001704415.2. NCBI lineage: Eukaryota > Metazoa > Chordata > Mammalia > Artiodactyla > Bovidae > Capra > Capra hircus. The sequence continues at coordinate 3,153,743 of NW_017189516.1, read as the reverse complement.
ATCTTGGGTTGAATTGTTTATAGTGATGGGAATAAAACAGGATCTAAGGCAAAAAAAAAAAAAGAAAAGAAAAGTTATGACCAACCTAGATAGCATATTCAAAAGCAGAGACATTACTTTGCCAACTAAGGTCCATCTAGTCAAGGCTATGGTTTTTCCAGTAGTCATGTATGGATGTGAGAGTTGGACTGTGAAGAAGGCTGAGTGCCGAAGAATTGATGCGTTTGAACTGTGGTGTTGGAGAAGACTCTTGAGAGTCCCTTGGACTGCAAGGAGATCCAACTAATCCATTCTGAAGATCAACCCTGGGATTTCTTTGGAAGGAATGATGCTAAAGCTGAAACTCCAGTACTTTGGCCACCTCATGCGAAGAGTTGACTCACTGGAAAAGACTCTGATGCTGGGAGGGATTGGGGGCAGGAGGAGAAGAGGACGACCGAGGATGAGATGGCTGGATGGCATCACTGACTCGATGGACGTGAGTCTGAGTGAACTCCGGGAGTTGGTGATGGACAGGGAGGCCTGGCGTGCTGCAATTCATGGGCTTGCAAAGAGTTGGACACGACTGAGCCACTGAACTGAACTGAACTGAGGTCTAGGAATAAAATTTGGCCCTAAGAAAGAATGTGTCAACTTTTACCAAATTGCAAACAATAGACAATATAGAAGATAATTTTTTTTCCATAACAGAGGAACAGTTCTGGGCTTCTTCACTTTGTTGTTATTGTTTTTCATTCTGAGCTTGTCCGACTCTTTGCAATCCCGTGGACTGCAGCATGCTAGGCTTCCCTGTCCTTCACTATCCCCTGGAGTTTGCTCAGATTCATGTCCATTGAGTCGGTAATGCCATCTAATCATCTCACCCTCTGCCACCCCCTTCCCCCTTTGCCTTCAATCTTTCCTAGCATCAGGGTCTTTTTCAATGAGTCAGCTCTTTGCATCAGGTAGCCAAAGTAATGGAGCTTCAACTTCAGTCCTTCCAATGAATATTCAGGGTTGATTTCCTTTAGGATTGACCAGTTTGATCTCCTTGCAGTCCACGGGATTCTCAAGAGTATTCTCCAGCACCACAATTTGAAAGATCAACTCTTTGGCACTCAGCCTTCTTTATGGTCCAACTCTCACATCTTACATGACTACTGGAAAAACCAAAGCTTTGACTATAGGGATGTTTGTCGGCAAAGTGACATCTCTGTTTTTTAATACACTGTCTAGGTTTGTTGTAGCTTTCCTTCCAAGGAGCAAGTCTTTTAATTTCATGGCTGCAGTCACTGTCTGCAGTGAAATTGGAGCCCAAGAAAATAAAATCGGTCACTGCTTCCACTTATCCCCCTTAACCTGCCATGAAGTCATGGGATCAGGTGCCACGATCTAAGGTTTTTTAACGTTGAGTCTTAAGCAAACTTTTTCACTCTCCTCTTTTACCCTCATCAAGAGACTCCTTAGTTCCTCTTCACTTTCTGCCATTAGAGTGGTATCATCTGCATATCTGAGCTTGTTATTTTTCTTGAAATATTGATTCCAGCTTGTGATTCATCCAGTCTGGCATTTTGCATAATGTACTCTGCATATAAGTTAAATAAGCAGGGTAACAATATACAGCCTTGTCATACTCCTTTCCCAATTCGGAACCAGTCAGTTGTTCCATGTCTGGTTCTAGCGGCTGCTTCTCAACTCGCACACAGGTTTCTCAAGAGACAGGTAAGGGGGTCTGCTATTTCTTTCTCTTTAAGAATACTCCACAGTTTGTTGTGATCCACACAGTCAAAGGCTTTAGCATTGTCAGTGAAGCAGAACTAGATGTTTTTCTGGAATTCTCTTACTTTTCCTATAATCCAACGAATGTTGGCAATTTGATCTCTGGTTCCTCTGCCTTTTCTGAATCCAGCTTGTATCCCTGGAAGTTTTCGGTTCACCTACTGTTGAAGCCTAGCTTGAATGATTTTGAGCATAACCTTGCTAGCATATGAAATGGGCACAACTGTATGATAGTTGGAACATTCTTTGGCATTGCCCTTCTTTGGCATTAGAATGAAAACTGACCTTTTCCAGTCCTGTGGCCACTGCTGAGTTTCCCAAATTTGCTGACATACTGAGTGCAGCAGTTTCACAGCATCATCTTTCAGGATTTTAAATAGCTCAGCTAGAATTCTGCCAGCTTTGTTTGCAGTAATTTTTCCTATGGTCCACCTGAATTCACACTCCAGCATGTCTGGCTCTAAGCAAGTGACCAAACCATCGTGGTTAACCTGGTCAATAAGATCTTTTCTGTATAGTTCTTCTGAGTATTCTTGCCACCTCTTCTTAATCTCTTATGCTTCTGTTAGGTCCTTAACCATTTCTGATCTTTATCATGCCCATCCTTGCATGAAATGTCCCCCCGATAGCTCCAATTTTCTTAAGGAGATCTTTAGTCTTTCCCATTCTATTATTTTCCTCTATTTCTTTGCAGTGTTCATTTAAGAAGGGCTTCTTATCTCTCCTTGCTTTTCTCTGGAACTCTGCATTTAACTGGGTATATCTTTCCCTTTCTCCCTTGCTTTTTGCTTCTCTTCTTTCCTCAGCTATTTGTAAAGCCTCCTCAGACAACCACTTTGCCTTCTTGCATTTCTTTTTCTTGGGGATGGTTTTGAACACTGATTCTGTATAGTGTTACAAATCTCTATCCATAGTTCTTCAGCAATTTTGTCTACCAGATCTAATCCCTTGAATCTATTTGTCACCTCTACTGTATAAGCATAAGGGATTTGATTTAGGTCATACCTGAATGGTTAAGTAGTTTTCCCTACTTTCTTCAATTTAAGTCTGAACTCTGCAATAAGAAGCTCATGATCGGACCCACAGTCAGCTCCATGTCTTGGTTTTGCTGACTGTATAGAGTTTCTCCATCTTCAGCTACAAAGAATATGATCAATCTGATTTCAGTATTGACCATTTGGTAATGTCTGTGTGTAGAATCATCTCTTGTGTTGCTGGAAAAGAGTGTTTGCTATGACCAGTGTGTTCTCTTGGCAAAACTCTGCTAGTCTTTGTCCTGCTTCACTTTGTACTCCAAGGCCAAACTTGCCTGTTATTCCAGGTATCTCTTGACTTTCTACATTTGCATTCCAGTCCCCTATGATGAAAAGGATCTTTTTGGGTGTTAGTTATAGAAGGTCCTGTAGGTTTTCATAGAACCAGTCAACTTCAGCTTCTTTGGCATTAGAGGTTGGGACATAGACTTGGATAACTGCGATGCTGGTTTGCTTTAGAAACAAATCAAGATCATTTTGTCATTTTGGAGATTGCATTTAAGTACTGCATTTCAGACTGTTCTGCTGACTCTAAGTGCTACTGAATTTCTTCTAAGGGTTTCTTGCCCATAGTAGTAGATACAACGGTCATCTGAATTAAATTCACCCATCCTCATCCATTTTAGTTTACGGATTCCTAAGATGTCGATGTTCACTCTTGGCATCTCCTGCTTGAAGATGTCCAATTTACCTTGATTCATGGACCTAATCTTCCAAGTTTCTATGCAATATTGTTTATTCTTTATAGCATCAGACTTTACTTTCACCACCAGACACATGCACAATTAAGTGTGATTTCTGTTTTGTTTAGCTTCATTCTTTCTGGAGCTATTAGTAATTGCCCTCTGCTCTTCCTGTAGCATATTGGACACCTTCCAACCTCGGGAGCTTAGCTTCTGGCATAATCGTATCTTTTTGCCTTTTCATACTGTTTATGGGGTTCTCACAGCAAGAATACTGGAGTGGGTTGCCATTTCCTTCTCTAGTAGACCCCATTTTATCAGAACTCTTCACTATGACCCATCTATCATAGGTGGCCCTGCAGGGCATGACTCATAGCTTCAATGAGTTAGCCCCTTCACCACCACAAGGTGGTGATCCATGCAGGGATCACTTATGCACAACAGAAAGAAAAAGTAAGATTCAAAATCCCATGACTTATCATTTGCCTCAAAGTTAAGAAACAGGAATTCACAGGTTAGTTTTATAATAAACAAAGTGGACAAACTCTAAGGCAATCTTTTTTTTTTTTTTACTGAGATATAGTTGATTTACAGTATTATGTAGGTTTCAGCTATTACAATATAGTGATTCACAATTTTTAAATGTTATATTCCTTTATAGTTTTTATGAAATACTGGCTATATTTCCTGAGTTGTACAATATATCCTTTATAGCTTCTTTATTTCATATGCAATTGTTTGTACTCTTAATGTCATACCCATATCTTGCCCCTCCCTTCTTCCCTCTTCTCACTGGTAACCACTAGTTTGTTCTCTTATTATCTATGAGTCTGTTTATTTTTTGTTATATTCACTAGTTTGCTGTATTTTTCAGTCTCCACATATAAGTGATATCATACAGTATTTATCTTTCTCTGTCTGACTTATTTCACTTAGCATAATACCCTCCAAGTCCATCTATGTTGTTGCAAATGGCAGGATTTCATCCTTTTTTATGGATGGGTAATATTCCACCATGTGTGTATGTGTGTGTGTGTGTGTGTGCAGTTGCTTTATCCATTTATCTATTGATGGACGCTTAGGCTGCTTCAATATCTCAGCAATTGCAAACAATGCTATTATAAACATTGGGGTATACATATCTTTTCAAATCAGTCATTTTGGTTTTTTCAGGTATATACCCAGGAGTAGAACTGCCAGGTCATATAGTAGTTCTATTTTTAGTTTTTTGAGAAGCTGCTATACTGTTCTCACAGTGGCTGTACAAATTTGTATTCCCACCAACAATGTATGAGGGTTTCCTTTTCTTCATGTCCTCATTAGGCAATTAATCATACTGTGACACTCAAGGTCAAATATTAATTTATTCCTTTATCTATCATCATACAATGAATTTAAGGCTTTAAAACAATCTGAAGGTTACAAAGGTTTTTATGACTAAAATAAATCCTATTATTACCTAATTAGAAACAGATGAGCAAGATAAAATACCTTGCTTTAGATGGACAATACTTAATGACATATGACACCAAGTTGATTGCTAATATGTAAAAGAAAGGTACAGTTATGATAAGTAATTATTACCAAGATACTATGGCTATAAATCTGGACTAAAAATTGATATTAAGAACTAACAGTAAAATGTTATAGTAAAATAAGAGAAAGCATTTATTAGTCAAAATGAAATTAGCTGTATACAAAAAATTTAATATTAATATTACTGTTTAAATAATATTATTAATATACTTATCAATAATCAATACAATATACTTTCTATTTTAATACTATTATATTAATGATTAGTAGTTCAATTAGAATTCTTAGACCAAATAATTTTATCATTACCAAAAAAGTCAGACACCTTTTCTCCCTACCATTTTAAGTGAAAGGATCAAGAAAGGAAATTACATGTTGAACTCTTTAAGAACTAAGCTCTCTAAGCTTTGGTTAGCTCAATATCAACTCTCAGTATCCTAATGACCCTAGAGATCAGCTACAAATTTATCCTAAATACGCCTGACAATTTTGTTCAGCAGGCTCTCCACTGTGAAATTCTTCCTTTCCATTCTTCTACGTTTGTTGATGGTGTTTTAGGTCTTAACAGAAGCCCTCTTAATGCCCTTTTCTCCTGAGTGGCAGGTAGCATGCTTCAAGTAAACATTTAGGAGTTGGGAAACAATTTCCTCCACATTTCCAAGAAATATACAGTGTTCTCCAAACTCAGGTGGGATCAGGGGAAAGAAGTAATTCCAGTATTATTCCATCCCTATCTGCTTTGGTTGTGACATCAAATCCACAAGCAGATCGGAGCAATTACAATATCAAACAAAAAACTTTTAACAGTTTAGAAACAAAATTAACTAAGGTAAATAATTTCCGTAAGATGTGGAATAACCCATTTATTCCAATTAGTAAATTGTTAAAATGCTCTCCTGATTACAGGTCTGGAGAAATCTCCTGATTATAGATCTAGAAAACTGAATGTCTACACTAGAGAACTATAAAGAAAAAATAGGTTAAAAAATTCAATCCTTCAGCCATAGTTGTATAATTCTAAATATAAATGGGCAACATGGGACAAAGCACAGCTAATTGGCTTACTTTATATTCATTTCCTTCAAAGATAGAAGTATCTGTGAAAACTGATGTAATCTACCAATATCAACACATTTGAGCCCACAAAGATGATTAAATCAATTCTCTAATAGCGCTGGAACATATTTGTGAAACCAGAAACACCTTACCCTTTCACTTTAATGCAACACATTCAAAAAGTATTGTGACACTATTTCTGCCATACTATCTCAGCAATTAAGTAAACAAGTGATATGAAAGCCACCTGAAGACTGAGATCTAAATGAAACACCTGGTTGCTGGGGTAACAGACTGAACTGAAATAGGCCAACTGTCATCTGTTTCTCTCTCACCCTGCACCCTCATTGTGATTTATATCCTAAGAAAGATTTGTTTAAAAGCAAAACTGTAAAACCTTTAAAAGGTGAACTTCCCTTAAATAAAGATGAGTAGAAGGACTTTTGAGACAAAACCCCCAAGTATCTTTCTCACTTATGCCAATGCCTGTATCATGACAGACAAATCTCTCCTCACAATTTACTTTCCCAACTGGCAAGAGAAAATTATTTTCACTCGCTGGGGTGTCAGAAGTCTAGATGAAAGTTTGCCATGCATTTTAAAATATGTAGATAAAAGCAGTTATAATGAAGAATTTATAAGAAAGAATATGTTGCCTTAGATCTCTCACAGAAGTAAGCTTGTGGTATGTTGGGGTTATTTTTGCTTGCTCTTTTTGAACTCAAATTGAATGTAAACTCTCTTAAGGCCAGGGACTTTGTCCTGTTTCTTGTGTATACCCCTACCACACCCCACACCTCAATACTACCTAATTCAATGTTCTGCACATATTCTCAATACAAAGTCATACTACTGTAGATGAAGAGGCTGTAATTAAAACAAGTATCAGATGCTGAAAAAAAAAACGGCTTGCAAAACGATAGAAGAGTTGCTAGTGCTTAGGATAAACCTCAACATACACAACTAAAAAGTGTCAAAGACAAAGATGCCACAGAGTACCAATAAGGACGGAGCGTAGCTTTACTGGGAAGGGGGAAGAACGAACAAAATGAAATGGAAACAAAAGTGTTTCTCGCAGTTTAGTGCATACTCCCAGAACGAGACAAGAAGCAAGATATATAATTTCTTTACATTATTTCATTAAACGGTGATCAGTCCATGTGACTTCCAATACAGTGCACAGACCTTGTACCATCAATTAATTAGGTAACATGGGCAATGGACGACCAGGACACTTCCTCGGGAGGGAACAAGAAAGCGACAGGGGGTCAGGACCTAATCTCCCTCCTCTATGCTCTGCTAGGGGAGGTAAAACAAGACTGCAGTAAATACCTGACTTGTGAAGCAGAGAGAGTTTGAAAACACCCTCATATTAAAATGATATTCCTTGTTCTACTCAGTAGTACAGACAGTACAGAATACCCCTCCAATAGAAGTGGACTGATATAGGACTTACCTGTATTTTTTTCTGTCCTATGGTTAAACCTCCGGAGCTACGCAGCCGGTGGCGGCAACAAATCCACACGCGGTGGACTCTGATCTCACACTCTGGCAGAAGTCACGGCAGCCCCACCGGCGATGGCGACGGCAGCGGAGATCACGGCGATTGCGGCGGCAGCCCCGACTCCTCACTCTGCTGCTTCTCTTGCTCCACCCCCACGCCGCCAGGCCGCCGCTTTGACCCAACCCTCCCTCCCCTCGACTTCCGGGTGTTGCCCCGACCGGAAGCAGCCAGCGAGGCGGAGGGACGGGTCACGTGAAAGAAGAAAAGCGCCGCGGAGTCAAGCGTCTCCCGCCCCCTACCGCTCCCGGGCTGACACACAGCGTCGGTTGAGTTTTCCTTTTTGGTGCTGCAAGGCCTCTTCCCATTTCGCCAAGGACAAAACAACGCCCTCCCGCCACCAAAATCCGTAGTTTCCTAATCTGAAGCCAAGAAATACTTTAGTCCTCCTTATAAATCTTCTTCTAGGTAGTTCATCCTCTCACAGCATGAAATTAACGTGCTCCTGTCAGATTGTGTAGCGTAACCCCGGATGTGAATGTCAGAACTATGAACTTATCCCTCGATTGAGAAATGATCTCTCTACGCACTCTGGTTAGGCCTTGGGAGATCACGTTCTTTGCGCGAAGTGGAATTCGCTTTGCTTCACTTCCGTGTTTCTCCAACAAAAAGGTGAACAAATGTACCTCAAAAGTTTAAAAAAATCCGTGGCTGAGGCTTGAAAGAGTGACGTTAGATTCTGAGTGAGAATACCGCATGTATGTGAACTTATAAGGCCCAGGAAGTTAAGCTTTCTTGCAAAACAAATGCGGGCGACAAGGAGGGATCTGTTCCAGCTCAGCACCCTACTGAGAAACCTTGTACATGGATTCTGCTCTGCTTTTCACCATTCAACAGTCAGGTCAGGCTGAGCAGCAGAGCCTTGGGTTTCGCTCTCCAGAGGAATCGGTTTGCCTTGGGCGGGCCGGAGGAAACCCAAACATTGGAGACAAAACCAGAACAGAACCAGAACACACTACTTCCTTTTGAGGAAACTAGTGAACTTACTAGTGGGCTTCCTGGTATGTCGCTGGTAAAGAATCCTCCTGCAACACAGGAGGACCATGGTTTGGTTCCTGGGCAGGAAGATCTCCTGGAGAAGGGATAGGCTACCCACTCCAGTATTTCTGGGCTTCCCTGGTGGTTATGACAGTTAAGAATCCACCTGCAATGCGGAAGACCTGGCTTCGCTCCCTGGGTTGGGAAAATATCCTCGAGGAGGGAAGGGCAACCCACTCCAGTAGTCTTGCCTCGAGAATCCCCATGGACAGAGGAGCCTGGAGGGCTTGCTTGCTATCCATAGGGTCGCGAAAGAGTTGGACACGACTGAGCGACTAAGCACACCACACAGCAGTGAACTTACATGATTGTTAGATTCAAGGAAAAGTTGTTTATTCCCTGGCAGATTGTTATTAGCAGTTGTCTAGAATTTATTCATCCTGCATAACTGAAACCTGATACCCACTGATTAGCAACTCCTCATTTCCCTTACCCTCTGCCCCAGACAACAACTGTTCTATTCTCTGCTTGTAGGATTTTAACTATTTCAGGTTTCTCAACTAAGAGGAACCATGTAGTAGTATATGTCCTTCTGTGACTGGTTATTTCACTTAATGTTCTAAAAGTTCATCTATGTTGCCACATATTGCAGAATTCCTTCTTTTTTAAAGTCTGAATACTATTCCATTGTGTGTATGGAGTATATATATATATATATATATATATACACACATTTTCTTTAGTCATTCATCTGTTGATGGGCATTTAAGCTGCTTTCCACGTCCTGCTGTTTCAAATAGTGCTGCAGTGATCATGGCAGTGCTAATACTTTGCAATTCTTTTTGAAAAGTACTTGAGAAGTGGAATCAGGGGATCATATGGTAGTTTCTAATTTTTAATTTTTGGAATAATTCCCTACTGTTTTCCTTAGCACTTGCACCAATATAAAGGGTTCGCTTTCTTCTCATTCTTGCAAACACATGCTGTCTTTTGGGGTTTGTTGTTGTTGCTGTCATAGCCATTCTAACTGTTGTTGAGGTGATATTGTGGTTTTGACTTGCATTTACCTAGTGTTGAATATCTTTTCATATATTTGTTTGCCATTTGTGTGTCTTTGAGTAATGTCTATGCCAAAAGCCTTTGACTGTGTTGATCACAATAACTGTGGAAAATTCTGAGAGACATGGGAATACAACCACCTAACCTGCCTCTTGAGAAATCTGTATGCAGTCAGGAAGCAACAGTTAGAACTGGACATGGAACAACAGGACTGGTTCCAAATAGGAAAAAGGAGTACGTCAAGGCTGTATATTGTCACCCTGCTTATTTAACTTATATGCAGAGTACATCATGAGAAACGCTGGACTGGAAGAAACACCAAGCTGGAATCAAGATTGCCTGGGAGAAATATCAATAACCTCAGATATGCAGATGACACCACCCTTATGGCAGAAAGTGAAGAGGAACTAAAAAGCCTCTTGATGAAAGTGAAAAAGAGGAAGTGAAAAAGTTTGGCTTAAAGCTCAACATTCAGAAAACGAAGATCATGGCATCTGGTCCCATCACTTCATGGAATAGATGGGGAAACAGTGGAAACAGTGTCAGACTTATTTTTGGGGCTCCAAAATCACTGCAGATGGTGACTGCAGCCATGAAATTAAAAGACGCTTACTCCTTGGAAGAAAAGTTATGACAACCTAGATAGTATATTCAAAAGCAGAGACATTACTTTGCCAACTAAGGTCTGTCTAGTCAAGGCTATGGTTTTTCCTGTGGTCATGTATGGATGTGAGAGTTGGACTGTAAGAAGGCTGAGGAGAAGAATTGATGCTTTTGAACTGTGGTGTTGGAGAAGACTCTTGAGAGCCCCTTGGACTGCAAGGAGATCCAACCAGTCCATTCTGAAGGAGATAGCCCTGGGTGTTCTTTGGAAGGAATGATGCTAAAGCTGAAACTCCGTACTTTGGCCACCTATGCAAGAGTTGGACTCATTGGAAAAGACTTTGATGCTGGGAGGATTGGGGGCAGGAGGAGAAGGACGGGCAGAGGATGAGATGCTGGATGGCATCACTGACTCGATGGACATGAGATCTAGTGAACTCGGGAGTTGGTGATGGACAGGGAGGCCTGGCGTGCTGCGATTCATGGGTTGCAAAGAGTCGGACATGACTGAGTGACTGAACTGTTAACCTTGATGCTTCCGCCTTCCCCCCAAATATGGAGTTGTGGAAATTCATTATATATTTTGGAGCATTAGGCCCTTATGAGATATATAGCTTTGCAAATATTTTCTCCCAATCTCTTAGATTGCTTTTTCCACTCTGTTGTTTGCGGCTCCTGATATGCTGGAAACCTTTAAGTTGAATTAGTCCAAAAACCTGTTCAGCATTTGCTTTTCGTTACTTACACTTTTTGGTATCATATCCATAAAATGCATTGTCAAGACAAATGCTCATGGAGTTTTTCCCCTATATTTTCTTCACAAGTGTTAATTAACATTAAGTCTTTAATTCATTTTGAGTTTGATTTTGCTTGTGTGTTTGTGCATTCTTCAAAGTCACTCAGTCATATCCGATCTTTGAGACCCTGTGGACTGTAGGCAACCAGAGCCTCTCTGTCTATGGGATTTTCCAGGCAAGAAACCTGGAGTGGGTTGCCATTTCCTATCCAGAGCGAATCTCCCCTGATCTTAAGGGATCGAACCCACGTTCTGCCTGCAAAGCGAGCAGGCGAATTCTTTGATCATGTAGCCACCTGGGAAGCCCGGTATGCTGTTAAGATAAATGGCGCCCAGTTCATTCTTTTGTTATGTGGCATATATCTCATTTGTTCAAGAGACTATCCAGTCGCCCATTTTGCTATTTTGTTCAGCCTTAATTCAGTAAGCTGCAAAGTTACAAAATCAAACTTATAAAAATCAGTTTCATTTTATATTTTAACAATCAGTTCAGTTCAGTTGCTCATCATGTCTGACTTTTTGCGACGCCATGATCGCAGCAGCCAAGGCCTCCCTGTCCCTCACCAACTCCCGGTAGTTCACTCAGACTCGCGTCCATCGAGTCATGATGCCATCAGCCATTCATCCTCTGTCGCCTTCTCCTCCTGCCCCAATCCCTCCCAGCATTCAAAGTCTTTTCCAATGAGTCAGCTCTTTCGCATAGGGTGGCCAAAGTACAGGAGTTTCAGCTTTAGCATCATTCCTTCCAAGAACACCCAGGGCTGATCTCCTTCAGACATGGACACTGTTGGATCTCCTTACAGTCCAAGGGACTCTCAGAGTCTTCTTCCAACACCACAGTTCAAAAAGCATCAATTCTTCGGTGCTCAGCCTTCTTCAATGGTCCAAACTCTCACATCCATACATGACCACATGGAAAAACCATAGCCTTGACTAGACGGACCTCTAGTGGCAAAAGTAATGGTTCTGCTTTTGAATATGCTATCTAGGTTGGTTCGACTAACTTTTTCTTCAAGGAGTAAGCATCTTTTAATTTCATGGCTGCAAGTCACCATCTGCCAGTGATTTTGGAGCCCCAAAAAATAAAGTCTGACACTTTTAGTTTCCCCACTCTATTTCCCATAAAGTGATGGGAGACTGCGCATGCCATTGATTCTTCTGCTTTCTGCAAGGTTGAGCTTTAAGCCAACTTTTTCACTCTCCTCTTTCACTTTCATCAAGAGGCTCTTTTAGTTTCCTCTTCACTTTCTGCCATAAGGGTGGTGTCATCTGCATATCTGAGGTTATTGATATTTTTCCCGGCAATCTTGATTCCAGCTTGTGCCTTCTTCCAGTCCAGCATTTCTCATGATGTATTCTGCATAGAAGTTACATAAGCAGCTACGGCGTGACAATATACAGCCTTGATCAACTCCTTTTCCTATTTTGAACCAGTCTGTTGTTCCATGTCCTGTTCTAACTGTTGCTTCCTGCACTGTGCATACAGATTTCTCAAGAGCAGGTCAGGTGGTCTGGTATCCGCATCTTTTCAGAATGAATCTATCTCATTTGTTGATTAACAACAAAATGTTTATGAGAGAAGGAGAAAAAAAATGAGAATGGATTTTACAGATATAGAGTAGATAAG